>NW_019392771.1:233326-555926 GCF_000648675.2 Cimex lectularius | reverse complement strand
ATCAAAACACCGGAATAACTTTATTTAAAACATTTAATTCCCTAATTTCGTGGTCCGCTTGACCAATTAATATATATACATTTTTTAATATTCCCAAAAATGACTTCCATATTACGTGGACAAACCGATTCTAAACTGCCATCAATAATGATAATGAAGTCTGTCAGTTTTCAAATTCCACCTCTTTGGCAACTACTTAGGGAAAAATACTATTGATATGGGATCTCCTTGCTCCACGATAACGGGTAATGAGAAGAAAATTTTGACTTATAATGCTGATAATTTTGGCTCTTCAAATTTCACTAACAAATCTGGGAAGTATGAAAGCTCAGCCTTAAAATTGCTGGTTAAAAATATTACAGAAAAGCAAAATATTGCAAATACTGAATTACCACAATTGTATTTTATGCGAAGAAAGAAGATTGCGTGTTCTTAATTGAATCTAATAGCATTCCTAGTTAGTTCTTATGCTGCGTTTTTTCTCGTCATTGTAACAGCAAAGTACAAATAATTTTAAAATTATTTTAGTTTTCAATGTTAGAAGCTTTTCACTCAGGAACATCCTGAATCAAAGAATGGTGAACAAAAAAGCATATTCAGTTGTTACTGCCAAGCTTTCGCCTTGTTTTAAGGTTATCATCAGGGACTACATTAATTTCACAATATGAAAAACAGCCGTACTTGCGTGTGTTAAATACGTAAGCAATAAAAAGCAAACTTCCATCAGTCTCTCCTGTAAAATTTTCTTTTTTTGAGTCGTGTTACTTTTTTTGTGGGTGAGCGTATAATCATTGAGATTGTGGAGATTTCCCAGTTACAAATGGAGCAAGCAGCCAACAGAAGCCCCAAGACTGTCCTCTCAACAGTTCACACTCGCACCCTTCGCATTGCACACCACAGCCGACCCTCATAGAAATAGCAGAAAAACTTGCAATTTACCAGACGAAGTTGTAAAGAAGGAGTAGCAGACAAGCTTGCTAAGAAGGTGCAATGTTAACCTGGAGAAAAGAAGTCTAAAAATGGATCTAAGATGGTTCAAGAAGTGGAAGCATGTGGTAAAAGTACAAAACCTCTTCCAAACACTAAACACCAGGGGCGTATCTTGTACAATATTCCAAGTGGAAATCCAACAGTCATAGTGGTTAGATCGTAAAAAATAAGTATGGTAAAATACAATTAGATGTGGTATCAGGGAATAAGGAGAGCTAACAAACTTGTAATAGAAAGAGCCAAACGCAGCCGTTTTCAGTATGAAGCAATAAATAAAATTATAACTAACTCAAATATAGAGAAAAAAGTCGAAAGATATTGCTTGTTATATTATCACTTGATGAAAAGTGTTAAATTACTAATACTCTGTTGATAAGAGGATTGGTCATCGGGAAAAGTTGTTTGTGACTGGGAAGCATCAGCCCAGTTATGCGACTATAGGTAGGGCTGAAAAAAAAATACAAACGTAACTAAATTCCAAGACAAAAACCCAAAGACACTGCGCGTTGTAATGTCTTTTGAATAATATTACATACAAGAACAAGAGACATTGGGAAATGCCGGTGTGTCATTGGGAAGCTTCAACCTAGTTGTTCCACTATAAAAAGTAAAAGGAAAGTATACTCTTAAAAAAGAGTATACTTTCCTTGTTTTCCCGGTTGTGCTACATTTAGTTTGGAAAAGCCCAAAGGAATCCTTAAAAATAAGGTACAAACCATTATCCCAATGTCTGGGTCAAGATAGTAAGGTCAAAATAACAAAGAACAGTAGAACGCATACACATTGAACCAAAACTGCAGCTAAGTATTTGAAAAGCGGAACTAAAAATTGGCAGGAGAAAAGGAAAACTCGTACATTAGCCAAGAAATATTAAATCATGAATAAAATTATAGCTATCGCAGATTAAAAAACAAGTAAACCTCCCTCTGAAGAAGCTGGTGAATCGGTCATTGCGCATTCAATTACAGTCATAAAAAAATGTATAAAACTGAAGCAGAAATTACAGATTCAGATAAAGACAGATCTGAGCGTGTTATGAGTGGCTTTGAAGCTTCAACCTAGTTGTCCCATTATAAGAAGGTCCGAGGTGGAACTTAGGGAGTTTATAAGGTGAGTGTACTTTCTTTGGTTTGGACTTAGAGTAGTGTTTTTTCCACAATATCTTTTAAGATCGAGTTTGACGAAAGAGTAATCACCTGGATCTCTTTAAATTAAAAAGAAATAAAAATATGTTTCTTAATTTACTATTGCTTAATTTCACGCTGTAGACAGTCGGAGAAGGTCTATAGTTATAAGAATTTATTTTTGAAAAATTCGAAATCATTCTTTACACTGGTATTACAAAATATTTTTTTTAAAGAAGAAACACTTTTTAAAAGAGTAGTACTTTAATAGATCCGATATTGGTGCAAGTGAGCTTGTAAAAATGGCCGTGGCCACCTGTCGAAAGACGGCCTTCAAAGGGCCGAAATCAGGAGTAAAATCGCTTTCATAATTTATCCCATTACATGTGGAAGGTCGCTCATGAATAAACTGTTTTGGAATTACGGAAGAGGTTAAAGCTCTCTGAGCCGAACTAGTTTTTGTCCGTTGCGCAAAGGGGGATGGTGTCGGGGAGGGATAGTTGACAACCGGTCTTGTTTAATACATCGCTTGTTCTCAAATGTCGCAAGGTGGCCCATAGCGGCCATCTTTGCCCAAACGAAAGGAATCTTGCTCCTCCGCGGATATTGCCCAATTAGAGCCGAGTATCTTACCAACTCCATCGCACTCTCTCACTGCCCTCCTCCTCGGATTAACATAACTAGACCCTGCCGTAAATATTTGGTGGCCCGGCCCGCGGTAATTGTCCAGACCGGAGGATTTGCCCGGACAAGGCTATATATGTTCCTAGATGGGAGATGTTACAAAAGGGGAATATATTTTTAAAAGAAACGTCACCTAATATCTCCTCTTAGCTCCAACTCTCTTTCTTAACTCTTCTTCTTCTCACCCATTTACTTCCTCTTATTGACCAACAAGCTTTTTCCTTGGTTGATATCACTTTTGTGCCATGTCATGTATTTCCATTAAAGCATAACACTTTAATATTCACTAACTGTCAAGTAAGAAAAAATACCACAATCATTAATCCAATTGATCTAAATTGTAAATAAAAAAATTGTGTTAAAATACTCAATTTGATTTCAGGGCGTCACTACTTCGATCATACCTTACAGAAAATTAGTTTCCTTTCAGTGCTCACTCACGCATGGCAAATGAAGCAAAGCGTTCTCCACGTCTTTTTGGCGCAGTGCCCACTAGAGCGATGCGATAGTGTTGCAATAAGAAGTGATCTTTAATCGCCCGATACGACTTTTATCGGTGCAACACTCTCGTGCCCACTGGAGCGAAGTGACAAGCGATACGAGCATACCTTAGTACCTTTTTAAATTAAACTGTTATGTATGTTGATGTTGTGGTATTCCTGGCAGGATTTCTTTGGTTGTTGGCTTATTCTTTGGTGTTACAAAAATTATAGAAGATTTAGAAACCTATTGTGACTGCTGGAAACTTAAAGTTAATACCGCTAATTCAAAAATTATAATATTTAAAAACAATAAACATAATTTACAACCAAACGTAAGATAGAAATTTAATAATAACATTTTAAAAATAGTTGAAATTTGGGGGTGTAAAGAATATATAGGTTTAGAAAAATTTCAACGGTTCGCTGCGAACAGAATATTATCCCTTCTCAAAAATACGCCCAATTATACAATCTATTTAGAAATTAATACGTCAAGTTTATTTCTTTTTAAGTTTATAGTACATTCCACTATTTTTGCCAAAACATTCGATGATCCTAACAAGCTGGCCAATTTGATTACTCATGAAAGTGTAAAGTTAAAGACTGGTTGGGTTAAGGTCTGATTAGAAAGAACGCAGGAACTCGAAATCCCCATGGATTTAAACAGATTCAGTGCCGAATATAAGTGGCCTTATTGTAACATTTTTGGGGAAGCTCAGGTTGAGGGAAAGAAACAAATTATCGGTCGATGTATCCGCAGCAAGATTCCACCTATACTTCAAACAGTTACTTCATGATCTAGATTACATCAAACAATGTCAATGAAACGGTGCATTTTCTAGGCGAAGTCCTGTTCTGGAGAATTTTGTTCAATTTATTACAACCGGAGATCTTTGTCACTGATCAGTGTGTAGCCATTTTCAACGAAGAGAAGTGGGATGATTTTTATTCATGCACCATTACTTCTTTAAAATACAGTTAGTTTTTGGTGGATCAATTTAATTTTAATTAATTTTCATTTTATTAAAAAATAATATTTTTCTTCATTTTATATGTTAGCTTTTGTTATTTATTTGCATATGTAAACTGGACAGACGGAATCTAGTTCATTGTTATTATGTTGATCTCTATTATTAATAGTAGTATCTTTTTACGCAGTTATAATCATGAGCTCTTCAGAGTAGGATGTCATTATTGCTTACTGGTACTTAAGTCAGCGGAAATAAAAAACAATAAAATATTGGGTACACCAATATAATGTTAACAATATCTTCAGCTTTTATGCTATTTTCTTCTATGCTGTGCTTGTTAAATTAGGTCTTGAATAACTTTTCAACGAATAGTTCCATAAATATGGGTTCTGTTAAACTATTTTGTCAAATTGAGTCGACAAGATTGACAGACGAGTCGCGCCGATCTTTCGCCTAGAGCGATTGACATGCTGTGTCGCCCCAACCGATACGCCGCCGATAATCATCGGCGTTGCATCGCAACCGCGCTACTTTAGTTGCTTAGTGCTCTTTAACGAAAACAATCGTACTTCTCAGGAAAGGTGATATTACGAGTGACTTAAAAATTCTCTTTTTTGTTTATTTGTAATCAATATCTAGGTGGCTAATTATGTTATTTCTAAAATATTTATTTGGACAAAAGTTGTTTCAAATATGTCATATTTTTCATATTTTGAATTTTTCAAAGATTATGTTTTCGCTGGAATGATATAAATTAAAAATACGTATTATATATTGCTGAATGACATTAAAAAATTGAGTTACGTTAACGAAATTTTTTTGCAGGGAGCGCGACAAACTCCAAAATCACCCCCTCCAAATTAGAATTTTTTCTACAATAATTTAATACATATAAAATAAATATATTTTTTATGTCAGTTTAATTCTGATTAATAATTCTAATAATAATTCTGAAAAATAGTCAGTTTTTTAGCTATATTTCGCCGGATGTTGTGCCATATTCATATTCAGCCAAGGCAGAACAGTTCGGTTAAGTTTCAAAAGAAATACATCAATTGGTCTGAGCAAGATTAGATTAAAATTTTGTTTTCGGATGAGTCATGGTTTTTTTTAAAGTCTTCTGACGGCCGAGAGAGGGTTTGGAGAAGAACAGGAGAGCGATATATTCCCGCAACATTTTCCCTCCGGAGAGGTGGTGGTGTTATGGTTTGGGCAGGCAATTCTATGGAAGGTCGCACAAACTTGATCTTCATCGAGGGTTCCCTAACTGAAGATGTGTTACCAGAAGAAGCTCTTCCTTATATGCCACTAATTGGCGACTGTTTTATTTTTATGCATGACAATGCAACGACTACTTGGCGTCGTTGGCTTCAATCCAAGTGTGGAGTAGCCAGCATGTAGTCTCGACTTAAGTCCTATCGAACATCTTTGGGACGAGTTGTCAAAGAGGGTAAAAAGTCACCCACTGCCCAGTGATGCCAGTGAATTTGCAGGAATTAATGATGGCGCTGTTGGAGGAATATGAAAATATCCCACAGTGTATAATAATCCTCTCGTAAAAAGCCTTTTCTGTCTTTAAAATTTCCTTTTCTGGAGAAACTAAACGAAGAAAATACAATAATTATTATTGATGGATTAAAAATATTTTTTATTAAATAAGAAATCTAACGATAATCCTAGCTATCACGTATTATATTGAAAAACTTATAAGTAAATTATTATACATTACAAAAATATTTAGGCAGATCAATTATGAGTGGGACGTGAGCGTTCCTTCTATGATCATACTTGAATTTAAAAAAAATATTCAGGGTGATTCCGTTGATCGGATTATTGATTTGTTTATATCAAAATGTCTACAAAGGTGAGTAGTATTTAATGATCGTTAATTAATGATTATTTAGAGATAGTGAGATGCGGTCTGGTTTGATGTAGGTTTCAGAAAAACATTTTCTTTATCGTGCAATTTTTCGATCTTTATTGAGATCATCTTCAAAGCTAAAAGTGTGTTTTCTGTGTAGATGTGTCACTGCTGTGTGCTGAGTTGGGAGTCTTAGTGAGATATTAATGTTATATATAAACAAAAAAACATTAATATCTCACTAACCAGAATACCCACACTTGAGTCCTGAAGATGTTAATAAGGATCGAAAACGATGGAGAAAATGTTTTTCTTGACCTACATCACACCAGACCGCATCTCGCGATCTCTAGATGATATTTACTAAAGGATTGAACTTAAATAATAAAGAAATAAAAAAAACTTTCAAAATGTTTTTTAGATGTGACGCTCTTATAAAAAACTGTACTGACACAAAACTCCTCAAAAAATCATGAATGTCCCCATTATCACTGAAGTGACACTTAGGTGATAAGCGTAACCGGTGGTACGTTTTCTGAATGAATGAAAGAAGCTGGACTCCACGGTAGCCGTGCCACGTGGCCAAGATTGCCCTTTGCATCACACACGTGTCTCCCACGTGAGATCTCAGAGCAACCGCATTACTCGGCATTACAAGACGTGCGTGACCCCACATACGTCTCAGCTGCTTGCTGCTGGAATTCATCCAGGCAATCTGCCCGTCAGTCGCCGAGAGCGGCAGCGTTAATTCCAAGGCGATTTACACAGAACAAAGAGTTACTTGACGTTAAACTTTATTCACTAACACAGCTCGTCAGGTGTGAAAATCTCAGTCAGGTAATAAAAATTCTTGACTAAGAGAGTTGCGCACTCTTGATATTTATTACGCTTTTTTGGGCAAGGCGTGGTTTAATGAATTATGTAATAAATAAACAATAGTAAGTGATATTATACTGGAAGTCTTAGAAAAGCTAATAAACGTACCTTAGCTTATTTGCGTACATGGGTTTGAATTTCTTTAAAGTTTTTAAGATAAAAGCAATGTATAATCACTGTGGGATGTTTAGAGAAAAATGATCAACATATTAAACACAAACACGGCAAAGAAAATAAATTTGTATGTATATTAAGTACGATTTATTGAAATATACAAGATATGATTTCCAATCATCCTTGTTGGCGAACCTCTTCAGTGGAGGTTTCTTGCTTCACCATGTTTATATACTTGACCCAATACTGTTATATTTTAAGTATGAACCTGTAGTTTGTTCGTTTTGTTGACTTGCTTTACCCCTCTTATACCCCTAACTGAAAATCACCACCATTGCCCACGTATGGATGTAACTATTTCCAGTCTACTTATAACTGCAGATTTTTTCTAAGAAAAGAGGAGAAAGATAAATTGCCTTTTTTCTTGCTCTAACTATTATTTGCATTTCATATAAGGCGTGATTATCGATTGTTTTCTTGGATTACCTTTTATATTAAATGTACTATAAAGCAAAATTAAAACAATCTATGCAATAGTATAAATAAATTCTTAGCCAAATAGGAGCAAGCATAACAGTGAGCTTTCTCCTTGAGATTTGCAGGATAATGGCATCTTAAGTTGTTAATCAGGGTTATAAACGGGGTGAGGCAAGTCAGCAAACCCACAGATGAAGATGAGAACCAGGCACCAAAATACCAAAACAGCGAATATAATAATCAAAAATGGTATACATAGAAAGCAGACGACTACTGCCAAACTTAAATATTGATCAACTATTATAAAACATAAGGACACACCAATGTAATGTTTACAATACTTTCAGCTTCAGCTTATCTGCTATTTTCTTCTATGCTGTGCTTGTTAAATTAGTTCTTGAATAACTTTTCAACGAGTAGTTCCATAAACACGGGTTCTGTTCAACTATTTTGTCGAAAGAAATAACAGCAGAGGCGTTGAGTCCTGTTCAGTCGACATGATTCACCGACGAGTCGCGCCGATCTATCGCCTGGAGCGATTGACAAGCTGTCCCCAACCGATACGCCGCCGATAATAATCGGCGTTGCATCGCGATCGCGCTGGTGTGCACTGGATTAGTTGCTTAGTGCTCTTTAACGAAAACAATTGTACTTCTCAGGAAACGTGATATTACGAGTAACTTCAAAATCAAGGCAATCTATGTAATAAGAATCTTGAAAGCACCATACACATATGTTTTAGTAGTTTTAGTCTGATAAACCCCCAAAAATTCATCACAGGTCAAAATATAAACAGGTTGAGACAAATCCCAGTACGAGATGGAGTTAACAGAAAAGTCCATGGAAAATAGTCAGTCAAAATTAAAATATTGTTTTTATTAAAACTTTTTGTACTTATAGTTAGTTTTTCTTTTGAACGAAACTATACATTTTATGATAATAAATGTATGGTGGTTAGTGACCGTTAATCGACATTTATTTAGAAATCGTGAGATGCGGTCTGGTGTGATGTAGGTTTCAGAAAAACATTTTCTTTATCGTGCCAACGTTTCGATCTTTATTGAGATCATCTTCAGGGCCTGGGATTTATAAACATTGTTTACATTTAACAAATCCATTTAGGATGTGGAAAAGTGAATTTATACAATGCAAAATATATTTTATATATTCAATCAAAGTATTTCTACTCACTCAAAGTGTTTGTCTTCTGAGTATATATTTAAATATATCTTGCATTGTATAAATTCACTTTTCCACATCCAAAATGTAATTGTAATATGTAAACAATGTTTGTAAATCCCAGGCCCTGAAGATGATCTCAATAAAGATCGAAACGTTGGCACGATAAAGAAAATGTTTTTCTGAAACCTACATCACACCAGACCGCATCTCACGATTTCTAAATAAATAATAAATGTATTTTAACGTACTTCAGGTGTTGTTTGATATTTGATAACACATATTTATTTTAGAATAAATTATATAAGTGTCAGGTATTAATATTTTCTTTCTATAATTTTAGAGTGTGTTTAAATTATAGTAATTTGTGTAATTGTAACACCTGGGTCGACACTGAAGCTCGACGTTTAAACTGTTACATTTGTTTTAAAGAATACCCGCTAACTGATTTATTTTTGTTAAAAGTAACTCGAGTAACTGAATTAAATTATGAGGGCGATTTCATTTTTAATAAAGGAAATCTTTTAAAAATCGTATGTGTGGGAAGGGATTGGTTTTGTTACGGAATCTAGCATTATGTAGGTCATGCAAGTTGAATATGTAGGGCTAGACAAGGACGTTATTTAACTTGTTCCAAAATCACTAACCTATTTCAAAGGACCAGTTGCCAAATACCACTTACTTTGCTACGGCCGTCCATATCAAATTCTGGTTAACGGATTAAATATTCAAAGTGTGATTTTTTGACGTAAAACGCTTATTTTATTGAGGGGAAATTGTATGAACTTTTTCTTACCATTTGCACCTCTAATTACATACACTAGAGGTTTAGGTTTATAATTTCTTTTAATTTAATTTAGTAATAAGAATGAATGACGTAGTATATTGTTATTTTTAGAAGCAAGTTATAAACTTTGATAAAAATTAACGTCAGAAACGAATCAGTCACGGCAGTTTGCTTAAGGACATGTCCGATTAACAGTAAACCCGTAATACATCGTGTATCTGCATTGGATGGCTGTTAGATTCGCACGATTATAAACGGCTATTGAAAGCATTCTTAACATGTCACGTCTTTATCGGGAAACTAACGCAACTTAATGGGCATCGTGAAGATTTTATAAATGGGCGGGTTTAAAGCGCCGACACAGGATGTGATTTCATTGAAAATATAACTAATCAGATCGTAGGGTACGTTTGGGTTTTTCGAATGGGGATCATTTAAATTTAACTCACCAGACAATGCCACATCACGACGAAAAGAAGGGCGGCGACGCGCAAAAATTACATGAAGCATACAGGTACGTAAAGTCAACGTAAGAGTGTATCATCGCAGTCAGTGGAAAACATGACTAGTAGTAGAAAGAGAACGACTTCAACGAAAGAGGATGTCTTCGATTAAGGATAAATTTTAACAATAGCTAATTTGACCTTGTACGAGATCATAGCCAGTTGATATAATTGAATTTTGATAAAATAAATTAAGAACAAAAACTTGAGACCTGATTACGGTTGGTGTTTGCTTTCTTTGCAATCTTTTGATTTTCAATTAAGCAAAAAGTCAATCTGGCAATTGGAACTATCCTATTTTGTGGGTTTACTATAAAACAGGTCCTTCAGGCGAACAAGGACAGGTTCCTAACAAGAATTTGGATAGAACGAAAAGCGATCCTTGATGTTCCAGTTGAATACTCACCGTTTAAAAAATATTAGCATGTGATTTTTCGAAAGCCTATTTTATTGTCATTATATATAAAAAAAGGTTTTTCTATTAAAATGTATTTTTATATTTAATATTGAATTTTTGAAGACATAAGAATAAAGGGATTAATTATATCGTGAAGTTGCTATGGGTTACTAGTACCCTGGGTCTGGACAGTACAAATATCAAGATCTTTGAACATTGACCCCATAACCTGTCATTTATCGTTAATCTTAGATATGAAGTTGTAATTAAAATAATAAATGAAATTGTACTAAGTGGTCAGTAAGTAGTTGACTAGTTGGCTGTTCCTCGTGGTTATTTAATTGTGCAATCTGCTTCATTGAACTCATGTATTTCAAAACATTGATTGATATATCGTACAATGATAAATCATTACTCAAATAAACATTGTCAATTCAGTTTCAAAGAGGTCAAATATTTCCTTGGATTGAGATATACTTAGGATGGTAGCGTAGTACACCCAATTGCTAGGAACTTTAATATCTACTTCCATATTGCTAACAGGTCCATTTTGCTTTACCATTCACAGAACAAGTTGGATTCGTTCAGTATATTTTGTTCGAAAAATCGTTAAAGGTTCTTAGAATATTTGTCCTGTTGCTGCAGTGATATATCCATCGTCGATTGCACTGTAGGTGCGTAGTTCTGTAAGAGGTGGCTTCTAGCTTCAAAATGTGACGATTCTGGTCCTACACGTACGGAGCTCACTTTCCTTCTTTTATTAGATTCAATAGTCTGGACAGTATGTAGTAGTCAGGTATTGACAGTGGATATAATAAGATTTCTTCTTCTTTTTTGGCAGAACCTCGACAAACTGTTTTCTGCTATGGCTATGCCAGGTTAGCAGCCTGCAATGATCGTAAGTTTTGTTCAGCCTCAATGAAGCATTTCTGTGGTAGGTTTATGTGGAAGGTTTCTACAAGTCGGCGTCTTTATGACTTTTCGGACCGCGACCAGTCTGTTGTGCTATGTCCATTACTGACTGGAGCTCTCTTCGTTAAGCTTAAAGCTTTTTACGCGATTCCAAGGCTTTATTAATCCTCAAACGTTACAGTGGTAAAGAAAGAGACGTTATACGACCCAATCTCTTTTTGATGAGGTTTTTGGTAGATGTAAGATCTCAATAGTCATTTTTGTTGAATAATAACACTTAATGATAATATCTTACATGAAAAACCCTTTTTGTAGTAATAATATATAAGTATTATATGTTAGAGGTCTTCAAATCCAAATCAAAGTACCTAAACAAAATAAAAATTTGACAAAATGCCAAATAATGTAGGGAGAAAATGAAATTTTTCCATAAATTAATGGCTCCCGGGTGTATGTATCATCAGGCTTTGGATTTTCTTTTTCTATGAGTAAGTGTCTCAGATTGTATAGGCTTTCACATCAACAGCGGATTGTCCCGCGGTTTCTCCTTTTTCCTGGATGTACACAGGTTTGTTTTGGCTGCTCCAAGTCGTGCCTTCACAGTCTGCTACGTTCTAACATCATTTTAGTCTTATAAGACCCAAGTGTGTACAATTTTGCCAATATGGTATGCTGCAAAAGGTTCGAGGTCGATAAGTTTCTTGAATGAACATTTCTAGGCCTATTTATCTGCCCCCTCGTTTTCCCTGTGCACTGTTTGCCCTCCTAACCATAACAGGGTGCTTTTGTTGTTTTCCTGAAGGGGGCACAAGAGCGTTAATTTAATCCCAAACGGCTTTGGGTTTACTACTGATGCCTGGCTGTCCGAATAAATGACTATGCTTTTTTTAAATAGTATTCAGCCTTTTGATCTCTCTGGTACTGTGTTCGATACGCGTTGTCTCTGCCTGAAATACGGAGGAATATTGCCCATTGGTTCTTCGTTCTTGGAGCCATCAGAGATAGTCGGCATTCACTGAGATTCATTTCTTCCAGCCTGATCATGGGTACATCATGGTAATTTGAAATTTTTTATCAAACCTGAATTTTTGGATCATGGCGTCAATAGGTATTCTACTACCTTATCCGCATAAAGTGTTTCCCGAAGCTTTAATCCTATTTATGCGGATAGGCTATGGGTGTCTTGTGAATAAGGACTTTTAAGCTTTTCCCCGGGGATATGTAGTGCTGGTAGATTAAGGACTTCCTGGGCAGGAGTGGGTTTCTGGAATGTTGTTCCACCAGGTGTAAATTTTTAACATTACCCATTTAGCAAGTGATCCTTTTTTATTTAAGGTCGGAATTATATCTAAGGATTCTGGCCCATAGTGATGCATCTTAGAGCAATTCCTAGCTAGTCTATTCGTTACGCTACTGTCCTGTGACCTGAGGTCAAATGACAACTCGTTCTCTATTCTTACTGCTTCCAGGGCACTCAGCAGTCCCATGCAGTATGTAATCTTAACTCAGATGAGTCCAGGACTTTGAGCGCAGCTTTTGATAACAACATTTTTGTCTTCTATTCCCAGAAATTTTATCTCAGGTGCGCAGGGCTTAATTGCCACGGCGATAGTACTGCAGGACAATTCTTTTTTGCGTTTTGTGATCAATTACTGGTGTGTAACCATCACTCCTACTAAATCATACTCTTCTTCTCATATGTCACATAACCGTTTGGAGCTGTTTACAATTTTATGTATTGAGTAGCTTCTTCGTTACGCTGGATCCTAGTGTAAGCTTGAACTTTTCTTATGCTTACTTTCCATTTGATTACATTGATTTTCTTTCATTGTATTATTCTTCTGATATTCGAGATTAATTACAACTAAGTTTTGTAATTTTGTACCTTGTCCATCATGCGGCGAGAGCCATTTTGTGTTTGGTGTACACATTTTTTTTCTTTTTATCAATTGTATCTCTTGTAAAAAATTGAAACTCACGAAAACGGGTAACTAAGGTCATTTATGATGTAACTTTCTAATTGTAGACCAACAGGTCGAGAAAATGAGCAAAAATATCTGGAAGCATTTGTAAATGGGCAAACAAGAAAAATAGTGTTCTGGTTCAAGGTGTATAACAAAGAAAAAAGTTTCCATCCCGAATTTTATAACGGCTATTATTTAAGAGAAACTGAAAGTTCATTTAACTAATGACAGGTTTATAAAGGCTACAGAAATTTAGTGTTTATTAAAATGAAAAGCCAATCGACCAAATTGCAGCACACGGCGGTAGAAATTACGTGTAGCTATATAACGCAGGCCTCGCCGTCATTAATACTATGAAATTAAACATATTGCGTTGTTATGATAAGTAATTTTTTTCTATATTATCTTGGTAGAACGATTTGCAGTTTGGGCGGTTCTATTTCTTGCAATAAATATTTACTCAAGCCAACCTTCATCGCGTGAATGATTTGTTTGAATCATAACCCCTGATACACGAATCAAGAGGTCTACTTCCTACTTTTTTTACCTCAGATCACGCGATTGGAACATAACAGGAAAATTTCCTGAAGGAGAAAAATCGACACGATCAACAGTAGCAATAGATTTCAAAACAATTGCTTTTGCATAAAATAACAAAACTTTCAACTTATATTGAAATTTGTCATTTATTTATGCACCACATGCATTAATTAATGCACATTTATTTGCTATATCATAACTTCTAACGCAATCATTTGCTAATGCTGAAATTAGTGTCTATAATCAAAATTCCAAACAGTATAGTATAAATATCCAGTTTGCTCAATTTTTCAAAAATGAGAAATGGACCAATCGGCTGATAAAAGCCATCATTCCATTTTTCTGTACATAGCTGAACAGGAACACATTACTCGTGTTTATTCTTTGTCATCTTCTTATTGTAATAATACCTTTACTTACAATACTCCTGTGTGTTACAAATGGATGTATTAAGCAGCTAACCAACCTCCTCTGCCAAGAACCTAGGTAATTTTGCAGGAAAGTCGTCACCTAAAATCAAAATGAGACTTTCTACTTTCTATGACATCAAAACAACTCAACGATGAACGTAAAACCCCCATCAACTGAGGTAGTTATCTTGACTACTCTGACTTATGACCGAGTCGAGTTGAGCAACACAATTGGACGGTTTCTAATGCTCCACCACCAGAAAACATAAATCCTCTCAGTTTGATCCGACCAAAGGAACATAAAACATTATCACACAATTAATAAAATAACATTACATCTTAGAAATTCACAAATATCTCTATGAAATCAGAACACTCAACAAACATGTGGTATTTGTTTGGGTTCCTAGTCATGTCGGCATTTCTGGAAATGAAAATGCTGATCAACAGGCCAGGAACGCCGCAAACCATCCACAAAGAACAGATCAATTTCCTCTCCGTCCAGATGATATAGTCGTTTATGTGTAAAACATTATCAAACGAAAGTGGGCGGCAAGATGGAATGTCTGTAGAGATAGTATGAAAGAAATTAAGTCAGTTGTACATAATGGCCAACTGAGGAACTTGAGAGAAAAAGAACTTGCGATTCTCTCTAGGTCATATCAGGCTAATCCATAATAGGCTTTTAATAGGCAACAACCTTCCAACTTGTCCTCGATGTATGCGAAGTGGAGAACGCATCATTTTGACAGTAAAACATATTTTGGTCGACTGTCCCACTTTACAACCCTTTAGGCAAAGGCTCAACCTTTCGAGTGATTTACAGGAGTTACTGGGTCCCCAGTGTTTCTTTCGAAGAGCACTTTTCAGCTTTCTCAAATTTATTGGAATTAATAATGAGATTTAGGCCTTTTCCCAAATTGTTATACCATTGAATGCCTGCTAATGTTTGAATGAGAGTTGCAAGATTTTTTTTTTAAGAAGTTTTTGAGGCTGCCGGAGCGGAAAAATGAAATGGAAGAAAATACAAATTGCGGGGTAATGAACTGCGATGCCTAAAATCGCAATTTAAATAAGAAAGATAGCTCCCTCAAAAAAAAAAAAAAAAGTGTTATTGTGTTTTCTTTCTTATTATTGTTATGTAGAATTAGTTTATGTATCATATTTGAATGGAAGAATAAAAGGATAAGGATGAGCCTATACTCATGCTGAGACTGTTGCTAGTCTGACTCCATTATTATTATTATTATTATTAGCCATACAAGCCTATGGGAAATGTTTAAATTATGGAACAAAAATTCACAATTCTAATAAAAAAAAGAAACAAATAAATTTTATATGTAATTTAAAATGGGATTTTTGCATACATTTGGCCTTCCAAATTAAGAATTTTAAAAAGAAAAAAAAAAGAAAAATTAAAGCTTGGATGGCAATAGGATAAATTAGTTTACTAGTGAATGTTTGGAGTCAAAGCTTTATAGCACTCAGAAGAGATATAGCTAACCTAAGATAGAAGGTTTGGATGTTAGGGCGTGAAATGACCTTAGCCGTTAAAACGCCCTTAAAAATTAATAATAATAATAATAATAACAATTCAAGTAACGATTGTTTGAATGTGGCACGTTAGACAAATACCATAAACAACTTCAGCCACATGTGCACTATACACTGGCAAACACCCAGCACTGAATCTTGTTAGAATGTCCAAAAAAACTGACTTGTACATAACACATAAAAAATAAACAATAAGCAAACGCCAACGTTCAAGAAAGGCGAACGAGCAAGTGAACATCCATTTGGAGAATGAAGATCAACCGCAAGACGAGCTAGTTGAGCAGCAGGAGAACGTTTTAATCAGCCAGGCGCTTACAACCAAAAGATCAACCTACCTTTTACAGCCTTATCAACCTTGGAAAGAAGCTTGAGATCCTCATCTTTACCAGAGCAACGTCATTACTGATCCTTCGTTTTTACCTTCATTATTTTATCGTTAATAAATCATACTTATCCGATTTTTCATTTTATGCTGTTGAATCATCCTATCTACTCCGTCCATTCCAAACCCTATATCACCCCTGGATGGTGGGTCCAGAACTACCTATTCAAGACCAGTGGAATATTATACTCTCGACTATCGTTCCATGGTTCCGACTATATAGTGGGGCATTTACCCCAACCGTCCAGTAGTAAGTAAATAACTGGGGAAAAAGTTTCATTAATGTAGAATTAATTGGGATAAATTTGCAAATATAAATAAATTTATTCTGGTTGAGTTGATTTTCCTCTCTCTGATGTTACTTCTTTTTGTTCCTTTTCCTTCTGGTATGATTGTAAGAAGTTTTTATTTTATTTTATTTGAGAGTCTGATTAAGTTATCTACGGTGTCGGAGTTTTATCAGTACGATGGATCAATCAACCGACGAAGTTTCTCCGTTATTTTACTTTTCTGGTCAACTTCTTCGATTAACGGGTCTTTTATATTTGTATACAAATGTGAATTAAGAAATAAAAACCTGTATAAAACTAAGTGGTCGGGCGAATCACAGTGACGGGCGCACCTAGCCTCGAATTTGCACTCGGCCTTTAATATTTCAATCCTGAAAATGATTTTGATGATTGAATGTGCATAGGAGTCAATTAACTATCTCCACAGGAGGTCGTGAGTTTACAAGCGATAACTCGTCGTTTTGAGTGGGAGGCTTTAACTATAAGTACTTGGTTGCCAACTGGTTCGTATATATCACGCGACTAGCACCCCGAGTGTGGGATTATAAAACGGTTCATGTTCCCTTTTCGAATCGGTACTCGCGATATAACACGATGGGGATCCTTTATTTTAAAATAGTGTCGAAGGCTAGATCTATGCCCTGTTTGGTATTAACACGGGGTCGATAAGGCGACGGTAATAAGACCCATCAGCGTTGATAATATACGTAAGCAATTGTGCGTACGTGCCCTGGTGGAAGTTAAATCGGGACAAATGAAATCGGATTTCTTGTTTGCTGTAATCTGACACACATTTATACAAATATCGTGACTGTTTATAGCGGAAAATATCATTATTAATATTGGAATATTCCACTCGGAAATGATCTCTTAACAGATATACATTGTTTATGTCTTTTTACAATCCTTATCCCGTGTTTTAAACTCGCTTTACAAAATCATTGAAAATTTTATCGTTTCCTTGATATAGCTATTTCCATGAGGAAGCAAGTAAATTAAACTTTAACCCAGTTTAAATGCTTTTTTTCAGCTTGGGTAATTGGCTTGTGTACGGTTATTATAATTCGTCGTACTCCACTAAAATCTTGCAAACATCACTTGCTAGCTTATCTAGAAAAGAATCCAGTTTTCTCTTCTTGAATTGTTTTTTTTCTTCTTAAGACTTCTACATCAACGAAGCGTAAGAACCACATTAAAAAAGTCACCTTTATTTTCATTCCACGATATCAAAAAGTGAAAAAAGCTTTCTGATTGATGCGAAAAGTTAAATGAGAAGATGCAGGGAGGAAGTGGAAGGAAAGGGAAGATTTCTGTTGTTTGAGCGGCCAGATAATGTTGTGATAATATTTCTTGAGCGACTCTCAACTATTTTGACATTTCGTTTTATAAAAGTAATGATAGCAAGAAAAAAAAACTGAAAAACCGTCCAATAAAAGTAAAAAAAGAAAAGAAGTGCGATTGTTTTTGTTCAAATGCAACATCTTCTGTAATTTTAAAATTTTAAAACTGTTGGGAATACAATGGAGTCAGTTAAGGTAAACTAGATGTTTATCGCAGAAATTCAACGAGAGAAATCTAACAATTTATAATAAATGCTCATGACATTTATTTTATCATAGTTTATTTTAATGTAACAAAATTTGTAAGTTTTGGCCTTCGATCATTCTGGCCTATCAATCTTCGCAGGTTTCGGCAAACCATCAGTAGGTACTCAAGGTTATAAGCAGGGAGAGGCTAGAGGGCAAACACAACTTATACCAAACTAACACGATTATCCTAGTTATCTACTCGCAGGCTTGGTCGGTCAGACGAAAGATCTGCAATCGCTGCTCAGGATCATAAGCAGGGCGAGACGAGAGAAAAAATAACCTTCATTAACCAAACTACAGGTACATAACCCCGTAGATATCAAGGAGAAATATCAGAATTTATAATAAATGTGTCACGAATTTTTGTAGTATGGTCTTCGATCATCCTGGTTTTGTTCTGTCGCAATTTTGATCTGTCAAACTTGATTCAGCATAGCGTTAGTAGTTGGTCAGAGTTATGAGCAGGGAAAGGCAAGAGAAAAACCCAACATTTATCGAACTGCACGATCATCCAGGTTGGCTCTTGCTGTTTTGTGTCTGTCAGGCATATTTACTTCTTGATCAGAGTATAATCAGGGCAGGCAAGGCAACAATTTAGGAAACTACAGGTTCACTACCTCCAAGACCTCTAGAATCTCATATATCATTGCAATTTAATTTCCGACGTAAAGGAATGTAACCAAGTAATTAAATGTT
This sequence comes from Cimex lectularius, assembly GCF_000648675.2. NCBI lineage: Eukaryota > Metazoa > Arthropoda > Insecta > Hemiptera > Cimicidae > Cimex > Cimex lectularius. Next base: position 537,144 of record NW_019392771.1, on the reverse strand, counting down.
TTATAGTTTCGTCATTCTGATTTGCTTTGCTGGTTTAGGTTTATTTGTTAGGTACCAGATTTTCAATACTTGGTCAGGGTTATAAGGCGGGTAAGGCAAGATAACCACCCCTCTTTTTCAGGAAACTACAGTTTTATCAACTTGCATTAACTAGTAATTTCACATTTTATAATAAATGTTCTTTATTTCCAGGTGGTTTAGCGGCCTATTCTCGATGGTTTTGTTTATTCGTCCATCTTCAGAAATGGGCTTGAGTTGCTAAGACAAATTATTTATTTGTATTATCGATATCTGTTAGAAGACTAGAATCTAATTGAATATGCATTGAAAAAGAATATACGATTCAGCCAATTTGAACTAAACGTGTAAAAATATATGCAAATTATTCTCGTTTATTTCAAGTTGCCAAAAAACACCAAAAAAGTGTGACGAGGTGGAATGGTTAAACAGAAGGTAGGATGAGAAGCTAATAAATATTACAAAATTTTAGAATTTGTCGCAGGACATGAATAAAATAGAGGAAAAGTTGTATCTGATTGTATTTCATTATTGTTACTTCTTTATTGTTGTCAATTAATCAAACAGCTTATGTAATTATTTCATTTGTCGTATCTTTGTTAATTTTGTCTAATAACACGAGTTGCTAACTAATAATGACAAAATTTTATTAACCTATTTGGTCAATGATTTTACAATCGACTAATATATTTTTTTTCTTTTTTAGTAATATATGCAAATTATTCTCGTTTATCTCATTTTCAAGTTGGCAAGAAACACCAAAATAGTGTGACGAGGTGGAACGGTTAAACAGAAGGTAGGATGAGAAGCTAACAAATATTACAAAATTTTAGAATTTGTCGCAGGACATTAATAAAATAAAGGAAATGTTGTGTCTGATTGTATTCATGTATTTCATTATTGTTACTTCTTTATTGTTGTCAATTAAACAAACAGCTTATGGAATTGTTTCTTTTGTTTTATCTCTGTTAATTTTGTCTAATAACACGAGTTGCTAACTAATAACGACAAAATTTTATTAACCTATTTGGTCAATGATTATAATATGTTTTTCTTTTTCAATTTTCTCAAACCTGCAAACTAATCCATCTATTTCGTGGCAAAACGTAAATTTTTAACCGTCGAAATAATTTGAAACGCCGTCAACAACTGAGATGCTGCTCGTTCAATTACAGGAATAAGTCACATCCAGAGGGACCATTGAAAGTTATTCTCTCGTTTAAAGAGTCATCAGTCACTTAATATTCAATGCAACATTTGTTCGTTGCAACAGTTAAACAAACTAGCCATGTCCGTTTGACATAAGTAATTTCTGAGAAGAAATAATTTACTGTAATACGTGACCAAAAAACAATTCGTTTTTATTAATAAAATGATTCATAAAACACAAACGGTTAATTACGAGCGTGAAAACAGTAAAAAATATTACAATAAAAAATTGTGTAATAAACACGCCAAAAGATGCGGTAAGATGTTAATAATAATTACTAGCATCTCAATGATAATCTTTGACCTAAGATAGTGTTATCCTAATAATAACAAGTACCAATAATTAGTAGCGCAATGGTTCCTTATTTGTGTTTTATTATGAACAAGTGGAAGTTTAATTCTGAATTGAATACCATTCACTCTTAATTGTATGATTAGTCTTGATATGGAGCTGCCCATATTAATTCTTGTTGCTATGAATAAATCGTTTGTAAACTAAAAAAGCTGTTAAATTTACGAGTCAATATTTATCAAATCTTAATCAAGTTTCTATGAAGAAAACAAAAATGCAATTTAAAAGTCTTATGATTTTGAGGCGGCATGTCTCCCGGCTGGAAGAAGAGGAAATAGTAAGGGTTGATGCTCGATTAGAGGGATGAAGACATGCTAAGAAAAAGTGAATTAAAGCGAAGCCTGTCGTGATGAAAATTACTTTCAATCATGCAAATTGGCTTATATAACGTTTTCGAGTGCAGCCGAAGGGGTGGCTTCGGCGAGTGGCCGGAGGAAATTGGACCAATAGCAAATTGTAAGATAAGGGTGTAAGTAGGTTGGCGGGAGGTCCTTTCTAGGGGGCCCACGTGTACCAATGGATGAGGTCAACGTACGTACTCATACCATGCCAAGTAGTAGACGTCGAGAGAGGGACGTACGTAGGGAAGGAGGGGGACCTAGATTTAGACTAGACGTCGAGGGGGTTTTAACTTTCAACCACTCTTCCGCGGACACCGAGGGCGGAAGAGACGACACGGACGGCTTCGGTGATATTTCAAGGACCGAAGGGCATAGGTTGGTTGGGTTCGGCTCGTAAAACACAATCGAAGAATCAGCGGGATCTAACGTTTTCCAACATCTCTCAGAAATTTTTTTCACGCCTCGATGACTTGGACAAAAATGATCTTGATGGGCATTTTAACTCCTTATCAAATCAGATCTCATAAATAAAAGAAAATTTGTATAAAAGTATAACAAAAACAGAGTATGATAATCCATTTATGCTTTAAACTGATTATACTCAGGAGAAAAATATTTTCTAGCGGACCAAAACTAAAATCACAAGACGAGACACTTTTCGTTCGTAGTTAGAATTTTGAATAAATAATTAATAAAATACACATGAAAGGTGTTTTATTTAATTATTTCTTTAGGTGATTTGATTTTTTCCAGAAACTTGCCTTCATTTCGTCCAGGGAGTCCATAATTTTTGATTTTGCGTTCTAATCCTTGCATATCGATATATTCATTTAAAATAAAGACTGGAACACGGAATTTACCTTGTCATTGTTATCCCACTTTCTTTTTTTTTTACAATCTGGCATTAAAGTAAGCAAACGATTTCAATTTGTGGTAATGTCGTTTAAATTTCAAATCAGCCAAGTATATTTTTAAGTACTGCTTCATTCCTTGGGCTTAACGTCGGCAAATTTAGCCAAAAGAGTTGTCAAATTTCAGATTTCAAGCGAACGAAAAAAAATCAGTCTGCCAATATCTGATAAATCAGAAAATGGGCACGGACATAATATCTTCCTCGTTCTTCGTGAGAAATATGTTTTATATAAAATACGTTCATTTGGTAAAACACTTGGTCGTATGTTGAATAACCGACCAAGTACAGCATGTGGTGGATGAGATAAAATGTATCAAATAGAAAAAAAAATCATTAGAAAGTTGGTACAAAGTTGTCTTGTTGGTACAAACTCGCTTTCTACATACCGCTCGAGATGACGTGTGAGAAGGAAGTGCTTCTTCTTAAAAAAATAAAACCAATAAAATAACAATAAATAAATTAAAAAAAATTATACTTTACATTCCTATTAGTCCGAACACAACTAATAAGAAAGTTCGCATTATCCAAAGATTCCATTTCCACAAGGGAATAGAAGAACTTTTAGTTCGCCAAATATGCTTTTGCATTTACCAGTTAAATTTGAAGGTGCTAATGGACAGTTATTTTGGTCAAATTATAGTGCTTGTAGTAATCCGGAGTTCTCCATCATTGTGGTCTACCTATCCTTGATGCTTTAGTCAGACGCTTTTCGGATTCTCGCAATCTTCAGTGGCTGATTTCAACCAAGATCATTATTAAAAATTGAAGATGGCGAGAAGCTGAAACGCATCTGAGGGACCAAAACCAAATCTTCCTTTCCGCTTTTTTTTACATCATTGCAGTTTTTCGGTTAATCCAAATAATGATCGGTCCTCATTAGTTGGAACTATGCTTCATTCGTTTTTAAGTAGAAATTTTAGGAATTTATTAAAAATTTAGGTTTGGTCGCGTTCGATCATTATTAGGTCAGACGCGTTCCGGCATTTTGGCATCTTCAGTGGATTGATCAAGGGGAAAAGAAGGTAGAGGCAAAATAAACCTATTACAAAATTAACACCTCAACAAATAAACTATCTGGCTTAATTTTTGCCTCAAATCCGAATATGTTTGCCAATCAGGATGATCGGAAACCACTAGTTTGTTCTCATTTCGTCAACAAGCTGTTGGTCCGGTAGTTATCTAGGGTGAGAGAAGACAAGGAAAAAAAAAGACTAGACCCATTAAAAATAGGTAGACCAGGATGATCGGAAAAGTCTAAACTGCATGCTCACTATGCAATCCTCAAGGAGAAAGCTCATAAAAACAATATAGTAAGCAAATGACAATTTTTAAAGCATGAAATATAGTGTATACGTATAAATTTTTGACTTTCGGTAATATTGTTTTTTTGTCTGTATCTACGAAAATTCAGCATTTGCCATATTATCTATTTTAGAAATTTATATTAAAAATACGCTAAGTAATCTGTAATTCACTAGTTTTCGTGGTCCGCTTGACGAATTAATGTCTTTAAATTAATTAAGGTTTTTAGTTGAGATAAAAAAGTCAGTGTCTCGTGCGAGATTCGAACCCACGATCTTCAGCTAGATACGCCGAAGCCCTACCACTTGAGCTGTACTCACGGTACTGAGGTCACGATAGCTCAAGTGGTAGGGCATCGGCGTATCTAGCCGAAGATCGTGGGTTCGAATCTCGCACGAGACACTGACTTTTTTATCTCAACTAAAAACCTTAATTAATTGAAAGTAATCTATAATTCTCTAATTTCGTGGTCCGCTTGACCAATTAATATATCAAAATTAATTAAGGTTTTTAGTTCAGTTAAAAAAGTCAATGACACGAGCGGGATTCGAACCCACGATCTTCGGCTAGATACGCCGCTGCTCTACCACTTGAGCTATCGTGATCTCGATCCACTCGGACACCAACTTCCCATTTCAACCCCACCTTTTGAGTTTTCCCTCCTTTTTGCCATTTTTCAAATGTCGTGAAATCGGATTGGATTCTCGGCGACAAATGAAATGACCACGGAGGGTTTTAGTGAAGTATACTTCATTTTAATCCATTAAATTCACTAATTTCGGAAAAATGGCAAAAAAGAGGGAAAACTCAAAAGGTGGGGTTGAGATGGGAAGTTGGTGTCCGAGTGGATCAAGGTCACGATAGCTCTAGTGGTAGAGCAGCGGCGTATCTGGTCAAAGATCGTGGGTTTGAATCCCGCTCGTGCCATTGACTTTTTATCTCAACTAAAAACCTTAACTAATTGTAATCTATAATAACTTTTTCTAAAGCTCCTATTTTAGTATTCATTCATTTATTACAATTTATTTCTATGTTTCAGGTTTTTAAATAGTATATAAGATATAAGCAGGGAGAGGCAAGCCATCAAACTCACCAATGAAGACGGATCGGATTTCACTTTTTATCCTCGACAGGAAACCTAACTGAAATCTGCATTTTAGATGGAAAATAAATTTTTTAAGCCTGCGACTAAATCTTTTCTACAGACTATTATAAAATACAGCTTATTATTTTCACTAAAAAAAAAGATGTTGGATATCTAACATTAGAAAATAAACCATTTAATCAGATCCATCTGGACCTACGAACTTAAACTTTGAACGCACCAAGCAATCTAACCTACACCGAGTCAGAAAATTTCAGTTCTTAGGCATTCAAATCTTTTATGGCTTTTGGAATGAAAACTGGTCTAATTTTGATTTCATAATTTCCAAAGCATAATTATGCTGTTCACTCGAATTTTTTGGCTGCTCTCTTTCATCAATAAAAATGCTCTAACATTAGGGAGGCCTAATGACAGTGACTAATATATTAAAAACAGTAAAATTTTAATAATAAATATATTAAATATAATATGCCTAAAAATTCAATAGTAAAACTGGCAGCAACTCTTGTCAACTGAATAGATTCGATTATTCAAAATATATTTGGTTAGTAGTGATACATAAATAAAAATTTAAATTTTTTAGTAGCACTGTTGTCTGTAATCACCGATTTTGGGTTACAGGTTACCGCGGAAAAAACGTACGCTTTAGCGACTTTATTTTAATTTTTGCCTGTGTCGCATTTGCTCTTGGTAATTTTTATAAGCGTATCATTTATCAGATTGTCGATTTTCTTCGAGATCAAAATAATATACGAAAGAGGTTCACCCATGACTCTACCGGTCTGCAGTACCAATACCGTTATGAATTGCAGAAAAAAAAATGAAGGGGTGGGTTAGAATTGATCCGAAAACAGTTCTCAGGGTGGCGGATAGGTGGAAGCCAAATCAGGGGTGGAAATTACCCCTGTAGTAAATCAACCACCCTCCAACAGATTGCACAGCGTGTCCTGTCGCTGTCTCGGCTTGGACATCGTTGCATAACTGTGCCAATTTTTAAATGTTGATCACTGAAAATCAACATTAAGTTTTAAATCACTTGTTTTTATTTAAATTTAAAATTTGTGTAAAATATTTTTTAAAAATAAACGTCTTGAAATCAGTTTCATATTATATTCGGCTTCTGTAACTCTGATTTTGTTCAATTTCCTTTTCGTAAACTCATCAGTGTAGAAAAGTTGTGTCAATTGTACATTATAGATTATCGACAAAATGATTACGTCAAGTTCTTAAACATAATTATGACATTAATACAATCACTGAATATGAAGACTGCGGCAACTTAAGGTTATAAACGAGGCTTAAGGTTGAGAACGATGATAGGGCCTGGTAATCCAACTGTTATTGCCAACTGTTGGAAGTTCTAATGAGGTGTTTTGTCAATTTCCAGTTTCCCAGTATTAGCAATTAAAGGGGAGCTGCGTAGGCGTTTTCAAAGGTCAAACTGACCCCTCATTAGGCCCAAAAGCCTCGAACAGTCTTAAGATAGCTATATGTTGCCGACTATTTAAAAACCTCAAGTTTTCGGGGTTCAATTGAGTCAAGATTGCAAAAGGACGAATTGGAATTTCGAGGATATACCCGGACGAATTATCCTTAAAAAAAAAACTTTTTAGCATCTGCCCTGTACCTAGGGCCAGAAAAAACGTGGAATTCGCATAAAGCCGATTTGTTTTCAACCGAGGCCGATTCGTGCGGTTTAACAAAGGGCTGTTTAATATTTCCGTTAGCACAAAACGATCTTCGAACGGTGGCCGAAACACCTGACATGAGAGTAGACACGCCAGTCAGTGATTTGCTCCTAGACTTTTCCCCCACTGAATCCTCAGGTAAATGCGTGTAATGCCCCATTCGCCTTTTGTATTCGGTGTTTGTCATGCGAAACTAGACCGACACGAAACGGCCCTTTTAGGGAAACTTATCATTAACCGGGTTCCAGATGTCGTTTGGCCGACTCGTACTTCGCGAATTGGCTTTGTGTAACCAAAAGCATGCTTCCTGCAAGTATTAGAAGCCGCTTCGACTGAAACAATTAACCAACCATACGCGCTTAACAAGCAAACTGCATATACAGACAAGAATAATCTTCTTCATTATACGATATTCGATAAGTTGAATAATTTTCTATTCTGAGATGCAAACTACAACCAATTTTGAGATGCCGATGAATTATGTTACAGATAAAAAGAAACCGTGGAAACTTTTATTTAAATCAGGAAGATATACGTGGAAAAAGGATTAAAGTCAACACTCTGTGGTAAACTACCGACAAAATCGGCTCGGATGAACTTTCTTTTTTTAATATCTGGCGCTTTTTGGTCAAATTCGGTTGACCGAGTTTCACTTCCGGCTTCTCAGACTTATGTTTAACACCAATTTACATACAGTATGAATTTACCATTTCTTCTTTCATTTATACTCGTGGCATTCGTGTTTTTAACAATTTTTATTTTAATTAACATGTCGAAATTACTTCAAACCGATTTTGACTAACGTCCCCGTTACGAAACGCGACTAATTTCGATGAAACACCAACGATAAAAATTTCGAAATATGTCACTTATTATAAAGTTAAGGCTTGAATTTATCTAAAACACGTTCGTTATAAAGTTCAAATTTCTCAGACCCTACGAAAGTTGGTTTAATTTTGCACGTTGAACCTCTTACAGTACTACAAAACTTGTCTAACTTATTAAACCAGGAAATTGTCCAATTCTATTAGGTTGATTTAAAAATAAAATAATCATTACAATTAATTAAGGTTTTTAGTTGAGATGAAAAAAAGTTAATGGCACGAGCAGGATTCGAACCCACGATCTTCGGCTAGATACGCCGCTGCTGTACCACTTGAGTTATCGTGACCTCGATCCACTCGGACATCAACTTCCTATCTCAACCCCACCTTATGAGTTTTCCCTCCTTTTTGCCATTTTTCAAATGTCGTGTAATCGGTTTGGATTCTCGACGACAATTGAAATGGCCACGGAGAGCAAAGTGGTAGAGCAGCGGCGTATCTAGCCGAAGATCGTGGGTTCGAATCCCGCTCGTGCCATTAACTTTTTTTCATCTCAACTAAAAACCTTAATTAATTGTAATGATTTAATTGGTCAAGCGGACCACGAAATTAGTGAATTTAAATAATCATTACAGTACACAACATATGTGTTAATAACAATGGACACTTATTTATAAAAGTGCTCAAATATATTTTAAAGCACAAATCTAATATTTTCCTACCCAAAATGTTTGAAAAACTACTGTTGCTGCCTGCATGGTGATTAAGTTTTGATTTGATCGTTTCCGATCAACCTGGTCTGCCTAATTTTGCAATTTTTAAATGGTTGGTGAGGGATAAAAGCAGGACGATATGACAAAACCCACTACTCTAAGTCGAACCACTCGTGAGAACCGCATTTGGAGGGCTATGGGTTCAATTATTCATATTCATCATTTGACAACATGTATTAATTATTTTAACGTTTAATTAAATTTTAATTACTTATTAGACTGTAATTAAACTGTTCAACTGGTAATCACAAGGGTAGATCGTCGTGAATCGACAGACTTTATAGGAATCACTCAAAACCGATCAATTGCAAATATTTTGCTTCCGAACTACCGAAGGTTGTAGGTACTTCAAAAAAACATTTGTCTTACACTTTTGTCTAAAAATGGTTCAGAACAATAGCCTCAGCGTTACAAACGACGCTATCGTCTATAACTTATTACTTTTCGTGAAGTTGTTTACAAAACATTTCTTGTTTAAATACGATCAATAACCTAATTATGTAGCTAATGAAATAAACTATTTATGTGAAAGTAACTTTAATTCATTTTTAATTCAGCATAAAGGGCGTCGGTGGACGCGACGGATACAGCGTTGACATGGCGACTCCTGAATGTTTGGGTTCGTGGGTGGAGTCTCATCGGTTCTGAATTCTTCAGTTTCGTGGTTGGAAAAAAAACCCGTAAAAAATAACAAGAAAATAATTGTGGCAAAAACACAATAATAAAATATTTTAGATCGAAATTCAGGTAATTGTGAATCGTTGACAAATTACCGTTAAAACCACGTGTTACAATATAAAACATTTCACACAGATATTACAAAATCGAGTGTATTACCAATTTAAAAAAATAAAAATGCTTAGCATACATTTTTAATTACGAAATCTTTCAATATGTAGAATTTGAGGTGGACTTAATAAATATCTTTTTCCCTGCGCTCTTTTCTTCTTAGTTTTCTCTTTTTAAATAATTTCGTAACTTAAATTTATACCAATTTCCCTTTCATTACATGAATGTATCATATCATTCTTATCTTGCCCATTGATTTATGTATGAATTTTTTAAACCCGTTTTCTTGATTTTTATCTTTAACACAATAACTCATGATTCGAAGTCTCATTCAATCGCCTTTCTTAAATAATCTCTATTTATTAACATTTTCTCTACTTAATTTAAAAGTTTTCTATGAATACATTCCCATTAATTCTGGCTTAATTCAATTATGTCAATAAACTATTCGTTAGAGCGATGGAATACTCTACATTTTACGAACACTCTGAATCAAGATATGGTCTAGAAGAAAAAACAAATTCAGTTGTTACTGGCAATCTTTCGACCTATTTTAAGGTCATCATCGGTGCAAACCAATCTTAAAAATGTGTACAGGTGAACATATTTAAGATTTTGCAGATGGTCTCCAATTTTCTTAGAATTGCCAAGGAGGTCTTTCAATACTGTTACACGCCTTGGCAATGCTAAGGCGGTCGTCAAGAAAATTTGAGACTTGTACAAACTTAAATATGTCATCCGTAGACAAATTTAAGATTAAGATGATGAGTAGGAAATTAATTGTCTTTTCCACATTAGGCATCTATTTCGTCAACGTTTCGGTATAATATAGACCATCTTCAGTGACTTTTTATACAAAGTGGTTTGATAGTTTTTTACATTGTTATAAGTTAAAAAGTGGATGTCTGGATGAATGGACTTGGTGAGTAGGCCGACAAGACGTCTGACGGAATAAATGACTATTTTGGAAAAGACAATTTATTTCCTTCCCATCATTTTATTCCACAAAATCAGGATAGACACCATCAAAAAATATTTACGATTGTTTTGCCCTGATGATGACCTTGACAGTTATAACTGAATTCGATTTTTTCTTCAAGGCTCTTGATCCAGAATGTTCGCGAGTGAAAAAATGGTCCCTATTTCTAATACTGAAAATTATATATTTCTACACCATCCTTGGATATAATCGATATTCGGCCATCAGCCCTCTCAAAATACATTCATGCTAATAAATGCATTTGATGTTAGATGCCTATTTTAAAGTCAACTGTAAACATATATGTATAATAAAATATTTCAGCTTTTTTTTGTTGTTTTTTTCGTCTCGGAAACATGAGAATTAGATAAAAAGCTCCTATGCTAATATTGATTACATACTTGCTCTCTATATGTATACACCAATCACCCGCCACTCTTCAATTATGTGTACAATATTGTGTAAATTGGATAAATCTACGCCCTACATTTAGAAACCTATCCTTTCTTTTAGTTTCTTTAAAAATGTCAAATCTTTCACTGAAAAAGAATGGACAGGACTCATTTAAAATTGCATCTTCAATGGAAGAGCTTTTGCCAGAAATAGTGAATATCAATCCCTATATCGACCCAATCAATCAATACCTGTTATTGTGTACATCCCATAAAGCATTTTCTGAGCAGGTTAACACTGTTGTCTAATTAGATTTGAAAGGGACGAAAAGGGAATGGTTATACAGCCGAGATCCATTTACCCTATTACCTTATCGCCACACGGCATCGAAGAGGGGTTGTTTTTGCACTCACAAGTTTTCTATTTTTAATTTGATGTGATCGAAGGTTGAGATGGTATCTGGAATTAGGTCGGAACACACACGGGGCTGGCTCGAAAAACATTTGACAAGTAGACCTAGCACAGCCTGACCCTCACCCTCCGAAGAGGCTTCCAGGTAAAGGTCTTAAAAATTCCTCTTTATGTAGCTTCTTGTGCCTCCGGTTTTTTGTTTCATTTAGCTTCTTTTTTTATTTAGTGGAGAGTAACAAAAGAGTAGGATTCAACGATGGGCAAGAGAATAGGTCCTCTCCTAATTGAAGAGGGATATAATTGGAACTAAGGAACTTACCACAGTGATAAGATAGAACGTAGTACTAAGTATTATTAAACCAAATGTTACACTGTATAAAACTATTCTCTTTAAAAATATACCATTAATTCGATTGTTCATACAGTAAAAAGACTGAATTTACCTAGTAAAGTTACTACTGTGATAAGCTACAACAGTAGTACTATTATGTTAGTAGGAATTATACCAAATGTTTCGTTAACTCTAAAAATATTTCATTAATTAGACTGATTGTATACTAAAAAAGCTTAGTAATTAAACTGTGATAAAATATAATAAATAGTATTACGCTAGTAGGTAGTATATAAATTTAATGTTGCTTAAAATATTCACTTCGTGAAAATTATGACTGAAAATTGATTATGACTAAAAGTATCATATAAAAATACTACTTTGATAAATTTTATATTATTGAAAAAACTGCAGTATTATGACTATTATGATGTATAATATTATGACATAATTATTAACAGTATAATGTAATGTCAGTATAATAACAGTATTAATATTATGTTAGTAGATACTATACCAAATCTACCAATCAAAATTAGTAATGTGATCAGATATTAATTTATGTTAACAAATATATCCAATTACATTGTATATAAAATTTATGATTATTTGGATATCGTGTGATGCGGTCTGGTGTGACGTAAGTTTTAGAAAAACATTTTCTTCATCGTGCCAACGTTTCGATCTTTATTGAGATCATCTTCAGGACACAAAATGTTTGTTTTCTGTGTAGATGTGTCATTCTTGTGTGTCGTGTTGAGAGTGCCCCACGACATACAAGAATGACACATCTACACAAAAAACAAACACTTTGAGATCTGAAGATGTTCTCAATAAAGATCGAAACGTAGACGCGATAAAGAAAATGTTTTTCAAAAACCTACGTCACACCAGACCGCATTTCACGATTTCCAAATAATCATTAACTGTCACTAAACACCACACATAAATAAAATAATATTACTATGTAAAGTTATTAAGGTAATAAGCTATAATAGTAGAAAGTCTTATAAAATTTGTATAAAGGTATTACATAAAATTTAATCCATTTATGTTTTCGTGGTCAATTGACCAAGTTACTTCTTTCAATTAATTATTATTTCTATGTAAGGTCTTGGTTGTGATAAAAAAGTGAGTGTCACGAGCGGGATTCGAACCCATGACCTTCCGCTAATAAAATTTAATATTGTTAAAAATCTTCTTTTCGAATATCAACAAACACTAAATTTAGCAAGTAACGTTACTAATGTGATACGATACAACGTTTGTATTTTGTTAATTAGTACGGACTAACAAATTTTATGATGTATAAAATTATACTTTTTGAAACTGCATAACTTGTTTGATTGGTTATGTATTGAAGTAATTAAACTTACTAATTAAAGTTAATATTATTATTACTAAAAAATATGTAACAAATAGTAGAAGTATTACGATAGTAGATTGCTTATACAGTTTTATGTTGCTTAAAATAAACAATTAGTGAAAATCGAGTGATTATATAATAACAAACTAAATCTATCATTTAAAAATACTACTGTGATAAAATATAACAGTAGTAATATTATGTTAGTAGATGCTAAGCCAAATTTACCAATAAAAATTATTACTGTGATAAGATATAACGCAGTAGTTTATGTTTTCAAGTTTATCCAACGTCCAGTATCATTGTGTAATGTTTTTATTGTAATGAGAGTAAGTGGTATTATGTTAGTAGCTACTATACAAAATTTTATGTCGTATGAAATTCAACGCTCCTTGAAAATCGATGAGTTTTGTAGTAAAAAGATCAAATCTACTAATAAAAGTTAGTAATAATCAATCAAATTTAATTTTATATTTTAACGTAATCACAGTTCCAATCTGCAAGTTGTTTAGAACTACTTGATCAAAAAGCCCTAATCAATGATGGCATTAAACTGAATGGATTTCCCATTGAGAATTGGGGTAAAAAATGAGTCACCTATCATCTTTCGTTTCTCACACGTACTTTGAATTTTGCAACGCAAAATTCGAAAGTCTTATTGTTAAAAGAAATCAATTTTAGCATATTTTTGTACAAATGATAATAAACTGTGTTTAAGAGAGCTTCTTTTTATTATGCGTCATCTGTGTTCTATTAACCAAGTAGCAAGTATAAAATAAAAACATTTTTTTAATAATTAAACTCTCAATTAAATTCAAAGATGGTGACAATTTAATATTTTATACGATTAAATTCTATCTAATTCAATATTTTTAGTTTTACAAAACATTTTCTGCTTCTTTCGAATGATAAACTAACAATTTCAGTCTACTTAACATGTATAGGGACCAAGATCCATAAAACTTCAGTAGATTTGTTATCGAGCTATTGAAATACAAATTTGAAAAAAGTACAGATCAAAATAAAAAAAATCAAGACAAATCTTGCCACAATTTTTGTAAAAGAAATTGGCTAGAGCAATATTATTGAAAATAATCTTGCCTTTCAGCAAACAGAAAAGGATAAAATGGTTGCTTTTGTAAATTTTCAGTTAATGAAGGTGCGTCAGATGCATAAGGCCCAAAGGATTAAGTTTACATACTTGATATTACCCTTAAAATGCACATTTTTTTTAGCAATTTAAGAAACAGTTTGACGATTTACTTTAAAATCAGTTGATTATTTTCAGAAAATAATAACCTCACAGACTCACCACCGAAGAAAAAACAAGCGAGGATAGGCGGGCCTAGATGAAAGAATAACTTTATTAAAAATATAAATGTACAATTTACTTTCTTTTATACAAATACATATATGTACATACATGTTTTACTATCAAATAAAGCGGTATGAAACTTGTTGATTAACAAACTGTCTATTCCAAAATTCCCATTTGCTGTTTAGTTATAATCAAAATTTCTATTATGAAGTTTCTGAATTCTAATGAAGTTTTGTATATGAGTATAGATTTTTTCTAATTATCAGATTTTATAATTAAAACTTATTCTTTTTTTGACATAACCGATTTTTAAAAAAAATTCCTAATGTACCCAAAAATTGGGCATGTGGCCATAAAATGTACTATATTTTCTATTTTTTCTTTTACACTCAATAAGCACAGATAATTTTTTTCTTTAATCCGTGATTGTTAATTAAGATAAAGTTAATCTCTACTTTTAAAAAAGGTTCTTATATATTACATTCTGTTTTCTTGTTATTCGTAATATATTGGTTCATGTCTATGAGCAGCAGTGTTTTATACATGTTGCGGTATTGAGATTGTTGAACTTTTATTATAAATTACTGGTACGAGGAAGATTTCATATCTTTTTTAATGCTGTCTATTTGAACGTTCCAATTATTGTATTTGTCGAAATAATTCTCATCTAGACCGCAGTATAGGTGCATTCAACAATGCAATTTTGTTTTGGTTATTAAATTTGATGTAATCTACTGTCCCTATAATTAAAATTACTTTGTATGTAGTTGAAAAGTTCGAGGTATGGTATATAATTGGGAGTGATACCTGGGATCCTGAGTATTTTTTAGAAAGAATCTTTGAAATTTTTCTGTTTGGTCATAATTGTTATATCCTCTAACTTGACAACCATAGTCAAGAAAAGATAAAATGATAGAATAAAAATTCGAGATTCTTTGAAAAGGATTTATTATTGTTCATAAAGATTTCAAACCAAAAAGAATTAATTCCTTTTTTACAGTTATATATTGTTCATTTAAGAAATGCTCATTTCAAGTGTCAGCACTACCCCCAAATGTTTATTGAAATTAACTATTTGATGATGGGATGATTCGATCAAAATCACTCCTACTTCCCACACATATTTTCACGACAATTATCTTTAAATCGATCTTTAAGGAACTTTTTTATAAACACAACCGAATCAAAATCACCGCCTTATACATTTAAGCAGTTTAAATCACTAAGGTGTTTTAAAAAAAATATATTTCATTGTCAAGTCGACTGTCTTCGACACACTGAAGATGACAGGAAGAAGAAGCGCACAGGACAGACCCACTGCCATGTCCATACTTTTATGGAATTTTATATAGAATACAATCATAGTCATGCAATTGAGAAATAAATCACGAATTAGTTTTTAACGGGCACTTTATAAGAAAAAATGAAATTTTCAGTTATCACGTAGAAATCTTTTTTGAGTGTACTTTAAAGGTTGTTTTAATTTCTTTAAATATTTTATTATATAAATTATTTTAATTTATGTTCATACACTTTAGTATTTGATACAGAAATGAAGGTTTGATTTCATTTTACAAAGTCAGAAAATTTTGATTATTGGGGGTTATAAGTGTGATTTATTTTCAACAATACAGAAAACAATTGTCTATTGTGAAGTTTACCTTTGTGATTATAAACAGGTCGACTTTTTTGGTTTGTTAAAAATAATTAATTAATAAAAAAGAAAAAAAACAGTAACGAAATAATCCAATTTAATAACCATGTGTGATCATATTTCAAATAGTAATGATATTTCTATTAAAAAGGTTTATTTCTATTTTAGCACTTAATGCAGAAATGTTTAACCAACGTTTGACCTCATTTTACTATGAGCATAATGTTGGCTATGTCATATCTGTGATTTATTTCTCTTGACGGCATATTCTGTAATTTGTAGTTTAACGTTGTAATTATAATCCGATCGACTTTTTTTTCTTCCTAACCAATTATTACTTACTTCACGTACAGACCGGTGAAAGCCAAATTAATTATATTACAACGCTATATTTAATAAAGGTATGTTTGTACAAAGCTTGTGTATCCGACGCGTTTGACTCCATTTTGTAAAGATAAATGAACGTAACGATGACAAAAAGTTTGTATATTTATTTTCAATAGGACAGAAAACAGACGCCGTTATATACTTCGTACGTTGATATAGTTAAATAATGTAAGTATTTATTCGTTAAATTATTAATTAGGGATGGTTAGTCTGATTATACAATCGTACCATAAGGAGAGATTTTTTGCAATAAACCAGGAAACGGAGACTTCTGGGATGGAAGAAGTGCTTGCAGGTGTGCTACGGGTGAATACTGGCTCCGCTGTTGTACCCAATTTTTACTTCTGATATGCCCACAAATGAGAATACACATATCGCCACATACGCAGATGACACCGCTTCACATGATGACAAGCTTCACTTATGTTACAAAACCAGATATCAACAATTGAAAAATGGAGCTATCTTTGTGAAATAAATGTGTGGTGATTATTAGTAACCGTTAATCGATAATTATTTCGAAATCATGAGATGCGGTCTGGTGTGATGTAGGTTTCAGAAAAAAATTTTCTTTATCGTGCCAACGTTTCGATCTTTATTGAGATCATCTTCAGGGCCTGGGATTTACAAACATTGTTTACATTTAACGAATACATGTAGGATGTGGAAAAAAGTGAATATAAAATTGAATAAAAAAAAATATTTTGTATAAATTCACTTTTTTCCTGAAGATGATCTCAATAAAGATCGAAACGTTGGCACGATAAAGAAAATTTTTTTCTGAAACCTACATCACACCAGACCGCATCTCACGATTTTGGAATAAATTTGTAAAATAAAGTTTAACCCCTCAAAGTCACAAGATACCACCTTTACTTACACTCCGTCATGAGGCTTGTCCTAGCATATTACTTATACAATGAACCTGTTCCTCAATCCAACAAAGTTAACTATTTATAACTTACATTTGATAGAAGACTAACTTGGAATCCACACACACGATTAAAAAACAGAACTCAACAAACGATTTAAAATGGTTTATTAACTACTCAACCGACAATCACAATTACCATTAAATTCAAAACTTTCGCCATACACATACCTACTCAAACCAATTCGGATGTACGGGTGCCAAGTTTCTGGATCAGCCAAATATTCCAATATTCAACGATTACAAAGTTTTCAATCCAAAATTTGAAGACTCATTCTTTCTGCCCCTTTTTATGTAAACAATAACACACCTCACAGAGATCTTCACGTGCCAACAGTTTTTTCATCCATCTTCCATCTACTCCATTCCCCACAATTACCACGTAAACGTCTGAAAAGAATATGGATAACAGACCTCTTAAATGATTAATATAATTTTATTAATCGAGGGCGGCTGCCAAGGGGTAGCTTTCTCTATAATGCCCGTAATGCCGTAAAAAAGAAGTTATCCAATCTGCTGGGTGTAGATACCAATAAATTAAGTTAAAAAAATGTTAATAAAACAAAGAGAACCAGTTAAACCAGTGGCTTTCTTTGATCATATGTAAGAACCTCTGCAAATGCAATAATATTATAATTATTATTTATTTATTCACATTGTAAAGTGAATCTTTATCCTCTTCTCGGTCTGTTTCTTCTTTTGTCCTAGTTTACAAAGGGGTGTAGTCGTAAACAGTTAGAGACATTGTCGTGCTACTTTTTTACTTTTCCTCAGTCCATCATTGTTTTCCCCAGAGCAATTTATTACAAGGGAGTCCTTATGATGTATTATAGGCGGAAAGTCGCTAATGCAGGTGGGCTACCGTCGGGTTTCGAGAGGGTGGAGGCCAGAGAAAAATAAATGGCGAGTACAGTCCGCGATAATGAATCTATGCACGCAACTCTGCCCAGGTATGTCGGGGGGTTACTTTGAGAGAGAACATTTGTTACCCCGGTCGTGGGAAATCCATGGACAAACATTTTCAATTCCGACCTTTTCAACCTACGAGTAGGTATACACATCTCTCTACCTAAATGCACCGGCATAATTCAATGCGGTGGTTCGGCCGATTTATTAATTTTCCACCCCTTATCAACCGACTCCCCCTTTCAGAAAAAAATTGGTGGTGATTTTTCATATGATTTCTGTAATAATAAAAATGAATGGACCGCTTGGCGAAACGTATTTTCTTAAGCGGTGGAAATGTTTCTTGAAGTTTGCGGGGGTGAAGAACCCGCCGATGATCGGACCTGATCAAACTGTAATTTTCTCAAGGATCAATTTTGGGTTATGTTTGTTTTTCTAACCTTAACAAATTTCCGCAAAGAAATACATATTTTAATTGAGACAAAAAAACCACCAATGAAATTGACAGAATGCCAGAGACCCAATTATCGAAAGTTGGTAGATAGGATTCGATCGATGACTATTAAACTACAAATTTTTTCACCAATTTGTAATGTATTTGAAAACCTGAACATAAATTACCTGAATATTTCTTATAAATTTTAACATTTATTCTTGAGGTGTGCGTGTTGTTAATCTGTAGTTTTCGCCATTAGTAGGTGGTTTATTATTTTGTCCCAACCTGCTTACAACATCACTGAAGGTGGCGATATGTCAAAACTCATCTGACTGAACAGCGAGGCTAGGAGGACCAAAATGATCGGAATCGATCAAACTGCAAGTTTTCAATGTTTAAATGTACTTTTGTTATAAGTTACTCAATGATTAAGTCGTATTAATTTCAGCATACCAAACTAAAACGCAAATAACCGATAAAAGTCTTCTTAGCCTTATTCGAATAAATCATTGTAAATCTTTTAGAGAGGATTTTTTTTTAAAACTGTCGATTGTTAGATGGGAAGAGCAGATTTGTTTCTGGTCCGGAGCAGGTGCCGGTTCTCACCTGCACACGTGCCCACGTGCATAGTTGCGCTTCGAAGGCGCATAACCAACAATCGTTGTGTTGTAATCGTAATTACTTTATTACATGTGATGCAAGAAACAATAGGAAAGTACACCGTACAATTCAATCGATCGAGTTTCTTGTAACTTAAGAATGAGCGTCAGCGTTGTGGGAAAGAGCACTGAAAAAATCGCACGAACGTGGTTTTATGAGTTCCATTATGATTAAGCTTTGAACAGAAATGGCAAATATTTTGATAAGAAACAAAAATGTATGCATATTGCAGAATGAGATGGTAAAAATAATGATAAAAACATTATAGATTTAAATTTGTGTTAAATAAAATCGCATTTAAAAAACACGCAATCTACCCGTTTTTAAATCCGTAAATTGTTGTAATCATCCTAGTTAGACTACATATATTTTTCAATGCTATGATACAGTAATTATATGTAGATGTAAAAAGAGAAAAAGGCCGCGTGTATTTTACAAGGCAGGAAATTGAATGGCCAGAGGAAATGCCTTTCGTACTGATTCACGAACAAAATAACTAATGATAAAAATAAATGCCTCGGTAATGCTCGCTATAACGAGTATACGTTATTTCGAATAGTGAAATTAGACATACTCTAACGGGAGAAAAATAAAATGACTCGGATTCATTCAGCACTCAGTACGAACTTTACTGACAATTCAGCTTTGGAAAATCGATTATATTACGTAAAAACTGGAATTATTTATGAATTTGTATGAAAGTTTTACTTAGGTAATTTCAATGCTTGAATACATATTAGCATCATTTCTTTATAAGTTCAACATCCATGTAACATATAAAAGATAATAGAAATCAACAATTAAACTAATCTAACAATATATTAATAAAAAAAATTATAAAAAATGTCATACAGCTAAGTCGACAAAGGGTTGGGACAGAGTGCCATGCAAAAATTTCTATATTAATGAATAGGTACATTGGCTCAAAACTTTTGTAAAACTTATTATGTATGCAAAAACTAAAATAATTTAAGAATTAATATATACTGTATATGTCGGATGCTGCGGATTTAGTTGATTTTAAGACATGATTGTTTTATGTATTATATAGTTATTACATTAATTAATTATTTTATTATTTTTATATATTAATTATACATTAATTATATATTATATGAATATATATATTTTTTATTTATTATTTTTCGCAATTAAAGGCCAATACTAACCTTTATTAAGATATTCACTAGTTTCGTGGTCCGCTTGACCAATTAATATCTTACAATTAATTGAGGTTTTCAGTTGAGATAAAAATGGCAAATAGGAGGGAAAATTCAAAAGGTGTGGTTGAGATGGGAAGTTGATGTCCGAGTGGATGGAGGTCACGATAGCTCAAGTGGTAGAGCAGCGGCGTATCAAGCCGAAGATCGTGTGTTCGAATCCCGCTCGTGCCTTTGACTTTTTTATCTCAACTGAAAACCTTAATTAATTGTAAGATATTAATTGGTCAAGCGGTCCACGAAACTAGTGAATTTACTAAGTTTAAAATGAAGTATACTTCACTAAAGCTCTCCGTGGCCATTTCATTTGTCGCCGAGAATCCAATCCGATTACACGACATTTGAAAAATGGCAAAAAGGAGGGAAAATTCAAAAGGTGAGGTTGAGATGGGAAGTTGATGTCCCAGTGGATTGAGGTCACGATAGCTCAAGTGATAGAGCAGCGGCGTATCAAGCCGAAGATCGTGGGTTCGAATCCCGCTCGTGCCATTGACTTTTTTATCTCAACTGAAAACCTTAATTAATTGTAATTTATTAAGATAGTTTAACAGGCGAAAATAATTAAATCAATGCGCACACTCAAAAACGTTCTGAATTTTACGACGTGAATTCTTTACATAGTGAAGTGTGATCCAAATATTATTATTAATTTATACAGTAGATAGGCAGCTTTGAAAAATTCATTATGCATGCAAACATAATAATTATTTATGAATTATGTAGAAGTTGGACGTTGTTAATTTAAGTAATTTGAAGATATGTTTATTTTCTGGATTGTGATTTTTTAGTCTGCTCAACTCCCACGAAAAAAGCTCGAAAATTACGAACAATACGATCTATAAAAGACAATAAAATTCTATTTAATAAGATAATTTAATATAATCTAACAATATGATAAGAAAACTATTAATTAGCACAGTCAAAAACGTCTTGAACTGTATAACTGAAAATCTTACATAGTCGAGTGTGTTCCAAAAATACTAATAATTTATGCTGGTTCAAAATTTTGGTACATTCATTACTTATGTAAAAATTATAATTATTTTTTGGATTGATTTAGAAGTTTGTTGCATTTAGATAATTTGAAATGTGATACTTTTTTTTGGGAGTGTTTTTAATCTGTTCAATTTTCACGACAAAAGATCGATCTATAACAAATATACCATAATATAGTTAGATAACTAAATGTAATATGACAGTATGTTAATTAAAAAAGAAAAAATTCATCGACAAAACTGTATTTAGAGACGTTGAAAAAGTGTTGTGAATGTTGCTCTATATGAAATTATGTGAGGACTTGAATTCTTACAAATTTGAGTCTGAGTAAAAAATTAATAACTTACTTAATTAATAAATAACTAACTTTTACATCAGCTTTAGAGCTTTGGAAAATTAATAACATATGCAAAAACAATAATTATTTAGAAGAAGTTAGAAGTTAGAATCTACGGATTTATGGAAATTAATGGCATGATTTTTTTATGTGTTTTTAGACTCTTCAACTTCCAAGAAAATGAAAATCGATTTCATAATATATTTTAATGTAATCTAAAAATATGCTAATAAGAAAACGAAAATTAAAATATCAATTAGCACAATCCTAAAAGATTTGAACTTTATGACTTGAATTCTTACACAAAGTTGAGTGTAATTTAAAAATTACTATTAATTTATTCAGCCGCTCCTAGTCTTTGATAAGACCCTGTAACAACTATAATTATTTATGAAATGATGAAGAAGTTCTGTTCAAGTACAAGAACTACGATAAAAATTAATATAATCTATGAACTGCAAACAAAATTTATTTAATTAATTAAAGAAATCACCAAATTATGAATTAAAAAAATACAAATAAATATTTAAATCTGTTTATGAACAGTGATATAGGAAAATAATGAAGTCTCAAAATTAATCACATCAGTAAAATAGAATATCCATATCAATTAATTAATTATTACAGTTTTTATGTATTCAATCAATTTTGAAAAACTAATCGCCATAAATTAAATTATCAGCCGTATTATTAAATGATAAATGTGCTAATTGACTTTCTGTTTTGAATTCTCTTGTTCTTTTTTTAAATTTATTTATTGTTTTATTGAATCAAAATAAAATTTATTATTATACAATTTATATGTAGTACGACGCAACGAAACATCAAGGCTGACGATTTTAAATACACAAAAGTCGCACTTCATAATTAATTAATAAATAGTAATATTAACAATTTTTACGTTAATTAACAATTTTTAAAAGTTGAATTAACTACAAAGATAATTGCAATTTTTGGATTACAGCAAACGCAGAAAGAGTTGAAATCATTTCACATTATAAATTTTTTTCTTGTTTAGGTTTTTTAGTGTAAATATCATGTTTAATATCCTATTGTTCGATTTTTTGAACTTATAAAATAGATTTTTATTAGATTTTACAAATTATTTTTATGCCAGTTGAGCGAACAGACAAAAGAAAAACACAAATATATAATTGACACACAGGACATCCATATCGTGAAGATATAATTTTTTACTATCCTATTACTAAATTATTTTACCTTATCTAACAGATTTTTAATTCATTTTATAATGTATTTTTATGGCAGATGAGCGAACAGACTAAAGAAAAACATAAATAAATAATTGTGCTAATGACAATTAATTTTACGAGACAATTCATATCGTGTAGATATAATTTTTTAATATACTATGATTAGATTTTTTTACCTTATTAAATCGATTTTTATTACTTTTTAAAACTATTTGTATGGTAGTCGAGCGAACAGTCTAAACAAAAACATAAAAAAGTGATTGAGCTTTTGACAATTCATTTTATGGAACAATTCAACTCGAAAATTTGAAATGTACTTTAAAAACGTTATTTCTTTTTAAATTTGCAATTCTGATTTTGCATATTTAGGTAATTTTTAAAGCTTGATTTATAGAAAGATGTTTTTGTGTTTGTTCAACTACAATGAAAAAAAAACCTTGGTCTACCAAAGGAACTCTTTATTAAGATAATTAATGGTAATAAAACAATATGTTAACACAAAATAAGATGTTCAACAAAAAATCACTTAGCCAAGGCAAAACGATAGTTAGGTCTTTTTTCAATGAGCTATCTTAAAGACAGTCAATACTGCCTTTTCTTTTCGTCTCTTTTCATTTATTTATTTTTATTAAGTGATGCTCTCTTCCCCGCTTCGTCTAGGAGTAAGATCATGTTCCTTGCCCGGTTACTGGTCCTTGCTCCTAACGATTATTTTACAATCCCAAGGTGAGCCGGCCCTCGGCTCATTGCCCACCAAATATTTAACTCTCTCCGAAGAAATACAAAATCACGTCGTCCACACTTTTCTGTACCAAGTTTTAATCGGTTGGCCGGTATTGACCGGGCGTTTTTTTCGGTTTTTACGATCGATATTTTGTTTTATCAAGAGAGAAAATCTTAGTACACTGATCATAACGATCGCCTGGAATCTTATACAATCGTTCGAATTTGATCAAGAAAGTCATCTAAAATAATTATTAGTGGGAATAGGCATTCACATGCATACATGACTTAAAAAATTTGATTCATTTCAAATAGTAAAATTACGTAAAACAGAAATGATAGAAACCCGAATGTTATGGGTAAGAAATAACCTTTGCCGGAAAACAATAAAATATATGGTACGCCAGTCACAGATTGAAAAGTCAAATTTAATAAACGAGCCCACAAATTTATAATACTTTAACAAACTATTACGTACTATGGTAGAGACGGAACTTGAAAGAATATTGATAATTTTTTGGTCAACAAAAATTGGTGGTTGGTTTAACTGTCTTCTAAGTGCAGTTTTCATTCCAGGATTGTTTATTGTCAGTCTTCAGAGCCGACTTTGATCGATGGGCAAAAAAGTCATTTTATTTATAATTAAACCTCATTTAAGATTCAATTTTTGCCCGGTGATTGTCACGAAAAGAAAAGTACTCCATCGGAAGTTCGCTTTTAAAAAAACAGGAGCCTCGGAAATGGCGAGGGGGCTAGGGCAAGGTGAGGTCGACCCTCTTTAAAAAGGCGGAAGATAATTCGAAAAATGACTCGAGATGGGTTCAAGAAGCAAACCTGGAGGTTATTTCCGTTTTTATGGAAGGAATTTGATTTTACTCTCGGAGACATGAAGGAAAAAACCAAGACCCGATAAGATTTGCCCTTAATTTTCCTGCAAAATATGCTTTGATTGCATAAAAAAACACCTTGGCTGACAAATTAGTTTATGCTTGGTAATGTGCCGGATAACACTAAAAAACACAGGGGATAGAGGGACATAATCAAGCAGCAATTTAAACAAAGGAAATCTAATCTAAATTCACATTAAAAGATGCACATGAATCATTGATCTCTCTAATATTAAGCGAACACTTACCTTTGACGAGACAATCGTCAAAGTCGGAGACGATTCCTGAAACAAAACCAATTATTGATTCATCAATTCCCAAAACGGCAGCGAAAATGCTAATTCTTTCTTAATCTTTTAATACTAATACTACGACTAATGGTATGTTGTTTCTACACGAGGTGCACGTGAACACAGTAATTCAAGTAGAAACTGTGATGCTTATAAAATGTAGACCTTAACCATCCATAGACCAGTGATGAAGTCATAATGTTTCAGTATTTAGATCAATCACTGAGGATGTATTGTAGAAACGCCATGACTGACAGACGAACTCAAGTTGACCGAAGATGTTCAATCAACAACATATCTTGAGCTAAGGAAATAGTTTAGTATAATTCCTTTGCCCATGATGTGAAGCTGACTTCATTGTCTATTTGTCAGATAACCTAAAGGATCTCACAGATCAAAACAGCGAGAAAAGGTAGAAAAATATGATCGAAAACGACCAAGATTCAAAAACGAAATGGTTAACAAATAAGCAAATGTACAGAACATAGTAGCTTCAAACTACAGCACTAATAGTAAATGAATATTGTATCTTATGATTTAAGGTTTGTAACAAAATTTCCGTTTTACTATACTAAATTGTGAAAAGTTGTTTAGTTTGATCGTTTTTAATTATTCGGGTCTGTCTATCCTTCCTGCGTCAGGCTGTCTAAAACATTTCGGTATTTCATCTTGAATGGTTGGCCAAGGTGTAAAGAGGGTGAAGCAAGATAACGAAATTATTGCAAGACGACGTATCATGATCATTATCTGCCAATGTTTGCTGGTTTGATGAGGTTTGGTGCCTTGCTTAGCGTTTACATCTCTGACTGGGGATCCCAGTTGATAAACTGTAGCTGGTCGTTCCTCTTATCCTGGTTTGCGAATAGCTTTAGTGAGGTTTTCTTGCCTTTCCATGCTTATATCCCAGACCGCTTATTTTTATTGTTGAGGTATTGAAAGGTATCGAGAGATTCGGAGTTTAAGTCTGGTAGGTTAAAACTTACGTTATTTCTGATCATCCTCGCCTACCAATTGTCACGGTTTTGGTCATGTTTCGGTATTTCTCAATTCTCACAGTTTTGGGTCTTTTTGTCTGTCATATATAACACTAATCGACCACAGAAGCTGGTGAAATATTATGAGTAGTTATGCACGACTACTCGAGTAAAAAGAACATAGTTCAGCTTCTATCTATTTCAAAACCACCAAACTAAAAATATATGAAGAAATCCGCTATAACAGGTTAAAAGAAGAAACCATTGAAATCTAACAATGTATATCGAACAGAGCACGTTACGTAATTCATGTTTTGAAAGTGGTAACAAGCTGGATTTTAGAGAAGTTGCTTCATACACCGCCGATTACAGAAGTAGTTTCGGCACGCAAGTTTTTACTTTTGGCCTCTTTAAATTAATAAATTATTTAAATCTTATAAAGGCGTGGAGGGACACGCACAATTCGAACCTACTCATTTTGAAAAAAACTATTTTTTCGAGATAAAGTTATTATTGGGTGGAATTGGTAATGATTTTTTTTGTGATAACAAACATCACGAACATGAACGGGTAAATTGACATAGAAAAAAAAAACGCCGTGACATTTAATTAAACGTGGGTGACGCATTTTTAGAAGACTGAAGAGGGCTTGCCCAAATTACACATAATATATTACGTTCACGTGCCATGACCATCTGCAGGGCGCCAGGGAGCAAATCTTTCAAACAACGTGCTATTAAATCCATACAAGCCCAGTGTGAAACTGGTTTTCAAACAAATGTTGCTACGAAATGGAGCAAATTAGTCCATAATCTTAAGAGCGCAACGATTAGTTCACTTTAAAGATTTGAAATATAGCGCTTGGCGATTCGAATTGATCGAAAAGTGAGAGCCCGCTTTGTTCCGCCGTTCTACTCGATTGTACCAAAGATTAAACTTTAAACGGTTGATTTTTAATCAAAAGTATTTTATATTTAAAAAACTAAGCATGTGCATAAGATCAAAAGGTACTTTTAGAATACAACAAGCCTAATAAAAGTAAAAAAGAAAAAAAGACATGTATGCATCTAATTTTTCTATTCATCCATCACGCCAATCAAAGCTGGCATTCTACAAGGAATTATTCTAGGCCCAATCCTCTAAACCATCTACACTGCTGACATACACATACATTCAAACCAAAGACTAGTCGGACCACATCGTAATCTTATCAACACACTCCAATCCTACCCTACTCATAGAAGCAAGCCAACCTCATTACCGACTGGTGCACTCGGTGCCGGATCAGGTTGAACGAGCAAAAGCTCAAACGACAAACCTTCCCACCAATGAATAATAACAACAAAAGAATATTACCATCGAACAAGACCGCTACTTTGGGCTTTGCTTAGACAGTATACTTAGATGTACCCCAAGTACAAGATTAACTACAAGAACTTAAAAAAAGGTGTAGGCTACTTGGACACTTACTGGGACCAAAATCAACACTAAGCATACATAACAAACTAACCGCTTATAAAACACTCATCAGACCTATGTGGTCTTTCTCGGCCAATCATCCAACATCCAATAAATTCAATCCTTTCAAGCTAAAGTTCGTGGCTGGTTCCTCAATGTTCCCTTCTACGTCCCCAGTCGACTGATCCATAATGATCTTAAAATCCCATTCATCAAATATCTTATCCGAACACGCTTCCTCAATTTCCACTCTAAACTATCCCTCGACCCTAACCCACTAAACCTAACTCTTTCCTCAACGTCCCAAACGTCCCACCCTTACAATCCTCTACACCGTTTAGCAAAGATGACCTTCTGTCTTAACCCACCAAATTAAATAAAAGAGAGTTCCAGCACTGTTTTCTCTCCCCACTGCCTCCTGGTCGGACAGATCTGTCAGATTTGTAAATAACTATACTATTTGCTCAATGTACATGTTGAACAGTAGCAATAAATAAAATAAATTACGTTAAAAAAATAGGCAAAACTCAACGTTGTCTTTTTATATGGAATGCGGTCGATTTAGTATCGCTGATCACTCGTTTTGAGGATAGGAACCTTTGCCAGGAAACGGGGCGTTCATTCTTACGACATGATAAAACTGGTTCGGTAAGAATGTATGACCCCAGTGTCTTCGAAAAGTGATGGGACCATACCGCCGGCGTACCGAATTTTTTTCTCCCACTTACCCTCTCCAAAATATAGTTGTTCTCCTTGAAAATGACCCCCTTCCTCACACCAATGGCACACTGGATACACGTTGCATTTGTACTTCTAAGTGATACTCTTTACAACTATAGCGAAAGGGATGATCCGTGATATGCACATGAGCAAACAAACACAAACACAAACACAGACAAAGACTCAAACACTAAACGGAAAATTTAATTAAGGTCCATTAACAAAGAGAAGTTACCTTTGTCATAAAGACCTTATGAATTGAAGTAGTATGTAGTATTTAAAATACATAATATATGTGAATTTAACCGCGTAACTAAAATATTTAAAGTAAGATTTATAATTAAATAATATTTATATTTTAATTTAAAATTAAGATTTTATTATATTTTAATACCTTCAGTGGTTTTTAGGGAAACACTCTAAATTAACGTACGACAAAATGTTTAATTATTTAAGAGATTTCAAAAATATTAAACCACTTTCAATTTGCGTGAATTTTGTTTTCCAGTCGAACTTAACGGTTTTGTAAAAGTTGAAATTCGTACCAATTTTCTTTGACTATTTCCAGTTTTCATTATTTGTTTTATAATTGTGTATTAAAACTCTCGGTATTTGATGAAACTCGCTTTTATGCTTTTTACCATTTTTAGTAGTTTGCTGTCTTGCCTCACCTTGCTTATATCCCTGACGAACTACTAATTGATAGGGGTGCAAGAAATCTGTTGGGTCTTTTCGGATGATTTTGCCCGGGCTAACCTCCATGTTTTGGTATGTGACGCGCGATTCAGCTTATCGCCAGAGTTCAGTGTTGGACCAGGTTATAAGCAGGGTGAATCAAGATGACAAATCGTCCTATGAGGACAGCAAATGGCTACTATTAATAACAATTATATGCTTAATCTGGTTGGTTCCAATTTCAAAAATATAAAACTATCTTTCAATTTTCATCAGGTTTATTTTCAGGTAGAACTAACTATATTGTAATTATTGAAATTATATGCATATAACTACTGGTTGGACGTTTAAATGTTAATTTAAGAAACTAAAAGTTTATTTTCTTTCTTTTTTCAATTTTTTTACCCCTTTTTTCGTTTTTGCTTACGAATTTCTGTTGCCATAATTTTTCCCGGTTTTATGATGGTTGTTTTCAGTAATTGGAAATCGTGGGTAATTTTAAGAAAGACTGCATTTGCCATATTTAGTTTATTGTCTTGAACTGTTTATTTCCCTGACGAAACAATGAAGGAAATTCTTATTAGGTCTGCTTATAATCCCTCTTTTAGTATATAAGACTCATTGGCTTGTCATATTTAGTGTTCGGCCAGACTTATAAGCAGGGTGAGGTAAGAAAATAAATATATCACTAAAGAGTAAAGATCACAAATGAAGAAACGCTCCTGAAAGATGCAAAACAGCATGCTTAATCTTGTTTGTTCCGACAACAAACTCACCGCTAAAGATGGCGAGAAGCCGAAACGCGTCATAGAGAATAAAACAGCGAGAATAGGCCGTCCAAAATGACCGGAGGATAAAGATTCAAAATAAATGAAGGTAGTAACATATACCATCATTTTGTTCTGACCATTCTCGCTTGTTTCGTCTGTCCTTCCATTTTCTTCATCGAGCAATCACAGGCCAAGAAAATTTAGTATGCAAAACAAAGTGTCGACGCTTTTTCTAATTTTTGTGCTAGAAAAACACTTTTATGAGGATTACAAAGCTCCGAATCCTTTCGCACTTTAGATAACAAAGTATTCAATCGATGATGTAATTAGAATAAGTTTATGAAGCATTTTCCACACTTCTACCAGAAAAATAAAAAGGTTAAAGAATAATAATTTACTGTTGACGATGATAAAAGATTATTGAATCCAAAGAGAATACCTTAAAGATAATTTGACGATTATTCAGCAATAAGGAGTGCACGATCTTAAGGCTAGTTAAATTGCAAATGTAGAGGAGGAAGAAAAGAATTGTAACTCTTCCCATAATTGTATAAATGATTTAATGCCACGATATCACGTTATTAGTGGACTCCAGTGCATGATAATTTGACTATCTGACATTTTTCATAGAACGATAACTCATTAATTAAAATCAAGTTTATTTCAATGAAAATAAAACAACTATACATTTCACGGGGAGGGGGTTGGACAATTATAAATAATAAATTATTGAATGTCACTAAGAAGGGGTACCGGAGTGCTCAAAGGGAATAGATGAAGATTTGATGATGTGTCACATCAAAAGGGTCCCGAATGGCAACTGGAGGGATATCTATCTATCATTACCCTCCTCAGGGAGTGAAACTACGTTTATTACGTGTATGATAAAATTTCTTGAATCAGTCCGACATGAACGTAAACAGTGACATAGCCTACCTGAAAATAAACTTTTGTGCTATGCCAAATGTATGTGAAGGCCATGGTATATTTGTAGACTATGGTGTAATTTTTGTAATGAAGGTGTTCGTTCAACGTTAGTTTTACTAGTTTAAACTTTCATTTTATATATANAATCTTGGTGAGGGTTTTGTCATCATAAGTTTACTATGTCCAGCACCGCTAGAGTTTATCCACTTCTCCTTTTGTTTTGTTTGGATCCATTCTGCGATGGAGGATTCTATATTTGTTTTTGTTATCCCAAGGATAGGTTCGGGGCCTATGTATGGTCTTGCAGATCCTCCTCTGGCCAGTCTGTCTGCTTTCTCGTTACCCAAAATTCCCCTTTGCCCTGCACCCAAGATATCATCAGATTGTTGTTGGCTGCTTGGCTATTTGATCTTATGAGGATTTTTTTGTCAGTGTAACCTCTTTTCTAGGACAAGCATTGATGGCATGTTTTTCTGCTTGAAAGACCGAAGTGTACTTCCCTAATGAGTTTGATTGCTCGTTTTGGGCTTGTACAGAAAACGCCTGATCTGATTCCTTCGTTTGTTTTGGAACCATCTGTGTACTATATCATTGTATCTGATGCTCTCTTGTGTTCTTCCTCTCCTTTATAGTCCGTTGAGACTTTATAGGATGTTGTGAAGAATGTTTCCGGGATCATATAATCAATCCCCATTTCTAATAATGGGTGTCTGATTTTATTGATTATGGTTGCATATATATATATGTGTGTATATATATAATACCGCTACAAACTCCAAACACAATCACACCAATACACATATTCAAACCTATATTCAATGTTCGCACTCATACTGTTTAGTAGATGGAATACTCGATATTCCTCCATCTACCTGTTCACTACAATAAACTAATCTAATTTGGGGTCGATGGGGTACTTTAAAAGTTTTCCACCATAGACCCAAATCACGCACGCAACATGAGGGGCGATGGTGATGCTACTTGACCGTCAGCGCCCCCCCATTCACGCCAATAATTACATTCATACCATCATACATTGATCGTACTAATTCTGTTTGGTAGTTGGAGTACTCGATATTCCTCCATCTACCTGGACCCTATAATAAACTAATCTAAATTGGGTTCGATGGGGTATGTTTATAAAATTTCCGCCATCAGTCCAAGTCATACACACAACCTGAGAGGCGATGGAGGAACTACTGAGTCATCAGCCCTTTCCCATTCACACCGTATAATTTGTTGTTAATTAAATTAATGTTTTATTATTTGGTTAACTGTTTTCCACAAGTTATTATAATTTATGACTGCATACCTGTGTCATATATTACTAAATTATCGAAAAGCAATGTAAAAATGTTTATTTTATCATTTGAAATTTATGCAAACAAACATTTTACTGTGTTTATTACGATTATTCTGTTCTTCTTCATCTGTTGATCTTATGTGAAACTCCTAGCTAAGTGGTTAAGGCGTCCGACTAGTTATTGCTACACTAGTGATTCTGGGTTTGAATAGTACATGAAATTTTAATTGATAATAATAAATAAAAGGTAATTTATAGTGGTCTGACCGCTTGTTCTAGAGAGGCCTCCCATATGCCGGATTAACTTTGCTTTCTGTTACTTTACTCATACTCATATCGAAACTTTTGAAATGTACAGTAACATAAAATTTACTCAGCATTCGTTAACTCATTGTGACATTTATTTATCAAAATGCTAATGATATCGTTTTCGATCGTACGACTGTATTACCTTTACTTAATTCGTTAAAGCTATACGTTTTTATCGTCAGGAATTAAAGCATGGTGAGTCAAGACAACAAACTATCAACTGAAGAACTAATCCTTACGATTATACTGTTAATTCACACATACGCAAATCGAACTTTTTAAATTTGCGATAACTTTTAACTTACTCAAAATTTTTAGCACCATTTATCATCTTATAAAAATGTAATATGAGACCGTTTACGAATTGTGACAGTTATATTTACTTAATTCTGTACCAATTACCCGTTTGTTTCGGCAGGGTTATAAACAGGGTGAGGCAATGCACTTTATCTCTGCCTGAAAACATGGAGAGATTCTTCTGACAGGCCAAAGCAGAAAGAATTTAAGGATGGATGACAAAAATGTCAATCTAGTTCATGACCTCGCAGTCTTCACCAACAAATTTCTACTCGACGCAGAATCATTTATTTATAATTCAGTTTATTGTACTTTGTAATATACATTTTTTTGTTTTTGTTTATGTAGTCCGATTGTTACAATCATTTGGTCTAGTGCCATCTTCTATGGGGGGTTATTATCTGCTGCACCCTGCTTCTATCGATAACAAATCAAACAGAGAAATGCCGAACAGCAAGAATAGAAAGAAAAATTGACGGGAAACAGCTGAATTAATAAAATAATGGTTTACCAAAATCACAGAGACTTTGTTATATGTACTTATAAGAGACAACAAAAATAGATTTGCATGTCTGTAGCATAGGATAGTCGGGCTTTTCAATTAATGCTTTCCGTCAGATGTACCTTGTATGAAGAGAATTACGCTATTTATTCGGAAAATGGATTTGGAATCTCAATTGAGATATGGTATGTCGAAAAAGGATACTAGGAAGCGGGGTTTGCACTTCCCAGGCCCTGCAGCTTTTGGCTTATTATACCTTCCTAGTTCCTTAGTTCAGTGCAATACACTAAATCCTTCTTCTTAGAAGTATCAGGTTATTGACAGGCGCTGCTGCAATTTGATACCCTAAATTTATTCCGGACGTTAGGTTAAATCTGCATTGAGCTGTTGCTTCGCATTCGAAGATGATATGAGTGGCTGTTTCCTCCTCCTCATTACATAATCTGCAAATGGGATTATCGCTGTATATACCTATGTTGTGTAGATGTTTTCTCAGATGCCAGTGACCGGTTAGTAGTCCTACCACTCCTCTGAGTTTGGCCCTCTCCAATTGCAGCAGTGCTTTTGCCAATCTTGGTGAGGGTTTTGTCATCATAAGTTTACTATGTCCAGCACCGCTAGAGTTTATCCACTTCTCCTTTTGTTTTGTTTGGATCCATTCTGCGATGGAGGATTCTATATTTGTTTTTGTTATCCCAAGAATAGGTTCGGGGCCTATGTATGGTCTTGCAGATCCTCCTCTGGCCAGTCTGTCTGCTTTCTCGTTACCCAAAATTCCCCTTTGCCCTGCACCCAAGATATCATCAGATTGTTGTTGGCTGCTTGGCTATTTGATCTTATGAGGATTTTTTTGTCAGTGTAACCTCTTTTCTAGGACAAGCATTGATGGCATGTTTTTCTGCTTGAAAGACCGAAGTGTACTTCCCTAATGAGTTTGATTGCTCGTTTTGGGCTTGTACAGAAAACGCCTGATCTGATTCCTTCGTTTGTTTTGGAACCATCTGTGTACTATATCATTGTATCTGATGCTCTCTTGTGTTCTTCCTCTCCTTTATAGTCCGTTGAGACTTTATAGGAAGTTGTGAAGATTGTTTCCGGGATCATATAATCAATCCCCATTTCTAATAATGGGTGTCTGATTTTATTGATTATGGTTGTATGCCCGAATTGTTTAGTTCCTTTCCAATTTAATTGTTTTTGAAGCCTACGTGAGCTTTTCCTAGCCTCTCCTTGTATGAATATTTCCAGTGGAGATAGGTTTAGTAAAGTTTCTAATGCATTTGTAGGGGTTGTTCTCATTGCCCCTGTGATACATAGGTTTGCTGGCCTTTGTATTCTGCCTAATGTTTGGGTAGCTACTTTTTGTTGAGCTTTGTTCCACCAGACTAGTGATCCATAGGTTATTCCGGGTCTTATTACTGCCGTGTATAGCCAATAGGCAATTGAGATATGGATATTGATAATTTTAGAAAATTAAAATCGATAAAACTCACATGGATTTTTGGATAGGAAAGCTTACGACTACTTAATATCTCCTTTAAACTGCAACAAATGGATTGGAGGCAGTATAAGAATAGTGATAGGATGCAAATGCCTGAACTTTTTTTAATTTCCTGAATTTAACTTAAACTTCCTGAAGCCACAGATGCCAACTGTCAAAAATCGTTGCGTTGTGCAGCTTTTGGCAAGAGGAAGACGAAGGGAAAAGAGTGATCGGAGGGTGTGATTCGGCTATCTCTGCGGCTTTGATCGGCCGTAATGGAAGCATTTCCAATAAAGGACGAATATTAATCGCGTTCGGAAAAGTAACTTATCGCCATTTGAATGGGGTCGAGCACGCAGCGAGTTACACAGAGTGGGTTAAAAAAAACCGCCCCCCCCCAGTAATGGCCGGGATCCGGAATTTAAAAACGCGAAGGACCGATTAATCAAAGGGTAGTGCTAGGTGGTGGAGGGGCTTTAGATAAGGAAACGTTGGAGTGATAAGGGCAAAAAGGTAATAATCCTGAATAACTGCAGGCCGCAGTTTCCATTCTTACACGCAGGCTTCCCTTTTGTGCACGTGGACCCGTTCGGTAAAAATAATACAGGAAATGGGCCACCCAATTACAGAACTAAGGGGCCGATCTTACATTCTTTATATTTGTTTGCTCACTGAATATACACACGCGAGGTCACCAACCGCTGGCCATTTTTTTGAGTACCTGTCGCACATAAATTTGTGACAATTCTTACTAGCATGAGAAAACGAAATTTGATTTTATTTCGATTTTTTTAGACTAATTTTGTTCATAAAATAATTTTGATAATTTTTGTCAATTATAACCCGAATAGAAAATGCATTGAAACTGGTGATTTAATTTATGCCCCTAATAAATCATATTTGTCTATAAATACCAATTAATCACAGGAAGGAAATAGCTTTCCTTTTTTAAAAAAAGTAGTTTTGTGTAAAGCAGGAAATTAAGTAAGTTTAATTCAACGCTTCGTTTCTAGGACCACTTTTCTTGTTTGTCAGCAGTCGTCTTCATCTTCCTGGTCTATTCTAGCTGTGTCTTTTAACTGAACGCGACTTATACTTCTGAACAAAAACTTGCCTTTTCAATATATTTTCATCACTTAATATGTTTATAAGATCCTTTCCAAAAGAAAAATATAATTTAATAAGCCGATTTTGAGGTTTTTCTTTTATACAAAAATAGCTAAATAACGCACAAAATTTGCACTGCTTTACCCGTTAGAGAAAATAAATGGTAGTACATTTGGCCACCTAGAACAAAGGACCCTCATGAATTTTGCATGGAACTTTACCAAAAAAAAGACACATTTTTCAAGAAAGCGGTCTTTGTTTAAGAAGAGGATTGGGAGAAAAAACCGCCTTTTGGGGATTCGTTGATGAAAAACGGCAAACTCTGAATTTTATTGAAAGCCCATTAATTAATTGAGTTTTTACAAACTGAGGTGGCCACTGATGGAAATTACGTTTTATGGTGTTTTTTATCAATTTGTTAACCGATTTGAAACGTTGGATGTTGACATCGGTAAACTAACCAAAATTTAAAAATTTGACCGCATAACGATTGATTTTTCCACGTTTTCTAAATACTATATAAGAAGCCTTAAGAGGAATTTGAATTTTCAAACGATTGATTGTCTTCTTTTACATTGAAGTTAAATGGCGTTTGCTTTAGATTTTTTTATTGTGCATTTAACTTATAATCAAAATTTTTAATTGTTTTGAACAGACAGGTAATCTTATCATATTTTACAGACACCAAGACAAAAGCAAATAGAAAAAAGTTAGAATTTAAAATGTTTAAGAAGGAATGTAAATATCTGTTGTTAAGGTTAAAAAACATCACTATTATGTCTGTTGTTAAGGTTAACCGGAATTATGTAAATTTTTACTGTTGAAATGATCTTAAATCAAATACAAAATCGAACTTGAAAAATATTTTGACTACATTTTAGGTGATTTTTTTCATGCTTTTCAACGACTACAACAAAACTCCTTAAATCGAATTTAAACTGTGATTTTTTTAGAGAGAAATATTGTACTTTTAAAGTAAAGTAACGATTTATACTGAAAATAGATTGAACTTTGTTTAATAATGTTTATTACATCATTCAAATATTATACGTACATTAAGGGAATAATCGAACTTGTTTTAAGATTTCACCCACACTGAAGTAGCTTTTCCAAGCTTTCTGAACTTTATTACAAATTCCTTTACGTACAATTTAAACCTTAGATCTTTTAAGCAAGAGTTGGTTCTCTTCAAGTAAAATAACGACTTAGATTGAAATTAAATTGAATTTTGCACTGCGTATTTGATCAATTAAACGAATAATCAAGCTTTATTCATATTTCGCCTACATTTTGATTTTTTTAAAGATAGTGATTCTTACCTTTAAGTGAAGTAATGATTGATATTGTCGTTAAATGTGTGCTGTGCGTGCGTGCGTGCGTGCGTGCGTGTGTGTGTGTGTGTGTGTGTTATAATAAATCTTTCATTTGACGTCAAATAGAGACTAGGATAGGAGTTAGACGAAATAATGAAAATTTCATACCAACTATTTACTAATTTCAACTAATAATCGAACCTGTTTCTATATTTTGGCCAAATAAAGGTGATATCCCAAGCTTTAAAGAGAAATAATGCTTAAAAAAGAAGGGGTATAACTTTCGATTTTTCGAATTAAGAGATTGAGACGAATCTTGTGACGTAAAATAACGATTTGTATTGCAATTAAATTGGATTTTTGCCCCTAAACGAGTAATAAAATTTGTTTTAATATTACACCCACATTAAAATAGATTTTTCAAGATTTATGTACTTACACGACAAAATCCCGGAAATATTGAGAACCTCATTTTCCCGAAGGTAGAGATTGTTTCCTCGACGTAGAGTAACGATTTGTATTGCTATTGGAGGAGTTTAATGGAATTTGTAAAATTTTCTACTATATATTTGAAAAAAAATTAAACTATAATAAAGTTTTTTTAATATTTTGACCTAGCTATCAAAGGAAAATATGTAAGTTACACTATGGCAAAATGCATAGAAAATATTTTATCTAAAGTTAAAAAAAAATCAATATAAGTCTTTTATTCATATTTTCAATTTTATGAATTATTAATAGTAGTGAAAATCCAGATGAACGGGATGTGCTCCTCGAAAGCTTTACGAAAAAATGAATGTTACATTTCAAATTGGTCTTGTTATTATGTACTAATTATATCGAGATAAATCTTTCCTTTGAGATAAAGTACAGTTTATATTAGGTTTAAATAGAATGTTGTAAATTTCCATCATGGACTTATTTAAAAAGTTAAACTAATAATCAAGCTTGTCTTCGCATCTTGATCAAATTAAGGTAGATTACCAAGTTTTGTAGACACTATGACAAAAATGCAAAACATACTATACATCTTAATTTTTCGAAGGTAGAGATTTTTCTTTTGACGTAAAATAACGTTTTTTAATGTAATGTAATTGAAATTTTAAATTTTTTACTTCGTTTTTGATTATCTGTAATAAAGCTTGCTTTAATAGTACGCCCTCTTTTAAATACATTTTCTAATTTAATGGACTTGTGTGGTAAAACCCCTTTGAACAAATTAGAACTTCAGTTTTTCCCCCAAAGTAGAGATTGTTTCCTTAGTATAACTTAATGATTTATATTGCTGCTAAATGGGGTTTTGTACAATGCCCACTCTATATTCGATAAATTAAACGTATTAATCATGCTTTTCTAATATTTTGACCATAGTCCCCCAGACTTCCTACGTTTTTCGGACACTATGACAAAAATGTATAGAGACAATATGAACTTAGAATTTTTTCCGAAGTAATATGAGTGTTTCCCCTGTTTCTTCCATCTTCTAAATTAATATCGTATTAGTTGTATCGAGGTATTGCATTTTTCCTTTGACGTAAAATACAATTTATATTGGAATTAAAGTACAATTTATACTGACGTTAAATGCAATTTATTATATTTTTTATATGGTAGGTTTTTAAGATTTTGACCAAAATCACATGTAGGTTTACAAAGTTTTCCAAATAATATAGAAAAAATTACACCTGAAATTTGTCCGAAAGAATATAAATCTTTTTCATCTTGTAAATTATTAATGTTACTTTCAATGTCATGGTCCGATAGTGTTGACGAGTTTC
Organism: Cimex lectularius; assembly: GCF_000648675.2. Lineage (NCBI taxonomy): Eukaryota > Metazoa > Arthropoda > Insecta > Hemiptera > Cimicidae > Cimex > Cimex lectularius. Next base: position 498,775 of record NW_019392771.1, on the reverse strand, counting down.
ACTCGAGAGGAGTGTATCACACTCCTGCGAAGTGGATCCTGAAGCGTGCGGATTGGGAGCTTTTCTCTGCGACTGTGTCGGCACCTCGGTTAACAGGGGATGTCGACACTGATCTCTCCTCTTTGAGCGGGAGATTAACCGCGCTGCAGGCAGATCCATCCCCAGAACCGGCGGGTCTACGTATAGGCCGGCCACAGGTTCCTTGGTGGAGCTGTGCCTGCGGCCGTGCACATGCGGAGAAGAAGCGAGCATTCCGGCGCTTCAGAATACATCCGACGTAGGAGAACCTTGCAAATTTTAAAGTAAAATGGGCTAGAGAGAGGCGTACCTTGTCCCATGCCAAAACCCACCCTAAGAGCCATAGCCCACTATGTGTGGAACTACGACGACGACGGGTAGTATAGTGAGGTTTGATTCTTAAGACCCCGAAACGGCCCACCTCGAGTTCTCATCCACGGCTTTTTTCTCAATCCGGATTCCTTCATTCTATCCTGTGACTCTCCCAACCCTTGGTTGCAAGGGGGGTATCTGGGCACAAAATAAAGATGTAGCCTAGAGGGCGTGGCACACTCTCTAAAGCACAAGCGGTACTCGTGTCGGCCTAGGATCGACATGGGCGGCGGGTGTCTTAGCAGAGGTACACGAGGGCCAGTGCACCAGATTCTTTCTGCATAGACGGGAGAGGGTGTATGGCCATCTGTACCACGGGGTAACTTAAATGTTTCAAATTCAGCCCTAAGTTACACTTGGAAAGGATAAGTGGTGGTACGGGGTGACGCTCTGGCGGGAACTTAGACAGAGGCTGTCTTCTACTTGTGACCTTCGTGAACCTTGCGTATGGACATCGTTATACATCCGGCCTCACGGGACACGGCGGACCGGACGACAGCGTATAGGCGTTGAGGACACGATAATTATTCTGAATAGTCCCTCGAATGCGTGAGTAACTCGAGTATGCTTTGCATTGTTGTCCGTATGACCGGCGTGGTACCCTTGGGGAAGCGAAGGATCGGACCACCTAGGCTGAGCCTATGGCGTCCCTCGAATGCGCATGGCAGGTGTAGGCTGAGCTCGACAGGAGGTTTCTACCGTAGATGGTGCTCATCTAGGAGGTGGTTAGCAATTGCGCAGGTCCCCTTATGCAGAGAAAGGTTGCTCGATGTGTCCCACATAATAGAGGCTTGTCATGCCTTGGCTACATACAGAGAGCGTGTAGGCATGCCGCCGGACTTAAGAGAGTTGTCGAACACGGTAGCGAGTTTCAGAGTCCCCTGTTCCGCTTTTTAGGGGAAATTGGTTTTTTTATTCTACATAATATGTCTTGTGTGTTGTGTCTACATGTTTTGTCTGAGTATTTATTAGCGTGAATGGCGAGGGGTAAGGGTGAAATGTAACGTCATCATCGCCCCTCGAACGTAAGAGTGTATGTTCGGGGTCGATGGCGGAATATTTATACAAGTACTCCATCGACCCAAATCTAGATTAAGTATAGGTCGGTGTAGGAATATCAAGTACTCTACCGACCAAACGGAATGAGTGTACTGTATGGATGTATTTATGTATATCAATGTATTTATTTGTATGAATGTAGTGTTTGAAAGGGTAAATAGAATATAGACTTAGTTGGGGGCTGAAATGACCTAGATGTCGGAAGCCCCAGTCAAAAAAAAAAAAAATTAAATAAATAAAATACAATAAAAATAAAAATGATGTTCGAAAATGTATATGTAGGATGAACATTGCATTCAAAGGCAGGCGTGTATATGTATTTAAATAGAAAATATGTAACAAACATTATAATGCAAAACATATTTGGTTCTTTTGGTTGCGAAAAAAATCATTTACGAGGCGTAAGTTAATATATGCAAGCTTAATACATCTATCATTTTTGCGAAGGTGTTGTTTATTTATTATTAATGTTTTTGATGATTTGACAAGATATATTGCTGTTTGAACATCTGCAAAACATTTCACCAAGTTAATCCAACACACGTGAGTAAATATCGAAAGTCGGTTCCGTCAGAACCGTCGTCCCACCAACTTTTAATCTTTCTAAACCGGGAGCGATGCTTTTATGCTCGCCGGGGCCGGACGTTAAGCATAAAAAATTATTGGATTGAGATAAACGGAGCCTTGTTACTCGTTCTATTATCCCCGATTCAGATAAGTTGTGGATAAAAGAGGCATTATTCCAGTGCAAAAACCGGTTCCAGGCCTAGCAATGGACGTGCAATTAATAATAAAATTAGTACAACCGACTGGCCCTCTGCGACTAGAGGTTAAGGACCGATTCCCACCTGTGAATCTCATCCGCAGGTGATCTCCTATAATTCGTCCAATAATTTCCTATTCCATCCCAAAAGGCACCGACCTTAAAACTAATCATCAAGAAACATCTGTCCCTATGATATCCGCCTGCTAAAATCCGTATTATTATTATTATTGTTTCTAATTTCTATTTTAAACGAACAGTTTAATTTAAAAAAACAATATAAATTATAGGCATATTATCCCCCCTAAGGAATGAATTACAAATATTTTGAGTTAACCGACTTTTCAGTTCCTCATCCCTCTGAATTTATTAGTTTTTTCCTACTATTCACAGACTTTGAATATCACCGGGAAAATAACGCATAAAACATGATGTCATCATCATCATGGTATCAATTTTGTTGTGTGTGTTTCTTTTTTTCTGCCCATAATAATCCCTGTAAACGGAGTTTGTTTTCAACCCGCCATGCATATTGATTATAGGTTATTTAAATTATATATTGTTTAACTAAATATTGTCATTAAATAAGATTTATTTTATTGTTTATGTTTACACTTTTTGTTTATAATTTTTAAGTTGATTTACATTCATTGTACTTAAGTAAATACAATTTCATTTCATTTGTCGTCGAAAATCCAATCCGATTACACGACATTTGAAAAATGGCAAAAAGGAGGGAAAATTCAAAAGGTGCGGTTGAGATGGTAAGTTAGTGTCCGAGTGGATCGAGGTCACGATAGCTCAAGTGGTAGAGCAGCGGCGTATCAAGCCGACGATCGTGGGTTCCAATCCCGCTCGTGCCATTGACTTTTTTATCTCAACTAAATTAATTGTAATATATTCATTGGTCAAGCGGACCACGAAATTAGTGAATTTAAGTAAATGCAATAATTATTTATATAATATAATAATAAATAATTAATAACAATAGAATCTAACTATTTTTTTATTTTTGTAGAATTATAATTTGTCAATATCACTTAAATTTTTAAAATCTTAAAAATCTTATTAAAAATTTAATGATTTTTTGTGCCTATGGTAATTTTAATGTAAATTTGTTTAATAACCAACCCTTTTACTCTCACTCATTTACTCTTTCTCCCTCTCTAACTCTTTCTCTTTGAATTTTCTATTTCTTTTCACAAGTTATATTTTCTTCTCCCCCCTCCCACAATAAAAGTATAGATTTAAGTCGAGAAAATATAGCCCGGGAGTGCTTTGGTCATTGCGACCATTACATAGCTCAATAGTTTTTCATGATGATTTGGAGCAAACATTGGAAAAGTGGTTCATTTTATGAAGTATTTTTCGACCAATCATCAACTGACCATAAGAACTCATTGATTACTTCCTGTTCTATAAAATTTTGATAATTTCTATTGAGCAAGTATCGATACTTATTAAATCATATTGAGCAGTATTGACAGATTTAATCGATCTCGGGTAAAAGTATCGATACTTTATGATATCGCTAAAACCCTAGGCGTGTGTATCTGAATACAATAGACTTTTTTGTTTAGATAAATTATACTGTAATTGAAAATATCAATCAATCCATATCAGTGTACAATTAAATGCCAATTAATTTAATAATGCAACTTTGTTCTAATTAATTAATCTTTATTGGAATTGGTTGAGATAAAAAAGTCAGTGTCACGAGCGGGATTCGAACCCACGACCTTGGCTAAATAACGAAAAATGTTATTTGGTCAATCGGACCACGAAATGCAACGGATTTAATAAGTTCACTAATTTCGTAGTCCGCTTGACCAATTAATATACTACAATTAATTAAGGTTTTTAGTTGAAATAAAAATATAATAAAATGGCAAAAAGGAAGGAAAATTCAAAAGGTGCGGTTGAGATGGGAAGTTAAGGTCCGAGTGGATCGAGGTCACGATAGCTCAAGTGGTAGAGTAGCGGCGTATCAAGCCGAAGATCGTGGGTTCGAATCCCGCTCGTGCCATTGACTTTTTTATGTCAACTAAAAACCTTAATTAATTGTAGGATTTCATAAGTTAAATGAAATATATCTCCACTAAAGCTCTCCGTGGCCATTTAGAAATAGATTACACGACATTTGAAAAATGGCAAAAAGGAGGGAAAATTCAAAAGGCTGGGTTGAGGTGGGAAGTTGGTGTCCGAGTGGGTCGAAGTCACGATAGTTCAAGTGGTAGAGCATCGGCGTATTTAGCCGAAGGTCGTGGGTTCGAATCCCGCTCGTGACACTGACTTTTTTATCTCAACCCATACCTTACATAAAGATTAATTAATTGAAAAATGTTATTTGGTCAATCGGACCACGAAATGCAATGGAGTTGTTCTAATTTTAGACAATGTCAGCAATTTTATTTATTTTTCTTATAATGCTATCTGACTTTACTTTGTTTATATAAGTTGCAAATCCGTTTATTTTTCTCAATAAAATCTTATTTTTTCTTTATTACATACACTTATTTATACACTTTCTGAAAGGTCAAAATTTTTTATATTAAAGTAAACAAGTTTATATTAAAGTAAAACAAACAACACAACTAAGTGAACATAGCAACTGTTTCTATAATGTAAAATGAAAACAATTCAAGGACAATTTATACAACGAATTTATTGTCGGTGGCCTGTTAATTAGTAAAGACAAATATTGTATATAGCATTTGCAAATGTTTTAAGTAACTTCATATAGACGAAAAGATAGATTAGCGCCAGGGGTTGGAAAAGGTGGCTTTCTTCGATACCTACTGGTGAAAAACTGGCCGGGAGCACGGGGTTCTCCACTAATAATAGTCCACCTTCTGTGTAATGGCCACGTACCACCTTGACCATTTTACGAAAACGCATTCGGTTAGCAGGCCACAATTCAATTGGTATGGTAAAAAAACAAAACAAACACATTGTTATACTTCCAGGCTAGGAAAGGTGACAATAATACACAGTTAATTCACAGTCAAGTAAAACTTTTCCTAGAAACAATAATCGGTATAAAGTAAGTCTCTTCTGAGCCAAACGGGGTTAACAGTTTAATGGGAATGAGAAGTTGTGCAATGCGAGGTGAATGATTTACCGTGTGAAATCAAGCATAATACGCAGGTGCGCTCGTCGAGGTTAAGTACCTCCGGTTAAGCCCCTCGGCCAATAATTGAGGGTTGCATTTAAAAACATCGATTCCGATAGTTCGACACAAAGGAACATAAAGCAAGCTTAGGCCGGTAAATCAGACGAATGTCTATACGTCAGATTACATCTAAAAGTACTCCTTCCTTCATATTTCTATTCACCTTGATGGACTAAACCACTCAACACATTTTATCCAGCCCTTATTATAATAGTGAATAACCTAAACTTTCACTTTCTCTTATAGTTATATCGGCTATTTAATTTTAATTTAGTAGTATTTTTCTTTTAATGAATTAACATTTGGTTAAAAAAGGTATTGTTCTTTATTAAACCATCGCGTAATAAGCCCACTTCGTTAAAATTATCTATTTATTGAATGTTGTTTATGCCTTCTACTTCCCGAAAAAGGTTCATTTGCGAAACATATGTGCACCGCAGGTTGCTCGAAAGTCCCAAACTGCAAGACGAGAAGGAGGCCAAATGCGCCCTTTGCCCCTGACATAATTACTTATGAGTTCCATAAGGGAGCCAAGGTTGTCAAAGAGAAGCATATGCTGTACCCACCGGAAGCCCTTCCCTTGTAATGAACTGGCCAATTCCAAGTTTCTAACAACTTCCAAAATCCGATATACGTAAGTGTACAGGAAAATAACGGCTATATATGAAACTAAATTAACGAAAAACGAAAAATTAACGAAATTAGAAAAGCCATAGATAAAATTTTCTTATTCTTATTTATTGAAACCATTGGATTATGCATAATTGCATTCTAAACAATTACATCCATTAGAGTTCGTGGTCCGATTGACGGAATAACTTTTTTTCAATTAATTAATCTTTATGTAAGTTATTGGTTGAGCTAAAAAATTCAGTGACACGAGCAGGATTCGAACCCACAATGCTTGGCTAAATACGCCGCTGCTCTACCACATGAGCTATCGTGACTTCGATCCACTCGGATACTAACTTCCCATCTCAACCCACCTTTCGAAATGAAAAATGGAAAAAGGAGGGAAAATTCGAAAGGTGGGATGGAGATGGGTAGTTAGTGTCCGAGTGGATCGAAATCACGATAGTTCAATTGGTCGAGCAGCGGCGTATTTAGCCGAGGGTCGTGGGTTCGAATCCCGCTCGTGACACTGACTTTTATCTCAACCAATACCTTACATAAAGATTAATTAACTACAAAATTACGTTGAATAAAACTGTCAGCAAATTTTATTAACAATTAAAACTCAGGGCAATCGAAAATTTGAAGACTTTTCGATCTTAAGACCTTGTGGGTTTCTTTGAATATATTATCTAGCCATTAAAAAACTAAATAGTTTCATCTTTCAGAATAAAGGTTGATTGAACTACCGAACACTTTACAGCTTATTAATGCTTAGATAATGACATGATAATTCGAAAAAAAGTATTTACCAGGAGAACTGAAAATGGAATGTTGATTTACAAGAAGCACGTTCTTCTCTTTCACCCTCTCTCACTTTCTCCCTTTCTATCTGTTTATTTCTTTCAATTACAAATATTTTATTAAGTGACCGTAATAAATCAAATATCAGCTGGAAATTTACACTAATGTCCATTAAACGTAGGTTCATGCGAGTGATGGATATCAACACGGAAGATACAAAAATGAAGACGTAGGATGAAGGACGTCTATTTTATAGATAGAAATAATAACCAAACACGTCAACAACAAAATAATTTACCCAAAGTTTCCAATATAACATTTTACCGCAAATCAATACGGCCATGTTCGTCCTGTTGGTCTACCAATCTAGGTAGATGTATCTATGTACTTGTTTACTGTTAATAGGCCCATAAGCTCTAAATTTGCTGTAAGTCTTGATTTTGAGATCAAATATTCCAGGCTCTGTATTTTCTCCGGATGAAAATACAGAGCCTGGAATATTTGATCTCAAAATCAAGACTTACAGCAAATTTAGAGCTTATGGGCCAATTAACAGTAAACAAGTACATTTTATTCCTTATTCTGTACAGTTGATAGACAAGGATGTATAATACTTAAATAAAGGACATCTGTAGTGACATAAATAAAGCCATGCAACTACAAAAGCACAGTGTTCTAATGAATTGAAAATGGTTTCAAATTAAATGTTGAGAATGCATCAAGTCACCCTCGGCTTTTAGGACTTGCAGGTGTGAAATTAAGAAGGGAATACCATTTCAAGGAAAGGACCCGGAACATTCTGCGGTTCAGGAAACTATACTATCAGAAAAACAGATCACCGAACCCACCCTTCTAAAAGTCTCCCTCGATGTAAAAAGAAAAAACTGCATAACGCACCCAAGAATTTTATTTCTTAACTAATCACAACAGACCTTAGACGCCAAGAAAGAGATCAATTCTGTAAACGAGGCGGAAAAACATTTCCTGACAGACTGTGCGGGAAAATGTTTAAGACTACAACTCAACTTTGGAGGAGTAACAACACTGCAACAATAACAGATAAATATATTAGCTTGTTTAGAATAATGAAATTTATCGGTACACAATAAGTACGATAGTCGATAAAGTGCGCAGAATAGAATAACCTTGAAATTTTGGCCCAATGAAAAATATAATTATTCCATACATTTAAACGGTAATTTGTACAGAAGGAGGGAGTACTCTTTGATAACTGATAGTATTTCGTTAAAATGTTGCTAATTACAGGAATTAGTCCTGTTTGTGCTATTAGTTCGATAACCAAATTGTAGTTGTAAACCACCTTTGTATCGATGTGAAGTTAGAGAAAGCCGGTTAAATCGATTTTAAGAAAGTTCTGGGTCGTTGACATAAATACAACATTCTTACTGGACCAGACTTACAAATGGCAAGTTGGTGTACCGGAATGCTATGTGCTTCAAGTAGAATCAAGACCAGCTTACTGCGTCTCCTTTCTCGCTGCGACCAGAACCAAAACGGCTATAAATTTGCCGTATAATTCGTCTGAAAGTTGTACCTAAAAAAGCCATTTGAATAGCATAAACAAAATAAACTTAAACCGTATAGGTCAGAAGTGGTGGAAGTACGTAGTTAAATAAAACGAACGCCGACTGATATTTAAATGTCAGACATTTTGCTCCTTTTTGGGCAAACACCCAGAATTAAGATATCCTTACAGTTTATTTATTTTTGTCGGTTTGTGTCGAATATGTAATTTCCATTTCTTTAAAAAACAGTACAGACTAACTTTATATCGTTTGTAAGTGAACGCAATAATACTTTATTTCTGTTAGGCACTATATCGTGTTTACACTATTTGAAGTTCATAGATAAAATTTCCTTTTTTTAATCTAATCCTGAGAGATCAGTGGAGTAGATATACATTCTTAATGTGTGGTGGTTAGTGACCGTTAATCGATATTTATTTCGACATTTTCTTTATCGTGCCAACGTTTCGACCTTTTTGAGATCATCTTCAGGGCTCAAAGTGTTTGTCTTCTGTGTAATGGTGTCATTCTTGCGTATCGTGTCGAGAGTGCCCACAGTGCACACGCAAGAATGACACCATTACACAGAAGACAAACACTTTGAGCCCTGAAGATGATCTCAATAAAGATCGAAACGTTGGCACGATAAAGAAAATGTTTATCTGAAACCTACATCGCACCAGACCGCATCTCACGATTTCTAAATAAATACATTCTTAAATTGTTTAAACGGGTTGAGATATTCTAAGAAAAACTATGCTTCTGGATAGTTGTGATTTATCTATCTTTTGCTTTAAATTTGTGAATAGGAAGACAGTACAACTAAATGAAAATTTTGTGTTCTTCCTTTATTGTTTCTCTGTTTCCGATCGTGTTCATAACTCTATCCTAGCTGATTTTCTTCTGCATTTTCTTTTGCACCAACCATAAACAAATGAAATATTTCATAAATCTAGGATGAATAGTGTCATGAGAATCGACCAAACAACTTTCTTATAAGCCTATCTCTTTAGTGGTAGGACTAGGGTATAAGTAGGGTGAGGCAAGACAACAAACCCACCACTAACAATAGCGAAATACATGCATCTGACCAAATTGTACAAAAACAGGCAGCCCAGCATGACCAGAACCGACCAAATAGCTTTCTTCTATAATTATCCTTCAGTTGGTCCGATTTATAAGACATGAAAACAGACCAAAACCATCAAGGACGAAAGGAAACGACCAAAAAACACGGTCATCACCACCAAAGTAACATAGTTTAGTATAATCCATTAAATTTCGTGGTCCGATAGACCAAATTGTTGAAATGAAAAGGTTAGTGTCACCAGTGGGAATCGAAGCCACGACCTTGAAAATGGCAAAAAGGAGGGAAAATTCGAATGGTAGGTTGAGATGGGCAGTTGGTGTCCGAGTGGATCGAAGTCACGTTATCTTAAGTGGTTAGAGCAGCGGCATATTGAGCCGAAGGTCGTGGGTTCAAATCCCGCTCTTGACACTACCTTTTTCATTTCAACCAATACGTTACATAAAAAGATTAATTAATTGAAAGAAGTTATTTTGTCAATCAGACCACGAAATATAATAGATTTATAAAGGTTCAAAGGTAAACACAAACTTGGTCTGTAGTATTGTCATCAAAGAGATAAACAGGGTGAGGCAAGACAAGAAAAAGGCTAAAGCCATGAAGGATAGACCGATAAGGATATAATAACGACCAATTTACATGTTCATCACCTGGCAGATCTCGCATCATTCAAAGTACTACAGCGAAATTCCGAAATGAGTCTGAAAAACAAATCTCTCAAGAATAGGAGGACCAGGATGATTAGAAACGACCAAACTGAAGGTCCATCACCTGAAAAACTAAGCTGAAAAAGTAGGTAAAAAATTTTCCTCAAGGAAAACGAAATTAACGGGAAATTTTTCGTTTTCGAGTGTGCACAATTTGTCAATTGATGCAACTTTTTAGGCTATTTTTTACTTTATGCTACTGAATAGAAGTATAAGACATACTTGCATAATAGGCCTCAAGTTGAAAATTTATTATTTTATTCAAATTCGAAATAATTTAAAAAAAATATTACAAATAGGATTGTAAAAATTTATATCTCTGTGTTGTCAACAAATTTTTCACCGGATACAGTTATAGCTAATGCACTACATTATCTTATCTATCAGCTATTCCTCCTGTGAGCTAATGAAAACTAACAAGGTAATTGATTTTTAATAGCAATAATTCAAGATAGGATGGCTGAGTGAACGGAGGGTAAAAACTACAAATTAATCATATTTTTGACATGTTCGGTTATAATAATGGAAATATTTTATTTATTTTATTATTAAAATGTTTATTTTATGTAATACATTTTTGATCTTTTCACAAAACATCTTTATAAATAGTATTGAAGCAATTAAGGATTAATGGTCTAAAAATAATTATTTAAGAGTTGATTTTTAACCAGAAAACGGTATGGTCGTTGGTTCGTACTTGTAAAATTTGATATTTGATGACACCGACCCTTTGTTTTTATTTAATCAAAACGGAATTTGGGATTTTCGAAAAAAGTTTAAAGACAAACCATCATAAAATGATGTGCTGTCGATAATACAGGGTATTCCATCTAGGTCAACCCGATAAAGCCCTTCTTTCCGTGGGTGTTCGATCGGATTTCTTGAAAAACACGCTTCAACTTGGGCAAGTTTGATTCGGGAAGACACACATCCCAACTTGGTCGAGAGATGGGCAAAAAAATACGGGCCCTTTCTAAACAGTGAGTATTGACTTTTGATCAGTCGTTGTCTTTTGAAAGTAAACCTTGGTGAAACATGAGGGTTGTAGCTACTCCAATTTGTGTGCGTATGTGTGTTGTTTGAACTACCATGTACCGCACATTCGATAGTTATAAAACACAATCGATTTCTAGGTAATTTTAAAGTATCAATTTATAAACAAACAATGGAATAGATAGCTATGATAACAATGGAAATTCGAACCTCCACCCTAAAATGTAGCAAAATAGACGGTTGAGGTCGTTGGTACACAGTGGACCCACTTCCTCGTAAACGGGGTTGGAATAAATATAGGGACGTTAAGCCACCACTCTAGGGTGGAATTTACCTCCGAGGTTAAAAACCAGTTACGCTTCGTGAAGGGGGAGGTAAATCAGAAACCTGGTAGGGTCTCCTACACATTTTTCACTTGACACCCGCTCTGCCCTCACAATATGTTACGTACCGGACCGAAAGAAAGGTCCAGGGAAAAAAAAGTCGGCTCCTCGTCAGAACCATCAGAATCGGGAGAGAATTTTTTTGTGGGTGCAACCCCCTTGTGAGGGATTTCGCCATCGCCCCTGCATTCCGGATTATAATTCCCTCCAGACTTCTTATAATTATAGCTTTTCTCTAGGAAAAGTGAAGAAAGATGAATTGGCGTGTAATAGACAAGTTAATCTTCTATTCCTTTCTATCATATAACCAGGTGTGCTTTCGTATCCAATAAAAAGAAAAACTTTTCTTCCTTTTGATTCAAATCTCAAAGTGAATTTTGTGCAAACTATCAAATATTTAATGGCAAACTAGGCATCAAATAATTTATTTTAGCAAACGTGGCTCAACAATTGAGCAAGTTTTTAAATTAAAAATCTTACAAATATCCATATATTGTATTCGCTTATACAAAATGAAGTGAAAAAAGCCCTAAAATTTCTCCTCGAAGTATGCTGGATGAGAGTGTACGTATATCGGACACCCACAAAAAAAGTGACACAACTCAAAAAAAGGATATTTTACAGGAGAGATAGATGGAAATTAACTTTTTTATTATTCTGCATTAAATACTCGCCATTACAAATGATGGCTATAAAAACATTCCTGATCCATCTATATTGTCTCTTATTTGACCAAGGTGGAAGGGAAAATAAAATTTTAAAATTCCAGCGGTGCTGCTCCTACAAAGTACCCCCTTCTTGAGTTGTGCCACTTTTCTTGCATATATTGGGCTCTCGGTATTTTAAGTTAGGACGTTACCTCTAACGATAATGGTGGGCAATAAATAGCTGTAAGGGTATTAATTATTTTGTGGTAGTAACAGGCAACAACAAACCTAACAAACGAGCATAAATATCCATGTTGAAAGTTTTTATTTTTTACCCAAATGTGCTTTACTCCTAGAAGCAGGGCTAATTAGTTACTTAAAATCCAAAATTAATTATTGTAATAAAGGTTTAAAAAAACTTTGAAACTAAAATAATGTAAAAGTTAAAAGACAACATTGTGGAAAAATTATGAAAAATAATATTATAATTATTCAGATATCGTGAGATGCGGTCGGGTGTGATGTAGGTTTCAGAAAAACATTTTCTTTATCGTGCCAACGTTTCGATCTTTTATTGAGATTGGCATTCTATTGAGATTCTATTGGGCACTCTCAACACGAGACGCAAGGATGGCACAATTACACAGAAGACAAACACTTTGAGCCCTGAAGATGGTCTCAATGAAAGATCGAAACGTTGGCACGATAAAGAAAATGTTTTTCTAAAACCTACATCACACCCGACCGCATCTCACGATATCTGAATAACTATCGATTAACGGTCACTAATCTCTACACAATATTATAATTAAGAATGCTATTACAATAAAAGAAATGAAGCTAAAATAATTCACGAACACTCTAGATCAAGGTAAGGTCTTTAAGGAAAAAGCAAATTCAGGTATTACTGCCATGCTTTCGGCCTATTTTAAGGTCATCATCAGGTTTTAGAATTTTTTCGACTTGTGTCACTTTTCTTGTGACTGTGCGATTTACCCTAGTTTGTTCTCATGTCGTCACAGTCAACTGTAGGTCTGGTAGATAAGCAGGGTAAGACAAGACAAGAAAAAATAAGACTAGAGCCATCAAAGAAAAAGACAGACTAGGATAATTAGAAAAGGGAAAACTGCAGTTTCATCACTCCGCAAATCTCACCTATCACTATATAGCATAATCTATATAGGCTAGATCAGCGGCGTATTGAGCTGAGGGTCATGGGTTCGAATCCCGCTCGTGAGACTAATTTTTTCATCTCAACCAAGACCTTAGATAAAAAGAATAATTTATTGTTATATAGCATAATGTTGGAACATGTTGGCTAGCAAGTAGCAGTGCTTGGTCTAGGGTACAAGCAAGGTGAGAATTTAAATCAAATTAACAACAATAAATCAACCTAACAATAATATAAAATGGCGAAATGCCGTGCAAACGTGGCTATAGACTAAATATTGCGAGGTATGTTGACCTGGATGATCAGAACGATGAAATCAATTTAAATCAACTTCGTTCTATGCCTATCTTCAAGTAGCTCGCCTGGGATATATATATATACGCAGGGTAAGACAAGACAAGAGAAAAGTCTAGAGTCACCAAAGATAGACAGAACAAGCCAGGTTTATCACGCATCACAATGCGTCTTAATTTCGCAGACTATTCAAACCTGGTAAGCAATGTGGTAAATAGTAAGTTTGGTCAGGGTTATAAACAGGGTGCGGCAAGACAACAAACCCCCTAAAGATGGTCAAATAGTATAAAACTATCACATAGGCCAAAAAAACAAAAAACAGTGAGGATAGGCAAACCAGGAACATCAGCAACGACCAACCAACTTTCTTTTATGGGTATTCTTAAATGGTTCGTCAGGGATATAAGCAGTGTTAGGCACGAAAATAAACCCTAAAGATAAAGCAAACTGCAAGATAACATACTTACCATTAGAGATGGCGAAATGAAGAAAAGAGTGACAGATCATCATACCTTGGAAGATAAGCTGACTAGGGTCGCGAACAATTACCAAACAACTTCCTTTATGCCTGTCCTTCAGTGGTGGGCCAGCGTTACAAGCTGGTTGAAGCAAAACAACAAACCTACAGCTAACGATGGCGAAGTGCAGAAAAGTCGCTGACACATCAAAACAGCAAGTTTAAGCTGACCAGGGTGATCAGAAATGTTCAAACTGCACACCATCACCTAACAGGCCTCACCAGAGCATATCACAGTTTAGTGTAATGTTCACTAACTCACAACTGTGGTACTACTAAGCAAATCTTAGTAGCTTTTATGTTATAACTGAGTAATAATTTCCCAATATTTCTATAACATGGAAGCTACTACTGCATTGTAATAAGTACATTTGTTTATTTCGTAAAATTTTATTTTTGTTATTTTCCTTGTCTTCTCGCAGGTTTTTTCTCAAGCAAGTTTCAGCACATTGCCAATTTTCGACATTATCTAGGGTAGTGAGCTTGGTCATGCAAGGCTTCAAAACCCACTACTGAAGATGCTGAAATGCCAAAACGCGCCTAATAGACCAGGATGTTTGAAAGCGACCACACTTAAGGAAAGACAAGATAACATTTAAGATGGGCGTAATGCGATACAGTTAAAACAGCAGACTAACGGTAAACGTTAAAAAAAATTATTCGTTCCTATTAAGCATCTATCTTAAAACCCTAAATAACGAAACGAATAAAAACCGTAGATATTGGAAAAAGCGATAATTGTAATTGTTAAACGGCCTAATTTTATTCACACGGTCTTGAATTCGGATTTGATAAGTGTACAAACAACGCGTGGGCAAACGACGTTTCGAAATAGTTGGATGTGATGTGGGTAATAGTACTCCTACGGTCACACGTGTACTCCGACCGAGTACCAGCCTGTTATGGAACCCGTCCGCATGCGACAGTTGACGACACCTAACCCTATAAACCTTAAAATTACACCTAACATGATTTTATCAGAAAGCTTCGAAGATAACTCTGTAATTAAATTATTATTTTATGCATTTATTATATATTTGAAAACTCGTTTATTTTTAGCCTATGATTTTATACGGATTATCTCTTATTAAACTGTCGGTAAAAGTTGAATAATTCATACAACTTTGATTCTAGTCAGGTTAGATAATTTCATGTTAAAATAAAAACGGTATAAGAATAAATTTGGGTAAATAAAGAAGAAATGGCGTTAAAAAATGTTAACTTCGCTTTCCCAAAAAATTAATGTTTATAATTGAATTTACCGCGGAAGAAATAAAATGTTCCTTTATAGGGAAAAATTATGCGAGCATCTTTTTTTAAGCAATACATTGTTTGATAAATTATGCATAGAATACACAGTTTCATGCTAAAATAATTATGATAAGAGAAAACAGCCCGATATAGCATTGAAAGCAGTGACCGTTCCAAGTAAACCATTAGTGTTTTCACGGCTACTTTGTTTGGTTCATTAAATATAAAATTAATCAATATTACACATGACATACATTATTTTTTGTATTTTATTTTATTATACTGTGGATTTTTTTTGCATGCTTTTGGCAAGTGTTTATATGCACATTTATATGCACTTTCAGCCCTCTCCCTCTTAAGATTCTCGTTGCGGAAAGTGATTCAGCTTTTTCTTCAGAGGTTTTGTCCTACGTGAAAAATTCCATATCAACGGCGTACGGGACGTTAGGATTTTCTTTTTGGCTAGATAGGTATTTCGATACAAAATATAACTAATTACGACAGCTGCATCAACAAAATATTAAAAAAGCTCATCCATCATCGCCTACTATTATGTAAAACTTGAGTAGTTCACATCAGCTGATCAAATAGATCTAGTCCACATATGTTTTTATTATAACCACGGTCAAGGGAGCGTCGGTGGCCGCAACGGTTTAGGCGTTGACACGGCGCTCATCGCTGTAAGGTAAAGGTCCCGGGTTCGAATCCAGCGCAGCTCTGCATTCGAACCCGACATACATACAAATGGGCTTTTTTCCAAAAACACGGGCACCCTGAGAATTTATATGACCTCTGCTGTTGCTAACCCTCGTAAAAAAATAAATAAAAATATAACTCAATTAATGTTTCTTCTTAATGGTTTGTGTTTTCTCTAACCTTATGCATACCGGTTTTAAACAAACCTCATTCCATTTAACCATGATCAAAACCTTCTTTTGAGTAAAATAAATTTCCTCCTTTTCCATTTCCTTATCGAGCTTAAGTCTGTTGGGAAATATTTTCTATTTTGGCGTAGTTTCCCACTGGAAAAAGTATTCAGTTGCAACAAATTTTCTTCTAAAGTAATTGAGAAAACGAAATTTTCATAAAACAAACCATAGTTCTGGCCAAGATATTTAATGTGTGCCTCAAATAGAACTACTCCCAAGCCATATTGCTGTTATGTACCAAGAGAATAACCAGTTTCACCACACCAAATTTGTAAATCCCCTTTAGTGGGTCCCATAGATATATGTTGTTGCATAGACGACATTCCTTTGAATTTAAGTTCGTCTATAGTAAAAAAACAGTCCCAAAATGCTTTATTTAAACAAAGGGTTCAAATTTTAAAAACACCATTGAGGTAAATATATCTCAATATTAAAAAATGAGGAATAATTTTTACATCATTAAAATTCCAACGATAACGAAACAAGGAAGAGTTGCGATATTAGCTGACCCATGCTGCTTTGATGGAAATCGTTTGAAGATGAATTTTATCCTGTATGAACCAGCTTTTTAATTGACCCTTTCTCAATTTAACTTGTTCCTTCTTTTTTGATTTGTATAATTGGATATTTACTTAAAGCAACGAACTGTAGATATTTAGATTGTTCTATTGCCGAGAATAACATTGGTTTTGATTTCTTGCCTCACCCAGCTTACAACCCTTACCAAACAGCGATGATCGCGTAAATGTTAAATGCGTCTCAAAAGACCCAAATTGCGAACATAGGCAAATCGAAATGTTCGAAAGTGATAAAGTACAGTTTCACCTCCCTCCAATCAAGAAACCCTACAATCAAAATAAACCTTATCATCCTTGTAAGCTATTTAACTGATTGAACTAATTCCGATGTATAGATTAGGTTGTTAATAGGATGTTGTAAACTATAAGTTTCGTATTGTAAATCGATGTTGTGAATTAATAATAATTTCAAAGTCCTGATGAAGGGCATATATAACCATATATATAAGCATATAAAACCTAAAAAGCTAGATGAAGGAACTGACCATTATTCTTTTTTTTTAAATTGGCCTTGTGTATGATAAAAAATTATAATATCGAAGGCTGATCAATTATGTCGATATAATAACAATGATCTCATAATAGGTTTATAGTTTAAACGTTTCCGATCATGTTTGGTCTGTTTACCGCTGTTAGATGTTTATCATTGGTGGGCTTGTTGTCATACAACAACTTATATTCCCGAATGATAAATAAATATCTTTATAGATTTTTATACTATATAGAATAAGAAACAGGATATTATACTTGGTCAATGACCCGCAGCCGGGTTGTTGCTTAGTTATAATTCACATTATAAAAAAGTGGTCAGTTGTTTCCGACTTAACTGGTCTGCAGATTTGCAATCTATCACACGGTTTGCGTACATCACCATCTTCAGAAGTGGATTTTTTCCGCTTGCCTCACCCTGCACCGGCGAATTGAGCAAAATGCGTCCGACAAGCCAAACCAGCAGCCCTACCCAAATTGAAACGAAAACAAATCAAACTTTAGGCCCATCATTAACCAGATATTACAGAGAATACCAACGAAATCGGTGTATTTGATAAATGACATTGACTTCAATTAAAATAATTGAACCCATGTGGAAAATCCATTAATTTTTCAAAAATAAAAGTACATTGATTTTGTACACCCCCACCTACAATAAAAATAATTCATGCAAGTAGTAGGTAAAAAAAAGCATACAGACATTTAAAATACGTTAACAGAGAGAAAGATTCGCCAAATTAATTTGTCATAAACGAAAAAAATCATTCTTTTAATAATAAAATGAGTAGACATATTAATAATCGCCTAGAATTGAAAGCAGTGTTGTTTTTACACCGTCCCAGATTCCTTCCTTGGTCCGGAAGTCACTGAGAGTTTCACGAGGCCGTTTGAAATTTACTAAGTGGAATACATAATTACTTAAGACCTTCATTCCCCACCTCCTACTCTTCAAACCTAGTTCCCGTTATAATATGGTTATATGGCCAAACTGGAACCAGTTCTGTGGAATTTGACTGGTGCTACTGAAGGCGGAGGGGCCACCGCACGTGGTTACACGTGTACAAACCGAATGCAAAGTAGAAATAACTAATGCGGAATGCATTTGATTATAGCCCTAATAAATGACTATCATCCGCTGCTCAGACAAAAAAATTTCTTATCCACTTGTAATTAACTTTTGACGTAAATTAGTAAGTTGATGACAAACCTACACGGGGTAGAAACAAATTGACAAGCCTTAACTAAAGCGCGTAATCATTAATAAACTTCGCAGTTTTTTAGGAGTAAGTAATAAAGGTTGAAAACAATCGGCGTTTAAAGAATTTTCTTATTAAATAGCATGACTAATAAGTTGATCTTGATTCGTGCCGGTCACGCAATGTGTATTTTTTTCGGTTCGAAATTTTAGATTTCCAGACCGAGTTTTGAAATGGGCTTCAACCCTGAGTTTGGAACAAAAAAAGCGTCCAATATCCATCTGTCAGGCCAACATGTTTCGTCGTTATTACTCAAAATAACCAAGCAAAGGGTCTTTTCCTATTTCAATTTGCATAATATAATTGATGCCATATCTTGAACATATTATTTTATTGTTTTAAACATCCTCTCGTAATCGGTCGTGATAATAATTATACTTTTATACTTAGGGCCAGTGGCGAAAAATCAAGAAAAATCAACATTTTACTACACTCAAAGGGAAGAAAAAAGGGTTTATTTGTCTATTTTAAATAATAATTAAAGATTAATAGTTGACTTAAAACATGAAGGCAACGTTAGTAAATTGTTTACATTTATAGAGTGTTAACAAGCTTTTTACACACTGTAGATTAAAAATAATGAAAATCTGTTCAATTTCATCCTTTCCAAAGCCAATTTGTCTAGTGAGTTAATTAGTTTTTCAAATTCTTTTGTTTGATGAAACAATAAATTTGTGTAAAAAATTAATTACTTTTAAGTCGAGAAGATCTCACTCGGGCAGATGCTTTTGTATTTTGAAAATTTGTAGCTCTGGTCTTAAGACAAAAAAGCATACAATTTCCATCTGCCAGATAAATAGGTTTTGCCATTTGTAGCCAAAATAAAAACGAAGTATTTAGCAAAAATAATTTAGGCATAAATTGGACAAATTTAGATTAATTATGATGATGATATTCGCAATCTGCCGGCTAAGACCAAACGTTTTTGCCATTTTGAACCAAAATGAAATAAACAAAGAAGGTTTATTATTTCTACTTACGTGGTTAGCTTACATGGTTCTGTTTTTAATTTAAAAATGATTTTTTTTAGCGAAAATCGAAATTTTGAAACGAAAATTTCAAATTTGTACGAGATCACATAGATATAGACATATTTCTTTTTATCTTTTTTGAATGAAGAAAAATTGCCTTTTTTGATTATATTTTTTTTTCATACAATAATTTACTAATTTAGAATTAGAACTAAATTTGCTTTTGTTAATAGCTAACATTTAAATTTCAAAACAATTTATAAATGATATAAATAATTTCTAATAGCTATAACTTTTGTTATTTCAATTTTAAAAAAGGAAGAAAAAAACATTATTTCAAGAGGAAACTGCTTTCTAATTAATTAAAATGATTGGCTTAAACATTTTTAGTTCTGATCGTAAGTGCCAATTTCTTGAAATTTCTAGCGCCTAGTGTTGTTTTTAATTGCTTATTGGCAATGTGCATGTGCATGTTTTTGGAAATTCAAATTCCCCTTAGTTATCGTGAAAATGACCTGAGAAGTTACCACTGATGTTTTGGGATTTTTAGTTAACTTATTAGTTTGGAGAATAAAATATTCAATATAAAGAGGTACGTTGTATAAAATGCATTTTTGGAAACACGCTTAAACACAATAGTTTTATTAATTACCATTGAGGATTTCTCATAAAATTTCATCCTTTCGCATCAATTCAATTTGTTAGATCAAATCTTTATTAAATAGTGTTTTCATAGCAAGGAAAAAATAATTAAAACAGAAATGCATCAATAGAAATAATTTGTACGAAAACCGAGGAGAATTTGTGAGAATGATTTAAGAAATATTTCAGCCAAATAAAATTGGTTATAATATTGTCAATCGTCATTTTTCCACATTGACTTTTTCTTAAAATCGTATAAACATCGGCCGATATTTTTCCTATTTTAAAATTTCCTAGATCTAGTTAGTCTAAATAGCTAATAATAAATATCTATTCGTAGATAGTTTTCAGCATGACAAACTGAAAAGCATTTCTCAATACAATTTAAATATAGCAACTTTGATTTATCCTTCCAATTATGAATATTAAAAATATCGACATTTCCCGAAAAAGATTCTATATTCCTATATTCTATATATCATCTGGACATTAATTTGCCGAGTTGTAATATTGAGAGATAGTGTCAGTAAAAATACCAATCCACAAAGTCATTAATCTAATCCATAAAGGCTCAAAGAAAGTGGGGATTGAAAACAAGTCGGTTACCGCTCCCATTAAACTAACTGCTTGTTTTCTGCTATCGACTCGGATTCGTGGTCCTGTCGTTTAATGTGTTTTTAATTAAACGTGGAAATGCTTCTAGCCACAATCTCCAATTAACACGGGCCAGTTCTTATTTGTTTTCCATGGTTAACCTTATTTCTCACCTCAAAAATTTAAAGATGAAATTTCACGCACTGGAATCCTGTCCAGGGCGTTGGCCTACTTTTAGCCTTGTTGCTTGGATTCTCATCGGTTGACCACTATATATCTGACCGCTTTGAACGTATACAATCCACGAGACAATCTTAGAAAGGGTAAAATAATGAAAACAAATTAATTCATATTTTTCAAATAATTCAATGATTATCTCACGGTGAAAAATATTTAAAGATAATTTCTATATATTTGTTATAGGTAATCGTGAATGAGATCCTTGTACTTGATTAATCAAACATTATGAAATGGAAGATTTCTCCTTGAGGTCTCCGGGGTGATGAACTTGTAATTTGGCCTGCCTAACCTTGTTGCTTTTGCAGTACGCGTTTCGGCATGTTCACTCTGTGGTTGATCAGGGATATAAGCACGGCGAGACAAGACGTTAAATCCAATATTTTATAGCTCGATAGGTAGGCAGAGGTGATCTGAAACGAATAATCTAACAAGGGAAAACCATTGGCCGATTTGAATTCCATTTCAGATTGATTGATTAAAAAAAATCAATATTGCAAATTTATTACATTTTATTTATTACATTTATTACAAAGACAATTTACAATATCATAGCCAATTACACTTGGCTAACCTGTGCTTCAAAACATTGTTATCAAAAATACTCGCGGATTTTCTTTCTAATTGTTTCTACTGATATATTTTTAATAATTTGTACACTTTCCCAAGCTTGTTAGGAAAACACTGTTATTAAAGACTTGGGAATGATGCGCTTGCATGAAATTTATGAATTCTTAAATGGTGTTGCTATTTAATGGAACAAATGCGGACGAGCGGCTAAGCCGGACGTTCGAACCTCCAAGCTTGACCACTGAGATCCTACCCTCTGAAGATAAAAGTGCATTGAAAATATGATTTTTAAAAAAGTAGCAACATCGGTGAGACAGATCGAAGAAGTTATAACCTATGAAGAGCCCTGTGGATGATGGGTAGCCCTCGGAGGATCTGAGTCGTAAAAGAGGGGTCATCCTAACCCGATTAATAATAGGTCAAGCTAGATCGTCACGCGGACACTTATTTTTGGGCCAAAGCCGCGTGTGTGTCCGGCATGCATAGAAAGGTTGGTCGATGTTTCCCACCTACTTAAAGGGTGCAATTCCTTGACTCCATATAGAGCGCGTCTAGGAATACCATCCGATTGTTTTAATCACGGCAGCAATTCCTGGATGAAACATGGCTGTTCTATTGCATAAGATAACAATAGTTTGTAGTTGTGCTATAGTGTATAGTGTGTTGATAGTGTTTCTGTAGAGTATATTTATTGGCACATTCACAGTTAGAGAGGGCCGATGGCCGTATAGTGAGTACCCCACGACCCTCAATTAGGATAGTTATATAATAGGTGTAAAGGATGTTGGAGAAATGTCAAGTACTCAACCACCCTAACTGAGTGAACGGTATGTAAATTAGAAAGAATGTATTTAAGAGTAACTAAGAGTGTGAATGGGTTTAGATTTAGGAACTGATTGTATGACCTAGTTGATGATAGGTCCTGGATTTGAGCTTATATAAATCAGAAACAGCAAAACGTCAAGTTGTTTAAGATTATTTACAACTTAGATACCTTTATTTTCAAAATTGAATATTATTTATTAACAAAAACAAATATTAAACAATATATATGTTTTTGCATGCATAAAAATATAATAAAATATGCCGATTTTTTTATATTCAAACATGAAAATAAAAATAAATATCTATATCATACAAATTTGAAATTATTTTTTCCTTCATTTATTTTTTATCTACAACTGTACATGTGTTATATACAACTAGTAGATTGGATTTCCACTTATGTTTATGGCATTACGGGCGTTATAGAGAAGGCTACCCATTGGCAGCCTCTCTGGATTAATAAAATGATATTAATCATTTAAGAGGTCTGTTATCCATATTCTTTTCATACGTTTACGTGGTAATTGTGGGGCATGGAGTAATCGTATTTGTGTGTTACTGAGGGTTTTTAATTTATTATGAACATGTCTGCAGTATGCTTGGATGGGTGAAAATACTGTTGGCATGTAAGATCTGGTGAGGTGTGTTATGGTTTTTGTAAAAAAAGGATAAAAAAAAATTAGTCTTAGAATTTTTAATTGAAAATTTCGTAATCTTTGAATATTGGAATATTTGGCCGATCCACTAACTTGGCACCCGTACATCCAAATAGGTTTGAGTAGGTGTAAGTCGAAAGTCTTGATTTTAATGGTAATTTTCATTGTCGGTTGAGTAGGTAATAAAACTTTTTCAATCGTTTGCTGTCCGATTTTTTAAATCGTATGTGTGGATTACAAGTTCTATCAAATCTAAGTCCTAAATAGTTAATTTTGTCGGATTGAGGAACAGGTTCATTGTACAAGTATATGCTACTCAATACGTCAGAACATCTCACGACAGAGGGTAAAGGTAACTGAGGGGTTAACCTTTATTTTCCAAAGATTGTTCCATTTTTCATTTGTTGATATCTAGTTTTTTAACACAAGTGAAGCTTGTATAGAAGATGACTTGTTAATATGTCGGTGTCATCCGCGTATGTGGCGGTAAGTGTATTCCCATTTTTGGGCATATCAGAAGTAAAAATTATGTACAACAGCGGAGCGAGTATTGACCCTTGTGGCACACCTGCAAGCACTTCTTCCATCCCAGAAGTTTCCTTATTGTATGATTGTATAATCAGATAATAGACTAACCATCCCTAATTATTAATTTAACGAAAAAAAACTTGCTTTATTTAATAATTACAACGTACGAAGTATATAATGACGACTGTTTTCTGTCCTGTTGAAAATAAATATATAAACCTTTTGTCAACATCGCGTTTATTTATCTCTACAAAATGGAGTCAAACGCGTCGAATACAGGCGATGTTCAGACATACCTTTATTAAATACAGAGTTGTAATATAATTAATTTGGTTTTCATCAGTCTGTAAGTGAAGTAAGTAATAATTGCTTAGGAAGAAAAAAAAGTCGATCGGATTATAATTACAGCGTTAAACTACAAATTACAGAATATGCCTATAATATATTATTATAATTACAGAAATAAATCACAGATATGACAAAGCCAGCATTATGTTCTATCTAAAATGAGGTCAAAAGTTGGTTAAAAATGAAATGAAATGAAAATAGAAGATTTTGAAGCAAAAGTATATGTTGATATAATATTGTAAAAGATCTTTGTGTATTTTGGTTCGAAATTTCCAAACTTTTTGGTAGTGATAATTTCACGATGAGCATGGCAAGGCTGAAGTTCAAGTATATCAACTCATAGTTAAACCTTAATTCCATAAAATAAATGTCAATACGTCCTTCATATTTATAAAAACAGCTTATTGAAGCAAAAATGCAATAACAATATTATGCTTAGCCATTAAAACGCCCTTAAAAATTAATAATAATATAATAACAATGTTATAAATTAGTAATAGTTTTTATGAGTTATAGTTTTTGTATGGGCATTATATTACATAAATTATTCTTGTTTGAGAAAGTTAACCATTTTTAAAATAAGATAGAAAAATACTATATTTTTCTTGGTTAGCTTTTTAAAACGCTTAATAATAAAATCATTCCCTCTCAAAAATTCGTTTTCCGTCCTCAACATTCCACTATCCAACAAGGTTTTAAAGTAGTCGACACCATCTCATCGGCCCTAGAAAAAAAGGAGTATTTGCCTGGGTGCTTTCATAGATGTAGCACAGGCTTTTGGCAGGGTCCCAGGCATACATTTTAAACTTAAGCGCTTTCTACCCTCTCATTATTACCTTTTATTGAAATCCTACCTAGCTGATCGCTGTTTCAGAGTGAGGTGCGGCAATGCGATCTCGGAAGTCAAACAGATACAGGCCGGTGTACCGCAAGACAGTATCCTTGGTCCTACCCTGTACATAATTTATTCTCCTGACCTACCAATACATCCTGACACTATTATCATCACCTACGCGGACGACACCGCAATCCTATCCGCTAACTCGAATTGTCCAAGCTACCTCCAACATCCAGGAACACCTTGAGCTTATCGAAGACTGGTGTAAAACATGGAGGACAAGACTGAACGAAGAAAAATGCTCTCAGTGTACTTTTACGTTAAAAAGCAGTCTTGCCCTCCATTGTACATCAACAACAAAAAGATAACAGTTTCCACTCAAGTCAAATACCTGGAACTATATCTCGCCAGCAGACTGTGGAATCTCCATACAAGACTTTAAAAAAAATTTAATACAAGACTTGGACTATTACGAAGACTTCTAAGAGCGAAATCGACTTTGACAATTAAGACAAAACTAACACTGTACAAGACTTTACTAAGACCAATATGGACGTATGGAATGGAACTGTGGAGTACTGCCAAGCCTTCCAATATCCAGCGCATCCAGTCCTTCCAAACGAAAGTCCTTATACAAATTGTCAAAGCACCTTGTTATGTCACTAACTTTTGTCAACGAACTTCCGGTCCAGATTCCAAACCTTCCACACCAATCTTTCAAACCATCCTAACCATACTGCTCGAGCCCTCTTCACTCATTCCCTCCTGACAACCCATCACGTCGCCTCAACCGACAGTGGCCTCGGGACCTCATTGCCCCCTTATCATACACACTAAGTGCCAGCAATGGCTGGCTCCTCAAGGTTGTTCGACCGGTGCAGTGCTGGCATTAGTGCTAGTGTTGTGTTGTGTGATACATTAATCATGTGTATATTTGTATAGTATACTGTCATGTATAGGTAACAAATAAATTTTAAAAAAGCTTTTTCCTTTCCTTACCATGAAACTAGCTATTTATTAATTTAAGTAAAGTTACAGCTAATTTTTTATATATGTTATTGCAAAATTTAATGCGGAAATGTTGTCAATTGAAGAGCTATATTTTTCCTTGGAAAATTGGTCATTTGAGCCAATAGATCATGTGTTATAGGGCAAACAAGTTTTAGAAAATTAGATTACCAAACGTCTAGATTTTTAATTAAAAAATAAACATGTTAATTTCATTCGCATAAATGACATTAAATTTATTACTGTCATGCCAGATGCCTTGTAGTTAGAGCTGGTTACTATTCAAAAAAATAAACGATATGTTAACTAGTCTAAATCTACCCTCAGTTAAAGAAAATAAAACCAATTTGACAACGTAATTTCTTCATTGCAATTTAATAATTTGGTTTATGCATCGATTATGTTTATACAATAGCTCGAAGTCTGTGTTAAATGTGATCTTTTGTTAATGGCAAACGGGGTTCGCATTTTAAAAAGAACAAGCGGTGTGCTAATGAATATGCATGGAGTTCGAACGGATTTGAATAATACTCGGCGTTTCGCTTCCTTCCCGACAATGCGATCTCTGCATGATTTCTGTGTTTTTTTTTTCCGTGGCAGCCGGTTGTCTTTGATTTCATCCGAATTGCGAGTCGGTCAAGTAAAACTTCTCGGCATTGTCGATGTTCGCCGGGGAATTTCATTACGAGCCAGCAGTTGCTGACAGTCTAAGTGCTTCGTCTAGCAATCCAACAATAAGTCGTCGTTTTTTTCTCTCTCTCTTCATCTCTCTAGACATCGGCCCTGTCTTCCGACCCCCTTTTTGGACGAACAAAAGTTGGAATAAACGACCCCCCCTTCGACTGAACAAACTCTTCTTTCTTCCTTCAATTGTATTATTCCGTTCCATGGGGCTCGTTTATACATTCTACGGGGAATATCTTTTCAACTCCGACTGACTTACTGTGCATGTTACAAATTTAACAATGTTCTAGGTGTTCTGTACGAAAACGAACTAAACTATTTCTTCTCATTCTGAAAGGGTGAAAATTCGGCACTACTATTTTTTAAACTATTTGAATCGTTATGGACTTTAGTTTAGAAAGATTTAGATTTATTTGTTGGAGTTTTGATGAAATTTGACACGTGATGTAGTAAAATTTATTATTTGGAGATCGTGAGATGCGGTCTGGTGTGACGTAGGTTTTAGAAAAACGTGCCAACGTTTCGATCTTTATTGAGATCATTTTCAGGGCCTAGGATTGATTTATAAACATGTTTAAATTTTACAAATACATGTAGAATGTGGAAAAAAATAAGAAGAAGAAGAAAAAAAAATTTGAATTTATACAATGCTAGAAATTTTACTAAATAACAAAGCATTATGGACATGGATCTTCCGAACCGTCTGCCAGAGGTCATTGGTTTACAAATACATATGCAGTTTAGAGAAGATTTCAAATTTCTAAAATTGTATAAATTCAATTTATTTTTCTTTTCTTACTATTATTATTAATTACAATTAATTAAGGTTTTTAGCTGAGATAAAAAGTCAATGGCTCGAGCGGGATTCGAACCCACGATCTTCGGCTTAATACGCCGCTGCTCTACTACTTGAGCTATCGTGAACATACTGAAAAGGCATCACATTTATATAGCTGAAAAACGTCGTGTAATTTCAAAAACAAGCTAAAGAACAATATCAGATCAAAATTACACTGACACAGACGAAATTAACAAACAGCTAACCTTCAGCAGGACCTACCAGAACGAAAAAAAGGACTCTGACGCAATAATAATGCTCAAACTTTACCACAGAAGAACAAACTCCGGTACGAATAAACTAAAAGTAAAAACAAAAACCTGATTCAGAACATACAAATAAAAGGAAAAACTTGCAGATTCAACTGTTAGTCAACAAATACCGTAGAAATAAACTCCAGAATAACTCATATTAGCTAAAATCATTGCGTTACATCAATCAAAAACCAATAAACGCACTAAAAGTAGACAAATACATATCCAAAAACAAAAACACGACTACCTTTAACCTGAATATCCAATACTCTACAAAAAGGACAAACACACGAGAAAATACTGAGGCCCAACCACTGAGAAACAAACACGGAGGAAAATTAAGTGCTTAGAAAAGTCATCAACACGCATAACATAAATTTTACTGTGTGGTGTTTAGTGACCGTTAGCCAATGATTATTTGGAGATCGTGAGGGGCAGCCTGGTGTGACGTAGGTTTAAGAAAAATATTTTCTTTATCGTGCCAACGTTTCGATCTTTATTGAGATCATCTTCAGGGCCTAGGATTTATAAACATTGTTTACATTTTACAAATACATGTAGGATGTGGAAAACTAATTATTAATAATAATTAAATTCACTAATTTCGTGGTCCGCTTGACCAATTAATACATTACAATTAATTACGGTTTGTAGTTGAGATAAAAAAGTCAATGGCACGAGCGGGATTCGAACCCACGATCTTCGGCTTGATACGCTGGGAGGGAAAACTCAAAAGGTGCGGTTGAGATGGGAGGTTGGTGTCCGAGTGGATCGTGGTTTTTTTTTTAGTTTCTCAGCGGTTGAGTTTACATGTTTTTTGTACATCTTGCATTTCATTTAGTGTTGTTCTGATGATTTGTTAATGATTGCTGCACTCTCTGGTGTTGATCTGACATAGGGTCGAGCGTGCACATTTTTCGTGTTTTTTGTAGGGGATAGGAGGTGAAAAATGTTGACGTTTAGTTCATGACAGTTATTTCACTTATTAAGATTAAATTAAGATTGTGAATATTTTTTAAATCTGATATACTGTTCGCAGATTCGTTTTCCGCAACCTTTCAGGAGTAAAATTGATGTGATGCTTGTTGATGACTTTTTCAAAGCAATTAATTTGCCTCGTTGTTTGTTTCTCAATGGTTGAGTCTACACGATGTTCTCCTGTCTTAGTCATAATCGTAGATTCTGGTTTTGTGAGGTGAAAGGTCTTGACTTTGTGTTCCTGTAGTGTACTAATTGACTGATAGTGAATTTTATTTCTATTAAATTTAATATTAAATTTAGTCACTAAACAATTATTTTTTCATACGATCTTTGATATTTGATGTTACACAATATTTTCAGGTTATTGTTTTCCCTAACAATTTATTCGTACATGAGTTTGGTGCATTATTCCTATTTGTAGGTTCTGGAATTCAACAAGTGAAGGTGGTAGACTCAGTTTTACCGGTAAAAATGATGTGATATCTATCGATGAATTGTCATGTTCGTGTCTTTTATGGTGTTTATTTCTCAGCAGCAGAGTCTGGTTTTTTATCGCCAGTTTGTTCTGTTTGCATGTTTTGTTATAGACCGACACGAACTTTTAACCATTTAAGTGATGTGCTATTTATTTATTACTTTCCTGTTTCTGTTGATACATCAAGTTCCTCAGTGATTGAGTCTGCGTGTTGTTCTCGCGTATTTATCCTTGTGGCAAGTTCTGTAATAGTCAGACGAATACAGATACAGGGCATTTTAAATGACAAGAATTTTAAATGAGATTTGCCTAGTTGCTAATGTGGTTGCATTGTTGGATACATTGACAAATTGAGAAGAAATCAAAATATATAACTTAGAATAAATTTTATTAGAGATTATAATCATGCAAACGTCTTGACCTGATTGAACTTAAAGTTAAATCGACGAACAATATATTCTTATGCATTTACTTAATAAACATAAGTTAATAAGTTAATTTAAAGAGGGGATGTACTGTATCAAAAGTAGAAAGAGAAAGTTTGAGTGAGAAAGAAAGGGAAGTAAAAAGAAGGGTAAGAAAGTGAAAGATCATAGGAAAGTAAGAACAATTACTTACATAAAGATCGTGTTTCCCAAGGTAGTAGTTCTGGGTTCGATTCCCGGAATTTAATATATGTACACGTAAAAAGTATTGTAAAGTCGTTAAAACCCCTCGTTGCGACAAACAACGGTAGTTGAACATTACTGTATGACGGGAATTACTTTATATTTTCTTAACATTACTTGTAAAAATATTTTTAATGTTCATCGAATAATTGGTATTTTCATTAAATTGTGTTTATCAGAGAGGACATAAACGTAAGTTTGGACTCCTTAAACTGATTTATCATTTTTTAAGCTCATTTATCATACTTTTGTGATCATCAATGCCATTCAGTTAGATTAGTAGGCGATATTTTTATTTGATTGTCCACGCCGTTTTTTTGTGGATGCGCATTTCTTATCGAGCGTCTATTGTGCTACGTTTTACTTATACTTCTAGAAACGATTGAGGCTTCTTTAATGGGTTGAGAGGGTACGCTATTTTCACACAAAAACAACGATACTTGTAGAACAGACCCTTGGCACCGTTTGCTCGAAATAAGAATTTTCTAGATGTTGAAGAAAAATGGTGGAAATAGGCCGGTTTGTTTTTGACGTTTCAATAAAAACTGTCACATTCATCGCTTTATACGAGGTTTAACTTATAGGATGAATATATAAACATATAATCGCTAACTCGGGAGATATTCCGAAACTTTTATACAGCTTCAAAACCATATGTTGTAACATTTGGTCCGACGGTATCCGCTCTGGGCGGTGTTAACCCCAAAAGTTTTATGGCTATTTTTAATGAGGCGCCTTGTCGTGAACCTTTAGAGTTCCTGGAACGATTCTTACTTTCAATTACTTGGCCCACGTGATGTTGAGCATTACGAGATGGGAGGGAATGGGCGAGATAGTGAAAGGGGAAGAGAAAAATATTTAGTTTGACCTAAAAGTAGTGATATTTTTATGGGCTTCGTACGATAGAAATCTATATTTTACATTGTACGCTTTATTACAAGCTTTCTTCACTAATAAAACTGCCGTGAGATAATACATACTCGCAAGGGACCGTTAAGCAACGATTTATGGAAAAATGTAATTAAAAATTCAAAGACACGCTAAAAATATAAACGCGAAGTCCTAATCCTTACTACAAAAACTTTTATATTATTTTGACTAATTTCGTGATCCGCTTGACCAATTATATATTACAATTAATTAAGGTTTTTAGTTGAGATAAAAAAGTCAATGGCACGAGCGGGATTCGAACCTACGATCTTCGGCAAGATACGCCGCTGCTCTACCACTTGAGCTATCGTGACCTCGATCCACTCGGACACTAATTTCCCTTTTGAATTTTCTCTCCATTTTACCATTTTTCAAAAATTTGAATTTGAAAAATGGCAAAAAGGAGGGAAAATTCAAAAGGTGGGGTTGAGATGGGAAGTTGGTGTCCGAGTGGATCGAGGTCACGAGAGCTCAAGTGGTAGAGAAGCTGCGTATCTAGCCGAAGATCGTGGGTTCGAATCCCGCTCGTGCCATTGACTTTTTTATCTCAACTAAAAACCTTAATTAATTGTGTTTTATATTATTTTATTTAAGCATGATCATCGTTGATTTTGACCTGTTTATAACATATATGATATTAGTACTAGAAACCTGAGAATAACGAAGTTTTATTAAAAGTATGCCAGAAGATCCGAATAATAAAATAAATGAATATTTCATTTATTTAAATTAACATACTTTCAAATAACTGTTCATCGTCAGAATAATAGAAGTCAAGAAAAAACAACCAGTATTCTTTTGATTTATCAATATTATATGACACATTAAAAGCAATAAACATATAATTTTAAATATAAATATACCTTAGCCTGTCACATAGGATAATTAAAAAGTAATCAATTTTTTCGAACAAAACACATATCATGACAATAGATCGCTGTCTAGAAAAGCCGCTTGTGTAATTTTCCAGCAAAGTTCCAGTTGGACTCGCGCCCTGGTTAACATCCAAACAACAGGCCGCGATGGATAATCTCTCCTTTGTATTAAAACAAACGGAGAAGCCCGCTGAACTTCTTTTCTCGAAAACAGATTCAACTGTGAAAATTGGTTATTTAATAAAAAATTAATATAGACCTGTAAGCGTAATTAAAATTTAAAACTTGCCACATTTGGCTATTAATTGAAAAATGCTTGCCCCAAATACTTGGTTGTTTCTACAATGTACGGAATCAGCAATGAAGTAAATTTCATTTTCTTTCTCCCAGCATTAATCTTGATAAATTAAAAGTCTGGTGTATAATTTCTAAAATAATGCAGTATTGCATATATACCGTTTACTCGTTTACTCATGTTTAAAATAGATATTTTTCTGCCATTTCATATTTGCTTGTGATAAGAATTATATTTACTTTCAAGGGTTTTGAATAAAAACATTTAAATTTTAATAAATTAAGCCAACGCAAAGTTTGAAAATGTGAAATACCTCGGAAAAATTTCATTTTGTGTTAAAGGAGTGTAATACATGAAATAAGTAAATAGGCATTATTTTTATATAGACATTTTGATTGTGACCTTGATAGACATTTTTTTATTTATTAAATCCATTATATTTAGTGGTCTATAGACCAAATTACTTCTTTCAATTAATTAATCTTTTTATGTAAGGTTTTGGTTGACATGAAAAAACAAGTGCCACGAGCGGGATTCGAACCCACGACCTTCGGCTAAATACATCGCTGCTCTCCCACTTGAGCTATCGTCACTTCGATCCTCTCGGACACCAACTCCCCATCTCAACCTACAATTTTTTTTATTATTGATTACTAATTTATATAGGCTCAACTCTGTACATGCATTTCCATACGTACATACTTGTACAGAGTTGAGCCTACCACTTCTCCTGGTTCACTGACAACTCCAGCTTCCGTAATTTACAGTGAGTTGCCGGAGGACCTGGGAATCACCCACCTCGATTGTTGGCAGTCCAGGGTCTGACCTCTGTCTTGACCGTCCAGCTGCCGAGGAAGCGCCAGGGTCAATCAACTAGAAGGTCATACAATCAGTTCCTAATCCAAACCCATTCCCACTCTTACTTACTCTTAAATTAAATACAATCTTTCTAATTTACATACCATTCGCTCAGTTAGGATGGAGTACTCGATATTCCTCCATCACCCTTTGCACCTTTTATTGTAACTAACCTAATTGAGGATCGATGGGGTATTCAATATTCCGTCATCGCCCTTCTCACACTACACATTAACGGCAATAAATACATCACTCTCAATACACGCTAGGGACACAAACTATTCTACGCTACGTAGAATAAAACAACCCTGCTTCCTACAAAATCGGAAAAGGGACCCAGATACTCGCTTCTGTGCATAAGCTCGATTCCCACATCGGATGGCATTCCCACACGTTCTCTACCCGGTGCCAAGGAATTTCATCCTTCAATCAGGTGGGTCAACCGAGGAACTCCTCTCCACATGACGGAGACACACGCCGACTTTGGCCCAAAAGTAAGTGTCAGTGTTTCAATCTAGTATGGCCTATGCTTAAACGGGTGAAGATTCTTCTATGAGTCAGATCCTCCGAGGTACACCTACCGACAGTGTTCCGGCTAGGCGATAGCTTATTTTCCTATCCTGCCCACTGTCGCTATCACTTTTTTAAAATCATCATCAATCAGCTATTGCATTTTTAGCGCCTAGGGGCCAAAACGATCAAACCAACGCTCTTCAACAAAATTGTTTGTTTAGATTTAATTGTTATCCTGTTTTTGACCACCTCTTTGATCCTTCGTTTCTACATTTAAATGATTTCAGTTTTTGCGATTACATAGATTTTCTGATTTTTTTTGTGAACTCTTCCGTTATAAGCAACAGACACTTGTAACCTTAAAAGCACGCGAGTTAACAGACTCCTGACCATGCTAATGTTAAGTATGCTATTAGTTCCGAAATAGCGCATTACATAACCGCTCGATTTTAAAATTCTTAGCGCGACTAGCACAGTATGCGTGAATACCTATAATGTGTTTATTAAAGTAGGGTATAATATGTCATTTGGTGGTAGGGATATTAAATGATAAATCGAATTTTAGATATGGAAGCATGTTTTCCCGATTTCTCTTCACGACTGACATCAGGCAATTTAAGAAATTACGAAAACTGAATAGTTGATGAGAAACTCGCTTAGTTTTCGACTAATTAATAAACTACATTCCTGAGAACTCCTCTAATCACAATTGTCTGGTAATTGGTAACATGTAGAAAAATTATGTCCGAATTAATAATATTATACACGGTTCGGTTTAATTTTGTCTTTCGGATCTCAAGAGTTTAGGAAAAGAGTGAACATAAAAAAGGCATTTTTATGTGAACTCGGGAATTCGGAGTGTTTACGCCGGTCAGTCACCCACATCATAAAACAGTTTCGTCCAATCGGATTTCATGATACGAACCCAGAATTTCATTTATATATTCCTTATCTTCGTTTTAAGCCACCCAAACTGTGGTGCACTTTGGTGCGACTCAAAGTAAGATTTACTCTCTGTTTTAAAAATGATATTATCAATGATATATTCCATATTATACCGTACTAGAAAGTTTATTTTGTTATCGTTTTCATGTAAAACCCAAAGTGATTTTCTACCTACAATTTTTCGCTATGAACAAATGGAGAAATCGCATAAGAATTTTGTTGCAAAAATATGATTTTTCAAAACAATGAAAGGTCAAAAAGAAAAAAGTTCACTTATTTGCCTCAACAATAAATTATAAAATCATAACGTGAATGATAGAACATAGACACAATTTTATTATCTCTTGACTGCGAAGAACATAAAATTATCCCAAAATCTGCAAAATGATTAAATTCTGATAGCCATAAAAAAAATTTTTTGTCTAATATTTAATACACTAACAATAAATAATTAATTAATTCTAAATAAATCAAGTTTATGAAGTTTAATTAGGTGGGTATCAAATATTTCAGGCCAAAAAATGAATTTTTTTGTTTAATGAACAACAAACTTGTTTGCTTAGAATGAAACTTTTCCTTGCGTGCTGTACATTTTTTTTCTTTTTTTTTTCTAGTACGAATGAAATATTCTGGTGCATCTTGCTTTGATGAATTTGTAACTCACCATTTTTTACGATGTTTTCGTATTTTATGTATATATTCTGTGTCAAAAAATTAGTTTCCTAATTGAAAAAACCGCTCAACTCCCTACTGCAAGATGAATTGGTGTAACGTTTCTTGGCGCGAATGTGGCGGTAACGGAAAAAATTCATTCGAGAAATCGCTTTTCCTGAAAAGTTGTAGTTTTGCACATTTTCGAAAACCTTTCTACAAAACTCTTTTACATTTTGAAACGAAAATCACCGAGGGACGAGGTACCCCATTTGAAATAAATGATTAAGGTGTGCCAAGTCTTCTTAAAGCTCAAATACTTTTTCGGTGTTGCAGATGTATCAGACCACTTTACAATACATTTTACAAAACAATCTCCAATAAAATTTCAAAAGCTATACTGGGATTCGAACCTAACACTGTGAGCGTCGCAAATCAGAGTGAGACACCCTAACCATTCAGCCACCATGGATTTAAATAATATAATTTTCTTTATTTTGTATGATCGTTCGCCTTCTTACTATCTCTGAATACTATCTTATTCTGTCCATTCTTCTGTCCCTTAACCGTATTTTTTATATCTATAACATATATCTTAGTTTCCTTTTTCTCAAACTTTCTCTCCTTCTTTGGTTCTCTCTCTCTCTCTATCTATCTATCTCTCTCGCTTTCTTTCTTTTCTCTCTTCCGCACACTCTTTCTTCCCTACTATGCTCATGTTTTATGTTTGTGTATATTTACCCCCATCACTCTCTCATTTTGCCATACAGGAGAGCTTAAAATCCAACTACCTTTTCGGTGGTCGGACGATGTGTCAGAACCAATTTACATTCTTTCAAATCGAATTCCAAGGGATCCGCGGGGATTCGAACACAGAACCCTACTGTTTTAGTGTAGTAAATACGAGACGGACGCACATCCAACTATTTGCCCACCGGGGAACTATACTATTTTTCTTACTTTCCTAAGTTCCTTCACCCTCTTACTATCTTTTGTCCTCCTATTTCTCCTCAAACATATTCTCTCTCTTTCTCACTCTCTCTCTCTCTCTCTATCTATCTATCTATCTATCTACCTATCTATCTATCTCTCTCTCCTTCTCTATCTTTCTTTCTATCTATCAATCTATCTACCTATCTATCTTTCTCTCTCTATCTATCTATCTACCTATCTATCTTTCTTTTTTTCTCTGTCTGTCTGTCTGTCTCCCTCTCTCTCACTCTCTCTCTCTCTCTCTATATATATATATATTTTTTTTTTTTTCTTAAAAATAAATGATGTATGTGGAGGATTTCTACAAGTTTGTTCCATACTCAAGCCAAATGAGTTTTGCTAAATTGACTGACTAGTTAAACTATTTTTTTTATCGATTAATAAGCATTATTTATACTTGGTAAGCGACAGGTTGAATCTATTGGGTTGTCCGGAAAATAATGCAGGATTTTAAGTTTTCATTAAAAAAAATCTATATAAAATATTCTNTGGGAAATTATTTTGATTAAAGAACATTGCTTTAAAGTAACTAGTTTCTTTTTTTTTGTTTAATACCAAAATCCTGCATTATTTTCCGGACAACCCAATAACAACTTGACTAATATTCTTTTAATTTTACTTATAGCTAGTTCTTCTTTATGTCTATTGTAATTTTTATAAGGGATTGTCTTTATTTGAATATGATCTCAGACAGACTAAAATTTGCTCTCAAGGTAAATAAGTTTGAGAGTTTTCAATAAGGGAATTGGCGACTAAACGGACAGTTTATTTATTGATTAAAAAGCACGATAGGAGAATCTAACAGCTTAACTAATATTTTTTTAATGGATCTTCTTCATTAGATATACTTTGCTTTGTAGTAAAGATAATTCTTTATAATTATAACTGAACCCCGTTTGTTTTCAATGACAAACATTTCCTGTGACCGTTCGGAGGTAAATGGGTATAAATTTGAGCTTAGCCTCGCCGATACCCGGTGTTTAAACTTGACTGATAACCCATAAAAGCTGGGGCACGAGTGTTTTGATGCAGAGTTCTTTGAACTGGTCAGCCTATTCTTAGGAGGACCCGGGGTGTGCCAAGTGAACCTAGTTATAATGGCCAGGCGTAAACTTGCTCCTTGTACGCATTTCTCTGTCTCTCTCTTATATTTAGAGACCACTTCAAGGAACCGGACGGAAATCCATTCTGGAATCCTTTTAAAAAGCATTTATTTAAAATCAGATAGGGAGAGACGGACACTTTTATTTATGTTTAACATAGTCAAACAAGAAAAACAATTATATATAAAAAAAAGAGAAATTGTTCTGCAAAAACAGTAACAAAAAAAGAATTTTCCAAAAACACACCAAATTTGATTATTCTAAACCCCTAATAAAAAATCGATTTATTTATGTTTATTTGTTTAGATTTTCTCGAGTTCCTTTTACAAATTGATAAAGTGTCAATATTTAACAAAAATTCGCAATACCCAACTTTACTTTTATTTTAAAAAGTTCAGGAATTTTTCTCAACTCCTGACATGAATAATGATAACGATATGAATAGGAAAAATCAGAATTCAGCCTCAGCTCTCATCTACCATTCGTGAAATATACTCCCCGTCATCAGGACTTTAAAAATTCAATTAAAAATTGATAAGGCTAACAATCTGAACTGGCCACAATTTGAAAAACCTGAGGTTACAAGTAAAATGAAATAATGAGGCACCAGATCAAAGAGTATTCTATAACAAAACTATTCCTATTTTTTTATATATAATTAAAACTTTGTAAGCTGATCATTAAGCTCATCAGAGAATTGATACAGCCTTGTGGTGTAAATTAATGTTATATTGTATGCTAAATAACGGGACAGTGTTGACATTTGATTTAATTAATTGGAGAATTTATTAACATAAAGAAATAAATAATTTAATCTATTCTAGTGGCATGTGGTCATATTCAGTCTCTGAAAACAATTAAATTAATTAATTAATTAAATAAAATTGAAAATTAAAGTATAGTATTAATATAATATATATATAACCATAAAAAAATATGTATACTTTATATCTATATTTGTAATTACTTTATGATGTACGTATAAATACAATTATGGCAAATAACGATGTTATACAATTAAAAGAAATTTTCTTATATGTTCTTTTCTTTGTATTGTTTGTGAGATGAGAAGATTTTATCAGAAGATATTTTTAATAATTAGACAAATCAAAACGTTTTATAATGTAATAAATCAGCTGAAGAGCACACTTGGTGAAGTTTCAAGCGAACAAAGTTTTATATACAGGGTGTCCCGTGTATAAACGCCAATGGTTTTGCTGCATGTTAAATTGAACTAAAAAGTCCCTATGGACCAAAGTCTGATTCTCAATTATATTCGAGATTAATTAAGGTTTTCAGTTGAGATAAAAAGTCAATGGCACGAGCGGGATTCGAACCCACGATCTTCGGCTTGATACGCCGCTACTCTACCACTTGAGCTATCGTGACCTCGATCCACTCGGGCACCAATCTCCCATCTCAACCACACCTTTTGAATTTTCCCTCCTTTTTGGCATTTTTCAAATGTCGTGAAAATTCAAAAGGTGTGGTTGAGATGGGAGGTTGGTGCCCGAGTGGATCGAGGTCACGATAGCTCAAGTGGTAGAGTAGCGGCGTATCAAGCCAAAGATCGTGGGTTCGAATCCCGCTCGTGCCATTGACTTTTTTATCTCAACTGAAAACCTTAATTAATTGTAAGATGTTAATTGGTGATGCGGACCACGAAACTAGTGAATATATTCGAGATATTTCACTTTTCGTGTTACTTCGACCTTTCAGATCCTTTTCCAAGTCCATCGTATTTCATAAAATGATAATCAAACTGTAAATTTGATTACATCAATGAAAAGAGAATTAAAAACACCACGGGGTCCATTTTTTTTAATGTATTGTTTGGTTGTATGTATTATCAAGAATTGTTCGTTATGTCCGAGTTCGTTATCTTAATTTTTGTATAAGTTACCTAAATCAGAGTTTTACTAGGCATTAACACTTGAACTTCGGTCAATTATGATAAATACTACTCCAGGAAGCTTGAATTATTTATTTGGTGAAGAGTGACAATTTTCTGCAAAAAAATGGATGTGGATAAAAGGAAGGGTAGAATAAACAGATTTCCAGTGTTGAAGTAAATGTCTTCCGTGGGACACCTTGTATACAAGAGATAGACGGAAAATTCGAAATACATTAATTAACGAGATGGCTTTTGAGTTCAATTACCTGTTTCGTGTCGTTGACGAATGATACAAACCACGCGAAATTAGTAAGTTGAATTGTTTAAAAAAAATATTCTAACGAATAGCTGGTTTTATTGATTAAAATATAAACGCCGTCTATTCACGAACAGGCTTAAAAGCGTAAACTTTCAGCATTTTTGTTCACCTCCCATGCATGTTGTTTTTCAATTGGCATTGCAAGAAAGTAACGATACGCAGTTGCACGTACGTTCTTTCGTGATGAGTCCCTCGGTAAGAATCGGATTGTTGTTTCTTTGCCAAAGGATGAGTTGCCGGTCCAAGATAGATCCATGACGGTGCAAAATGTCGGAGAATAACGAGGAGTTCTCAGGTAACAGGAATTAGACCAGTAACTGTCAGGTACTAATTGGAATCTACTTACGCTCAACAAGCCGTCCATAATTTTTACTAGACAAAATTGTTCGGTCTTGTCGTTAAGAGTCGAAAAGAATCTTTCCGAGTTGTTTGTGACGTATGCCAATGGCAAACGTGCTGCGCTTGTCGACTCACCTCTGACTATCGGGGCACATGCATAATGACGTGCCAATGTACTAATGGGCTTCATGCATCACGACATTTCAAGCGAGTTCAGAGAAGAATATCAAATATGGTAAATCGTCATTTTCAGCCTGTTTCATTATTGGCATCATCAATTAAAGAGTTTTCCTCAAGATCATAAAAGTATATCGACAAATTATTTAAAACATCGTTTGTAATTAGCAATTAAATAATTAACATTGAGAGTTTTT
The DNA here is from genome assembly GCF_000648675.2 of Cimex lectularius. NCBI lineage: Eukaryota > Metazoa > Arthropoda > Insecta > Hemiptera > Cimicidae > Cimex > Cimex lectularius. The sequence continues at coordinate 458,938 of NW_019392771.1, read as the reverse complement.
TTTTGTTCTCTACTTAGTCTTACAAACAAAATTCATTGCCACATTCCATGCCAAATTTTACAGAATGTTTTGATTAGAACAATTATTGATATAATTATATAAATTTTTTAATGTTGAATAATATGATCGATCAAAAGCAATATAGGGAAAAATGGTGTTTTAGTAAATAAACATGTCGTCCCCTTTTATGTAAGATTTATTTTGACTAAGACACATTTTTAAAAATCAGATCTTGACCACATATCAAATTCTGTGATTGTGTGATTTGGTCGACTGTCTGGCGCGTTTCTGCTTCTCGCCATCACATTTGTGTTTCTGGGGTATAAGAACAATGAAGCCAGACCACCCTTCAGTTGCGAAAAGAGAAACCCATCCGCCAGACTAACAACGAGGATAAGGACGAAAACGACAAATATTTGTGATAAGAGTTCGTCTGGATATAAGTAGGGCGAGGTACCAAACTAGACAGGCAACCGCTGAGGCTAGAGAGAAGCAAAACCCGGCACACAGACCAAAACAATAACCATAGGCAGATCTAAATAATTGAAAACAACCAAGACACAAATTACAGGTTCCCTCTTCTCCGGTGTCATTGGTGACTTAATCTCCACTTCTTCCATCATGACCTAAACGACATGTTGTGAAATTTACCCTTTTTTATTATTACACCCCTGAATATGTACCACATAACATATAGGACAAGGCAACGCATACACCTTTAAAGTAGGTGAGCATTTTCCGGGGTTAGGGATAAAAGAGGCGGCCACAAGGCCTACTGCACCTAGACCTGAATAGATCTACTGTGTTCCCCTGTTATTTATAACTCACTGGTTATTAACAAGCCTCCACAGCTTTGCCAGCGTCTCCTTGGTATAGGGTCTTGCTTGTGGTTTTTCTCCTGTTGCAAGAACCTGCACCTACATAGACCTTCACAAAAACATTAAATGTGTTCTTCTGTCTCCTCCTCTTCCTCCTCTTACTCTCCGTATTACACGTTTGCTTTGCCAATAGCAACAGATTTGAAATCTACGCTGATATTTCATATCGTCGGTAATTTATGTGTACCACGAACGTTTCTTGCCATTCCTGGTTGAGATGTTGAGGAACATCTTTCTTTGTTTTACCCCTGTGAATTCATCCAGTGAGTAATACTTTAGTTAACCATCCATTTGTTTAGGTCCGCTTTTAACATGCCACTTTGCAATTCCAAGCCCAAAGGATGCTCTATACTATTCCAGTGTTTTGGCGAATTTTCTGTCCGTAATTAAATTATATTAATTCAAATTCGTGAATTTTTGATCTCATTTAATTTGGTTTCTAATAGAATAATCATGTTATAATTAATATAACGACAAAATACATATCACTTGAAATAAACAACCAAAATATGAGTGTCCGGTTCTTTTGTTTTTGAGTGTACTCGATGCTACTTGATGATAATCTGGACAGTAGGGAACTTGATAGAAATGATGAATGATGGAGTGAGTGTGGTGTTCAATTCTTTTTAAAAAGATAGTTCCTACTCACAGTAAGGAGTAGGAACTATCTTTTTAAAAAGGGGAGGGAACTTGGTTGCATATCGTACAGGGGAAATTCAATCTTATGGAAAATTGGACATGGGATTAGCGTCGGACAATCTATTCCCCACTTTGCGGGAATTCTTCAAGTGTCTGCAAAGCGCGTTTCGGCATACCACAATCTTTAATGGTCGTCAGGGTTATAAGCAGGATGGCGCAAGAGAACAAATCCAGTACTAAAAAAAAGATACAATAGCTATTTATTTAGAAATCGTGAAATGCGGTCTGGTGTGATGTAGGTTTCAGAAAAACATTTTCTTTATCGTGCCAACGTTTCGATCCTTATTGAGATCATCTTCAGGGCTCAAAGTGTTTGTCTTCTGTGTAATTGTGCCATTCTTGCGTGTCGTGTCGAGAGTGCCGATACAATAGCTGTTCAACATGATCAAACTACAGGATAATTACACCGCAGAACTCATGTGAAAATCGTGAGGTGAAACTCATGTGAGGTTTAGTTTGAAAATCTTGAAAGGTATAAAAAAACACGTTCTTCTTAACAAAATGAATGCTGAAATTTGAACTTGGTATAATTTCCTTGTACCATGTTTGGCTTCGCCAGTGCCAATGATATTTATCAAAAATTGACTCAAAATCAAAGCTGACATTTGAAATGGGATATTTCCTTGTACTGTGTTACACGCCACGCCAGAACCAATGTATATCGTGATTAAATAACCATCTGCCACAATTTGGCAGTATCATGTTCTATACTTTTCTAGTACCAAGGTCACCATCACCAAATCTGAATCGAAATTTACGCTGATAATTGAAATCAGCCTTACTTACCCTCCGTGTAACACGTTTGCTTTTCCAATAGCAAAAGCTTTTCATCATCAAAACAGATTTGAAATCTATGCTGATATTTCTTATCGACGGTAATTTACTTTTTTCTTTCATCACCAGTTCTGGTATAAAAACAGCGCTTTTTTACAATCGGCTGTAATTTTCTTGTAGCCTTAATATTGGGTCAACTTCTAATGGATTTTCTCAGCGAAGCATATTTGAGATTAACCTGATATTTCTGATTTACCATTCTTTTCTACGATGTTTGCTTCGCCAGTTCCAAGGGCTTTTATCGCTAAAAATTCAAAATCACTGATTATATTCAAAATCGACTGTAATTTGTATTTCCGGGAATTAGGTCCAATATGCCAGTACTAACGGCTAATTATCAATCTATTATTTTTATTTGAATTTTGTTGTTGTTTGGTATACAGATTGATCACGTAAGACCTATTTTGTGTAAGCAATTATTTAAAGCACTATATAATATTTCTTGATTCATTTCAAAGATCCATTGACATTGAATCATTTATAGTCAAATGGTATCGCTTTTGTAAGAAGACTGGTGTAGATAAGACGCGAGGGAAATCTTCAATAGGGGACAACAAGCGCACCAAAATTCACCTTATTTATTGGGGCCGTGTAAGTATGCAAACGTCCGAAGCATAAAAGCAATCGCATACATTAGAACGAAACGATAAATGCTCTATCCTGACAGTGAATTTTGTGAAACTGGAATCAACTTTTATGCCTTCCCAAATAAAGGTCCCCACTCCCACTCTGGGCAATGCCCCAACCCGAAACATCAGGAATCGCTGCGGCGATCCCAAATCTTCCGTTAAATGAGACAAGCGAATTCTGTTTTCAACTTTTATATCGTCCTTTTTTTTACCTCCCCTTGTTTTATATTATATTTACTTAGTTAACATAATACAAAAACAAGGATGTTTCAACCGAATTTCAGGTGATCTTAAATTCTAAAAACTTGTCCTGACTCAAAATACGTAGTAGGATTATAAAATATCTACAACTTTTTTTTAAAGTTAAAATTATATTCTCTCTGAAATTTCTGAAAGCTATAATTACGCTTGATACATGTCCACAAATTTATGCGCTGAATTTAAATACTAGAAAATACTCACAATACATTGATGACATCTGTCAATTTTGTTATCTTCAAGAAAAGGAAATGCAATAAATCATTAGTGGAAAATGTATCCAGTGTAGTAGGTGTTCACACTACTGAGACTTTTGGTTTAGCTTAATAGACGCACAATGAGCCTTTCGGGTAAAGAGGATCATGAAAAATTCCTTTGACATAAAATAATGAATTCAGTGATGGATAACTAATCCATTAAAATTTCAAATGTATGGAACTTCCACTTAGCTACAAATAGATCTGTGAAAAATCGACGGATTCAGGGTCATCAGATGAATTGTGTACTTGTTTTGTTGATAAAAATCAAATTTCGCACATCAATTATTATATTAATATAAAATATTGTCTTTCTTTATTATTATTAGTCAATCTGGCAATTTATATACGAATTAATTAATTACTTGTAATGAGTTCAATTACTAAAACATCTCAAAATCGCCGCCGTTTTTTCGTGATATTGCCAACGGGGAAAAATGCCAGTCAATAGAAAAGTAAACAGTACTTAAAAAAAAATTGAACAGCATAAGAATTGTAATATTTAGTAGCAGTTGTTTCGCTTACATTCAATTTATTCTCTCCAGTATTCTAAATTAATTGATTTTTTAAAATACCGTTATTACCAATCATCTCTTCGGTAATAATTTGATGCGATTTGCATACATTTTGTATTACAGGACAGAGGCATGTGAAAAAGTTCATCAAAGGACCATCGCTGAAACTTACGGGTGAAGTAGACTGCGACCTATTTTGTTCTAGGTGCGATCTTCTAAAAATGTCTGAGGAGAAGAAACGCCTATGCAGTTAGGAAGAAGGAAACCAGGAAGAAGAAGAAGAAATCAGCTCTTTGTTGGTGCAAGAGCTGAGATTCCTACTACAAGCTTTGGGCACTTATAAAAATATTTAAGCTGAACGAAGCACTCTAATTGCACAACAGGCCAATACTGGTCGCGGTCCTCTAAGTCGTAAACAGGCCGACTCCTTCTATCCTTAACCTTAACCTTAGTTTTACAGATTTTACAAACGTCATTATCCAAACGGAATGTTGTCGCAAAATGTTGTGGCACATGCCGAAAAGCAACTTTTTAAATCTTGCATGAACAACTCCGATCACAACGGTCCATCTGTATAGCCGGTTGTGCGTTTTTCAAACGGCATTTATTAATATTATTTTTGTGCACATTTGTGCCAACTAATTTTGCGTTAGTTCAATCAGACCGATCACACTCGCATGCGCCCAAACATGAAATTTATATTTTATATATTCAACTTTTTACCTTCCAATTTGGGGTCGTCGCGATTTCCTCCTTTAGCACTTAAACTTTTGTCTACTATGGCCCATATCTACGAAGAAAAAAAAAAAAACTTTATTCTGGGACTGGTGTCCCCTAAGAATAATTTACATGAAATTAATAAAGGAAGTTCCTTCTATGAAGTTAAAAGTAAAAAAAAGATAGAAATCTTGGCACAATGTATACCAGTAAGGCAGGCCAGAAGAGAAAATTGCGAGAATATTAAACAACAATAACAAATGTCTCTGCTTGGAGGGAGAGGAGGTGATTATACAGGTGGGATTTAAAGGAGGAAAAGGAGGCAGCGTGACGAATAGAAAGGGGAAGGGAGTTTCAGAGTTTAGGGGCTCGGATCAGAAAGGATCTTTCGAAGGTATGGGTTGTATGTTGCGGAAGGATAAGGTCGATTGGGGATGAGCGGGTCTTACGAGTGAAATGTGAGGAGTTGAATTGGAGGGATTGGATGATGTAAGGAGGACGACGAGTGTGGATGGACTGGAAAAGAAAGCAACCTAGGAAATACTGTGCACGGAAGGAGGGGAATAGCCAGGAAAGTTGGGAATACAACCCCGACACCCGGGATCCCCGTGGGGTGCCGTACACAAATCTTACGCAACAATTCATAATATGCTTCAATCGCGCGTTCTCCCCCTCCGAGAGACCACCGTATGCCAAATAGCTATAATCGAAGAAGGAAAGTATAAGGGAAGATACAAGGAGTTTGCGGGTGGAGAAAGGTAAGAGAAGCCAGGACCGACGAAACAGGCTGAGGGAGGCAATGGAATGGCCGGAAATTTGGGAAATGTGAGAATGCCAGGAAAGATTTTGGTCAAAGACTACTCCTAGGTTTTTAACCGAAGAGCAGGAGGGGATGGGATGGTTATTTAGCATGAGAGGTGGGATGCTGGGGAGGGAATTGTGGAGTTGCCTGGACCCGATAATTATGGCGGTAGATTTGGACAGATTGAGGACTAGGGAATTTTTATGGGCCCATTCAGTGATGGAGTTTAGGTATTTATGGATCTTGAGAATGGCCGAGTGAAGATCGGAAGGGTGGAAGGATATCTATATTTGGGAGTCATCGGCATATAGATGATAGTTACAGGACTGGATGGAGTCGGACAGGTCATTGATATAAATGGAAAAAAGGATAGGAGAGATGCCAGAGCTTTGGGGCACCCCAGATTTTAGAGGGAGGAAGGAGGAGTTAAGGCCATTGGGAAGGGAGACAGCTTGGTGGGATTGGTAAGGTAGGAGTGGAACCAACGGATGGTGCTGGCGGAGAAGGAAAAAAATTCGAGTTTAGAGAGGAGAGAAGAGTGAGGGACAGAATCGAAGGCTTTGGAAAAATCAAAAAGGACGAGTATAGTAACTTTCAGTTGGTCCATTGCTAAGTGGAGGTCACTGGTAATTTTTATTAGTGCTGATTGGGTGGAATAACCTCGGCGAAAACCAGATTGGAGTGGGTTGAGAAGATGGGACTGTTCAAGGTGCCTGGAGACTTGTGCTTGGACTAATCTTTCTAGGGGCTTGGACAGGCTTGAGAGGATGGAAATGGGACGGTAGTCTGTAGGGGAGGATGAGTTGGGGGTTTTATTGACAGGGCGGACAAGGGCTTTTTGCCAGGCTGTAGGAAAAACAGAGTTTTGGAGTGAATAGTTATAGATGTGAAGTAGAACAGGTAGTAATATTGGGAAGCAGAGTTTAAGAAAATGGATAGGATGCCATCAACTCCAATGGCTGGGATTTGGTTATGGCCTCAAGGACTTCGGCTGGGGTTAGATAGGAGAAATAGAAGTTAAATGAACTGAATGAGGGTCCAGAGGGAGCGGGTATGGGGACAGGCATTGATGAAGAAGAGTTGGGCGAGACACAGTGGGTTTTTAATTCTTCAGGGGAGACAGGATAGGAAGATGGTGAGTTTGGTGGGCGACATATGCCAATGTTACGAAGTTCATTAAAGTTCAAATTCTTCAAATTCGAAGTTCAAATTCTTATCTACTAATGAATATCCTGATGATTTTTGTTTATTTAACAAGGATTGCGTAATTATTCTCAGAGGTATTGCGTCTTTTTAGGTCTACATATTTCTAAGGTATCACAGTTTTTACGTTGCTATTGCAGAGCATACATAGAATACGCTCTGCAGTCTCTGTCCCTTCTAGAAGTAATCAACATTGGCCGTCTGTTTATAGTTTAATTTTTGTGTGTGGTGGTACTTTCATGGAGCCTGTTAGCTTATGAGAGTAGTATTGTCGCCCTCTTTGTGCCTTGCATACAGTACTTGTTGTGTTCTTTAGTTACCTAAGAGTACTTTTAGAGTAGTAGTGAATATTTTTAATATATTTATAGTTTATGCCACATAATTGATTTGGGCCTATGAGTTTCCGAGGTTTTTTTTAGGTAGTGTGTCTACTACTCTTTTGCTTAAAATTCCCTCATGACCTGGGTCCTGCTTTAACATTACATTGTTTGTAAATCGCCGTTTGTTTCCTGGTGTTTAGGCATTCCAGACAAGTTTTGAGTTGTTCTCGTAGGCGTGGAGAGCTTTTAGAGCTATATTATTTTTTTCCAGGGCCGCTGGATTCGAACCCGGGTTTGTTTACCTTACAGAGATGAGCGCCGTGTCAACGCCTAAACCGTTGCGGTTGCGGCCACCGGCGCCCCCTAGTTTTATTATTGTTGCACCTTTGAGATGTTTGTTATTTAAGCTTATGTTGCAATGGCTACCAACTCGGCTTAAAAGACAGTTTATTTAACTCTTAGTAATTCCATTTTTCAATTAAACATTTTTACTTCCAAGAAAACAAAAACAAACTGAGACACACATAAAATGTAATGATGCCAATAGAACTTATGCTCCGTAATAATATCAAAATTCATGATCTGACTTTCAATTAGAAACAAATTGGTCTAATAAATATAGTTGGTCTAATAAAATAATAGGTCTTAGGACGCTGATTGGAATCACTTGTGTAAAAATTATTGAGGCTACAGGTTCCGTCAAAAAATGACTCTTCAGGAAATTAGGAATCTATACAAAATCTTCTGATCCTCCATGGAGGACATTTGCCAATAAGGAAAAGTGACTTCTGTACTTTTTTTAAGTCGTATTTATCCGATAATTTGTATAGTATGTACTTTTTTGATTATCTCAATGATTTTAGGTTTTTAATTTTATTATTTCAGTGAGTAATATTTCAGTATGCTGCCGAACTTTTAAATTAAAGTTCATCTTATAGCGTTCAATAAAAAATACGCCCAAAAAATGTTTTTACTCAGCCCACGGTTATTTTCGGAAAATATAATTGGAGCCTTTTGAATCTTAAAATTATTTTTATAGTTAAGTAGTTTGTTGGTTAAGCATGCAAAACTCTGGTGTACTAGGATAATAGTCTTTTTTTTTAAATCTCATATTGCAGGTACGAATTAATAATTAATTGATTTGCGAAAGAGTTTTTGATTATGAAGGTTAAAAAATAACCATATTGTGTTATCTATGCAAAAAATTAAAATGTGTAAGCTAACAATGAATACAATATAAAATTATCATCAAGGGATCAAGCATTAACACCCTATTCATTCTATTTATTTATCTATGTATTTTTAAATACATCTATGTATTGAATTTTTATTTTGAATCGAAATTATACGCTTTAACCTACTAGAACTTTATAACTAAGTACTTGTCTTATTTCACTTGAGAAGGTACGTGTTTTTTTTTCATTTATACGTCAGATGATCACGAGTTCGGGTTAAGCATAAAATAACAAGTAAAAAATACGTTAAATCTTTAACCTCACGTTTTTGGAATATTTTATGTTCATTGGCTAGCAACGGAAATTGAAATCCGTTTAGGGGAATCGAAGAAAATTACTAGGGTCGATTCCGGTCCCAAGTGCTCTGGGCGCGAATGTATAATGCCGATTGCGAGGCTTTCAAACAAGTCCATCTCATTAACAAGCCTTCCATGGAAGCGGTCTTTATATGAATTTTCACCTCGAGACCTTCAAAAACTCGTATTCGATAGCACGGAAGCCGCATCAATAAGCAAAGAGACACAATTCGGACTGACCAGGACCGACGAACTGGTTTTCAGAAGAAACCAAACCAGTTTACCTATTTTCATGCCCCTCGCTCACCCACACTTACTAATCCTTACAAAAAAATGTATTTAGCTTGCTTTGATACAACGGGTTTTGATGGCAAAATAACAAGTATTTGTGTCATCTATTTCTATTTTCTACACAGAATATAGGCGTTTCTCAATAGCTTCACTACCAATCATAACCGTCAAATCGGAATTTTTCCGCTTTCTGAAATATCAATTTTATTCTATTTTATGAAACATTATTTGGTCCGGTCACCCGTAGATATTAACCCTCATCAACTTGTTTACCAAAAAAATGACCTGCCTCGCAGCTTAATAGGGTTTTATGAAAACTCGTAACTAATTACATTATCTGTGAAGGGTATTAATAAGTTCATTAGCAACGAATTACAATTTAATGAACCTTGCACATTGAAAAATGATTTTGCTATTTGAAACAAAATATCTTGAAAAACATTTAACTTAACTCGGCTAAAAAATACTCAAAAATATTAGGAACGTTATTTCTTATTTGCCATCTATTTTGCCTGTTCAGTATTACCGTAAACTGTATTTTTCTATAAATTCTAGAGCAAAAAAATACATTATATATATCAACTCAATCACTATTAATAATCAAAATAATAAATAAATAATAAAATAAATTAGCCAAACCATCACTACTACGTTTTCTCTAGTAAGCACTTTCTTTTAACTGTCGCCTTTAGGCACTCTATGTATCCCTTCATCAGTTGTACACTTTTTATTTCTGCTCTCTTTATTATTTAACGTACTTTAATTTAATTTCACCTTCTGTCTATTACTAGTTCTTTTTGCATTCCTACCCATACTCTTAATTCTCTTCAATTCTCTCTTCTTTCTGTTTTTCTCTCTTTTTCCGTATCTCTCTTGTTTTTCTTCCACTTTTTTTGTGTAATTTCTTACTATTTCTCTTTATCATATTCATGCTCTTTATTACTGCATAACTATCAACGACCCTCTCTCACTCCTTCTCAATTTCTAACAATTTTTTATTTACTTCTTCCACATAAGCTCCCTCTTCCGCCGTCCCCTTTTCATCGGATGTTAGACCCTTTCATTCGGTCTATCTCTCTCTTCCTCTTCTTTTCCACTCTTGTCTTTATATTTCTATCTTCGTAGTAGTCTCTCCATTTTTCTCCCTCTCCCACTTTCACTATTTCCCTTTATATTTCTTTCTCTATCTGTTACTACTTTTGCACCCTTGTTTTTATCTTTTTCAACTCTTCTTTTTTTCTCGTCCTTCTAGTTGTATCTTTTTCTTCTTCTTTGTCTATTTGTCTCTCATCTTGCTCTTGGTCTGTTTCTCTATTTGCCGTTATATTTCTTTCTCTATCTATTACTTACTTTTACTTCTTGTCTTTATCTTGTCCTACCATTCTTTTCTCTCTCATCTTTCTAGTTGTGTCTTCTTCTTTGTCTCTTTGTCTCTTTTGCTCTCAACTTGCTCTTGGTCTCTTTCTGTATTTCCCTTTATATTTCTTTCTCTATCTATTACTCACTTTTACAGCCTTGTCTTTATCTTTTTCTAACTCTTTTTTTCTCTCTCGTCATTACTTCCTCTTCATTCTGTCTGTCTGTTTTCTATTTTTATTTTCGTGTTTGTCTCTTTCATTCCCCCATTCTCTCTCTCTCTCTCTCTCTCTCTCTCTCTCTCTTCTCTCTCTCCCCCTCTCTCTCTCTCTCTCTCTCTCTCTTCACGTACTCTCACTTTCACATAAACCTAGCAGTGATTAGAATGAATATGGTAAAAGATGATGAAAGACTACTGGCAATTAGACAGAACACCTTACGCTTCCGTAACCCGTGTAAAAAGATCAATTTTCGCTCAAATAGGCTGGAACTGGAATCTTCCAGGGAGAAACTCGACGCGAGGATGCGGTCGAAAATTAAGGGGCTTTTCATAGCTGATTACACGTTCTTAAACCATCGGTGAACATGTATCAGTATAACCGCAAATGGGTTAATTTTTCATTTAGGGGGAGCTTTTATCCAGTTTTGATATAAAGTTGTAAAAAATGTTTATGCGATTAAAAAAATGGATTCTCTGTTCACAAAATGTCTAAAGTAGCGCTAAAGTAATTTGATTTGTACTATTTGATTAATCAAAATTCTACAACCAAATTGCAAAACCCATAGCGCAACTTCCCTGAGGTGTGTTCAGAAGTATAAGGCCGTTAGTTCGGTATTCTTTCCCTATCTCTGCCCGTTTTTCCGTGGATTTTCTCCCACTCTTATTCTTTGCATCGTTTATTTTCACGTTTTTCACACTTCTCTATATCTTTCTTTCTACTTTCTCTCGTCCACTTTTTCTTTATCCTCTTTTTTTTACTTTTCTCTCTCTCGTCTCTGTTTACTCACTATTTTTGTTTTGTCACTCTCTATCTCCCCCTCTATCACTTACTCACATTCTCTCACTCTCTGTCTGTTTGTCTATCTCTCCCTTTCTCTCTCTGATAAGTTTTTCTTCATCTCTCTCTCTCTCTCTCTCTCTCTCTCTCTCTCTCTCTCTCTCTCTCTCTCTCTCTCTCTCTCTCTCTCTCTCTCTAACCTACGCTTATTTTTCAGTCTCATTGACAATGACACAAGATGGTGGCCTCATTAAATTCAAAAGTTCTTTATAATGATAATAATATTTTATGTTTTACAAAGAAATCATAGCTTCTCCCAATCTCCAATTGGAGACAGACCGACAGACAGAATTACTTTTTTTAAAAATAGTTTAGAAATTGATAAGATTGTCATACTACCGAATATGAATAACGTGATTTTGCTTGTTTCTTCGTGTGACGTATATATAATTTCAAATAATGAATAAGTAACATAAAGAAAATTATTCTTCTCGTTTAGTCATTATCAAATTTCCACAATTAAATGAGTACTTTAACAAGAAATAATGATTTTTTAGGCAAATATGGAAAATTTTATGGTTGTAAAATCAATTTAATAATGGTACAATATAAACTTAATTAAAACAGAACGATGGTTAGCGGCAATAATGTCCGTAAATACATATTTGCTTTATTTTGTAATCTTTTCTGAACAAAAATTGCTAACGAGAACTAGATTTTTTAATGATTATGTTATCACCTGATTTCAGGAGTATTGTCCGTATATCCAACATATATTGCTTACCCTGTCAGTATTTAAACATATGACGATTGGGAAAGAAGATATCAACTAGGTTTATCCGAGCTGAACGAAGTAGATAATTCTTCCGAGAAAAGCACCCTTTATAAGCCTTTGGTGTGTATAATTGTTTATGATTAAAACCAGGAGCTCGCGTTTCATTTTCCTAGTGTCGGAGTCGAAGCGGCTTTGATGTCGTGTGTGTATTTGTGCTTAAGTACGGTTTACTTAGCATCCCTCGCGGATCGGATTTACAAGTTCACGGAGTTGGAAAAGGGGCGTCACAAAGCGCGGCCTCAGACTCCCTTTATCGCACCACCGTGACCATCCCGCTGTGTCTAACTAGTCCGCAAATGAAATAATCCTGAGAACACGTGTTGGAAAAGACAACTGATGTCAATTGGACTGTAAAGACGAGCGAGGATTAGGTCCTTTTGGGTCGGCACTCTTCCGTCAGGATGGAAGCCGACCGAAAAACGGCCATTGCCTGCCAAATTAAGCGCAAATACATCTGTTTATACTGGATACGCATTGTCCCATTGGATTTGTTTCTAAAAGATCCTTCGTCCGGACATTATACACTCAGTTAGGTCGTATTCAAAGTATGGGGGAATTCACATTAGGCACGGGCCGCTAATCAATTTATATTAACAAGAGAAATAACTAAACAACTTATACAGATTAATGTATTAATGCTACAAATTTTGTTTTGTCGATTAAGAATTAAGGTCCTTAATTCAGGTAAGTCTTAGGACAGTAGAGAAACATTTACAGTAAATAAAGTGAGCCTAAGTCCGTTTATGTGCCCTGCACGAAGAGATAGGTTGCTCATTTTTCCCATATAATTGAAGGGTGTCATTCAAGCTACACCTGCACAAAACCCTTAATTCAGCGACAAATGATGTTGCCTCGGAGATTCGGAGAATGTTTGTAAGCAAAAATCTCTTCCCTGTTCACTATTTCCATTACACTTGTGAAGATAGATTCAGATTAATCATATCCGTGAACAGGAAAGGTTCTTCTGAAATGGTAAGTTGTGTTTAACTAATAAAGTTTTTTTTTAAAAGACTCTCGATTAGTCAACACACGTAACTGGCGCAGTCGGTAGGACATCGCAAAGGTTTTCAAAGAAACATTGGAGACCAGTCATGTCAACGGCGAATTTGCTGCATCGGACCTGATGAGCATGATAAAATTTAGTTTGTGAGTAGGAAATTATTGTATTTTATAACAAATTTTACTGTCCTAATTTTTAAGCGTTTTGGGTTTTGTTATTACTTTAATTGCAGAAATGGCCAATTTTGCCGCGTTAAAATTCATCTTGGATGCCATCCCTAACTTTGATGGCAATCCAAAAACACTAACACAATTTATATTAAAAGTAGAAGAAGCGCAAAACATTGTCTCTTCTCTAACACCGCCGATTACAAAGGTACAAAAATCTATGTCATTCATACACATCAAAAACAAACCAACAGATAGGGCAAACGAAGCCCTAAGGAACATAAAATTTGCCAACTGGAATGAGTTGAAGCAGTTTTTAATCAAAGAGTTTAGTGATAGGAAAGGACCGGCCAGCATTACCCTAGAGATAATGAAGATCGAAATAAAAAACCCTTTCAGGTCATTAAATTTAATATAAGAAAAGTTTGACTTGTCCAGAGCAAAAATATTTATAGAAAAGAGATCAAATGAACTGACAGCATACCTGATAGAATTTCAAGAAAAAAATTATAGCTACAAATTTCCTCTGCTTGCGTAATAATCTAGCAACCGCAAACCCACAGACATTAACGGACATAGAAAAACTATTATTAAACGACGTGCAGAACTTGCGCGAAAACAGCAAAGACACATCGCAAAAATTTCGACCACCATTTAGCAAAGGGACACTTCATACTTTTCCAAAGAATTTCAAACCTAACTTCCCCCAAAACAATCTTTTTAAACCACCAAATCAATATAAACAAAATCAACCCTTTTCTAAACAGAACACTTATACACCAACACCAATGAGTATTTCTACTAGAAATAGCAATCAATCAAACATTCATCCACAACCGCATGTGTTCCAGACGGAAACACAGGAACACGAACAACATAGTCAAATAGAATCCACAGAGAATCATTTTTTAGGGCTTACTCAACTAGGAACAAATTTCAAATAATGAACTTACAATCTTCGGACAACGAACTACCATATTTTATAGACCCAGAGACAAAAACTAGGATATTAATTGACACGGGAAGCACGCGTTCTTTTATAAAAAAATTTATTGGTTTTGAATTCTGTAAAAATAATATAAAAAAGGATCCTTTCGAAGTGACCACAGCACATGGAACTTCAAAAGAATGCTGTAGTACCGAACTATCCATCTTAAATAATAAAAATAAGATTTTTTTATTTTTACTTTCATAAGTTTGATTTACTTCTGGGATTAGACAACATTAAGAAATTAAACATACAATTAGATTTTAATTCTAACAAACTTTATTTTAAATTTGTTTAGAAATCGTGAGATACGGTCTGGTGTGATGTAGGTTTCAGAAAAACATTTTCTTTATCGTGCCAACGTTTCGATCTTTATTGAGATCATCTTCAGGGCCTGGGATTTACAAATGCCAAAATGTGATTGTAATATATAAACAATGTTTGTAAATCCCAGGCCCTGAAGATGATCTCAATAAAGATCGAAACGTTGGCACGATAAAGAAAATGTTTTTCTGAAACCTACATCACACCAGACCGCATCTCACGATTTCTAAACAAATATCGATTAACGGTCACTAATCACCACACACTTTATTTTAAAGGAAAATACATTCCTATTTTGTATTTTGATATGCGTTCTAGTCAAGAGAAGCCTCCAACAGGGAGTACACCGGTTGGATCTCAGATGACTAGTTACGTTCTGGAGCCCAGAAGCGAAAAAAACTGTAAAAATAAAAGTAAAAAACATTAAAGATGGAGAAGGTGTATTAAATTATCATAACGTAGCGAGAATAGAAATCCCACAATGCTTAGTAAAAATTAAAAATAATGAAGCATTTTGTAAAATGTTCAACCCAAAATGCATATTCATAATGTAGATAAGTTTAAATAATAATTGTAAACAAACTAAATCGAAATATCTAGCTCATACGAACAAATCAGCCATAAGGACAACCTGTGTGACATGGCCATACTTCTTTCTGGTGATCCATCGAACTGTACATATACAGAACTCGTCGTAACCGACTATCACCTGCCTTGGATACCTGAGCTCAACCAGTATTTGGCTGTATGTTCTAATGAAGAATCTATTAGTATAAGCCTCCAGAATGGGACTACAGTAAAACGACTAAAAGGATTATTTTTACTGGACATCAATGACAGTAAAGTGGTCTACAGGAACAGAGAATTGTACCACTCTTCCAAAACTTCTGGGCATCCAAAAATTATTTGTAACGTTTAGCTCGAATTGAGCTAGAATCAACAGCTAAAATTCTCAATTACCATTAAAAAAATTGGGATTAGAAAAGCTGAAACTCAACCACGTTTCGCCAATCATCAGGACTTCCTACATTTCAACGTTTATGAGCATATGGACCATGCCAGTCTACTGTTTATTGGTCATAGCCTCAGCTTATGGAGTCTTCACATGGTATTGCAAGCGGAGACAACCCTTGGCCATTGCAACCCCTATCAATCAGCCACCCCCGGGAGCTTTATTTGGGGAGGAGTTACACCTGCACAAAATCCATAGTTCAGCGACAGATGATCTTGCCTCTGTACAGATTCGGAAAATGTTTGTAAGCAAAAAACCCTTCCCTGTTCACTATTCCCATTACACTAGTGAAGATAGATTCAGATTAATCATATCCGTGAACAGGAAAGGTTCTTCTCAAATTGTAAGTTGTGTTTAACTAATAAAGTTTTTTTAAATAGACTCTCGATTAGTCAACACACGTAACTTTCATTGGCGCCATATAGAGAGCGAGCAGGAATGTGGCCAGATATAAGAATTGTGTAAAAAAACGAAAGGCAACACCAAAGAGCCCAAGAGTTGATCGAGTAAATTAATAATTAACAAAAAACGTCCGAAATAATTGACTAATAAAGAAACAAACTGTTGTTCAGAATAAAAATAACATCAACTTCCAACTGGAATCGCCCATCCAACTAATCAAAACTATCGAAATTTCGGACAGACCTAATAGAATTTGGAAAGCATAAAATGTTGAAGTTTTTAACTGGTTTGACATTTTTAAAAACGTAATGTCAGGGAGCTATTTTGTAAGCAGGCTGGAAATTTTTAGAACAAAACTGGGCTATTGTAAAAAGAAATTCGGTGCTAAACCTATAAATGGGGTCAGAATTGGGGAAAAGTTACATTAGAGTGAAGAAAATTCACATTTTATGTAAATAAACGTGATTTTTCTTAAATAAACACTAAAAAATCCTAGCTTTTGAAAGGGCTGAAATAAAACCATGAGGTGTAAGGCATTCTACTTCACTGTGGAGGTACTGTCACCGAAAATCTTTCATCACGAAGAGCTGACCACTATGTATATAGATAGTTTGTTTATTGTAGGTTTTTCTGTTTTGTTTGAATGTGCGTGAATGCACGTAGCACTTGAGTGCCGATGGCGGATTATAAAGTACTCCATCGACCCTCAATGAGACAAGGTATTATTGTAGTAAAGTCTATTGCGTGATAAAGTGAGTCCTGCATGAGTGAAAGGTATGTAAATAAAAGAGAACGTATTTAAGATTGAGTGATTGAGTGAGTGTGTTTAAGGTAAAACTGCGTCAATTGGAGGCTGAAATGTCCTTGTTAAGGAAAAGACCAAGGTTTGACCCCGGTTCACCAAAACACCGAAGTGGGTGATTCTCGCGGAGGTTCGGTTCTTCACGTGTATGCTCACAAGTACATATATGGACATAATGAGTATATAAATAAAATAAAATAAATGTCGACCCCTTATTTGGTGCGTTGGTTAACCCTAAGAACTTTTGGCTCATCTGATCCCAGATTCGAACAATAGTATTTTGGGCATTTCGGCAGCATCTCCTTTGTGTAAGTGGAGGAACAAGATAAGATCGGAGCATTCCAAGGAACGAAGAAATTATCTATCACCGGGGGGCAAACGGTTTTACTTACGAAAGGAGGACTTTTTCGAGAAAAAAACGCTTTAGTCGATTTTTCTCTTACGTGTCGATCTAACTTTTGATATTTCAATTGTTAAACGGAAAAGGGAAATTTATATCAATTTAAAAAATGTCACATCGATTAAATAAAATATTTTTCCATTGATATGAGCTTTGTGAGATCTTGAAAATCAAACTTCTCGAAAGAACGCATGAAAAGAAACATAAATAAAAATATAACACTAATATTTTACGACATAACTACAGTAAGACAAAGCATTTTGTAACATGGTTTATAACCAGCTGCCGGAGAACGTACAGTAAAATTTAGAAATAAAGTTAACAATACAATTTATTTTATAAAAAATGAAAAATGTCCAGGGATTGTCTTTATTAACTTTACATAGAAAACGGGAAATTATTATTTTTTTATTAATTAAAATAAAAGACAAGTTTTTTTCTTCTAGTTCCAGGATTTCTTTGCAAAATTTACTAAATTAAAACAAAGGAGATATTTAAAGTGGAAATTATATGTTCTCTTGTGATCACGGATGAGTCTAAATGACGACACTTTCAATTCAGTCAAAACTGGACACTCTGCCAAAAATGAAAAGAATCTTGTCTGCCCGTCTGTTCCATAACGAGGTCGGAACTGATATCACTAGTAGGGTTGTAATTAAGGTAAGGCAGCATCTTTATGTAGTAAAAATCTGGAGGACTTTCGAGCATTCCTTATCACTGAGAATAGAAAATTTTATTGAAGATTAGATTCATGGATGATTTCTTAAAAATCGTCCTTTAAAAATCAACAATTTCCTTTAAATATGATTTAAATGTCTGTTCACACAGTTTATTTAAAAAAAAATTAGATCTCAATTATTCTTAGTAAGACAAACATAATTTTCTAGGCAAGTCATAAAGAACACACATCAACTAAACATTAGCTATGACAAATGGTAATTTTACCATTGTAATAATATAGTTATAGATATGATTCTTCAAGTGATTACAAATTAGTCGTTAAAAATTCAAAATACTTACAATAATAGTGTGAGTCATTAGCTTTTACCATTAGTAATACGTTCATTAAACGCCCGGAGGTGATACTTCAAAATCACTAGCTTGAACAGCCTGTCATTAAGTTATAAACATTATTTAAAGAACGAGATTACTATGGAAATTTTTTTTTCAAATAATAAATATTGCAATTAACAAGATATCGGGAAAAACCAACTGGCTTTTCGAACTGTTTATGGACCTGATTACACCGATCTGGTCCCAATGCTAAAAATAAAATAACAAATATAATACGGTAGCATCATGGAGACGGATCTGAATCGTAGAAGATAAAGTATAGGCCGTGTAAGGTTGACAAATGCCCAAAAGTAAATGTCCAGTATGTAGAGAAAGGTTGTTCCATGTGTCTTTCATTAGCTCCTTATAGGGAACCACCCGATTTGAAAATTGCACTTGGGCCTGGTAACTAGTGGCCCCCTGAGACAATTTTTGGGCAAAACTGGGCTGTTTTATATTATATGGAATTTGAAAGATATTTTCTAGTTTCTTTTTGTACATATTGAGAGTGAATACATTTATTAGCGTGAATAAATACTGTGGCATGGCCGATGGTGGAATAGTCCACCCTTAATTAGTTTAGTTATGATGTGTTTATGAGTAAAGGATGAAGGAGGAATAGAAAGTGAATGGCATATCAATAGGAAAGAATGTTTTTAAGAATGAGTGAGAGTGTAAGTGTACCTAGGTTTAAAAACTGAATGAAATGGGGGGCTGGAGTGACCTAACCGTAGTACCAGCCTAACTCGGAGGGTTGGATAAGACCAACAAGGACTAACACTGGACTGACAAACAGTTCCAATCTGTACACGTGTACGTATGTACAGTCAACGTAATAATTTATAAAGTAATGAAAAAACGAACTGACTTTTTCAAATATTTATCGTAACAGAGTAATGAGTTAACGAGCAATGATACTACGACTGTTCAAAGGATAATCTTATAACTAATAAGTAACACACGCATAACAAAAATAAATAAAAAATTCATATTGAAACTAATATTTTTAATAAAATTATTGACTTGAATATTTGCAGCCCTTCTGTTTTTTTTTTCTTTTAAAACGCAGAAATCTAGTGACAACGGTCCTTCGGACTCGAGGCTAACATCTCATCGGATATGACCCTAAATAAGCAGGTTGAGGCTACATGCTTCAATTCTGCCTGTAGTATTGTATATTCTGGTGGACGACAAAGCTAGTTTTACGTTTCAAAGATTCTTCTTAGCTGGGGTGTTGGGTGATAATCTTCGAATTGAAGATGATAAATCTCCGAGTAGTTAGCTATCGATTACCAATAAGAACAAACTCAAGATTCAAAAGAACTACTGAATATTTACATACGATTTTTAATTGTGGTAAAGTTTCGTGGTCCGCTTGACCAATTAATATATTACAATTAATTAAGGTTTTCAGTTGAGATAAAAAAGTCAATGGCACGAGCGGGATCACGATAGATCAAGTGGTAAAGCAGCGGCGTATCAAGCCGAAGATCGTGGGTTCGCATCCCGCTCATGCCATTAACTTTTTTATCTCAACTGAAAACCTTAATTAATTGTAATTGATAATTACGTTACTTACAGGTAATAAAAACATTAATAAACCATTTTTTAAATTTTGGAACAATCGTCAGGATATAAGTTGTCAATAATATAAGCGTTGTTAAGTTGAGTGTAGTTGCAAAAAAATCCTCAATTATATTTTCATGCGATTCAGCAACATCTGCCACCGAGCATAGAGACGCCTATTGCTGAAAATCGATGTGTACCCTACCCGTATAACAATCTGCTGCTATGTAATCAATAATATGGATAATTTTCAACAAATTTTATAATCCTATCGAAGAGTGTAGTTAGAGGAATTTTTTGTACGTCCTTTCTAATCAAGCAGTTGAATTTCGATGGTGAACTGTCCATTTTAGTTAACAACCCTGCTCATTTTCAAAACGGTTTAATTGATCAAAGAATTTAAATGGTACTCTCATTCATCGTAAGTTAGAATTGTGAAGGATCTTTAAACCTTCGACTGTTTGAGATTTATGAATCGATCTCACCAATTCTAATTATTCCAAGAGCTCCAGGCAATGATAGCGTTCCAACCGAGGGGACGGGTGTCAATTATTTGGAAGCCGCGGATTCAGGATGCATATTTTCGTCCTCTTTCCGCTCGGATATGTATATGCAAATAGATTTATAAAAAGTCGTTTCCATTAGTTCAATAAACCTTTTCGTGTTGCGTCAGAGTTGTTTGAACCGTTAGACGGGCCAAGGGGGATCAGCCTCGATCCGCATTTACAATCTTTATTCACGCGTTAATTCAGCCGAGGACTCCGCTTGAAAACAGCCTCCTTCTGATATCAGCTTTTCATCGAGTCTTTTTTCAAGTTGCGGCAAGCCGCCCACACAAATCCGCCGAATGGACGTCGCGTTGACCGACAAAAACAACTGCGAGAAGGACTCTGAGAAATACCTCGCAGTAGCTTCTCAAAAACTGCGTTGTATTGGAGCTGATTTAAAATTAACAGAACCTTCCATAATGAACCGTGATTTTAACAAAACATACATTTTCCTATTTAAAAAAATACACAAAGAATTGCTTTTTGTGTGTTAAGCGATGAGTTGAACATTTTAACCGATGCGAAAAAGCTTTGTGAAGAACTCCCACACTTGACAACTGATAATGGAAATGTCAAAACACATCTGATATTAAACAGAACAGGCGGACCAGAACAACCAAAATGCAAAAAGAAATGTTTGAATAATTACAAATATTATTCTGGACCATAGATTACGTTTCAAAAAGTTTAAAAACTGTAGCATTATCAAGTAGTTTTGAACTAAATTTAAGAGTGAAGTTGCTAACTACGGATTTATTATTGTTGATTAAATAAATTTTAGTTTAGCTTTTACTAACATTTTTCAAGTGAGAAATAACATTGTTTTGAAACCCGAAAAACTAATTTTTCAACATCTTATACCATCAACTATTATTACCTCTGCACAACGAAAAAAAATTATAAATGAATATGTGTTTTATAAATATTTTATACTAGAAATTAGTTTATTTTTTAGTAAGAAAGGCGAAATGCCTGAATTAGATAATTATCATCCATAAAACGTTAGTAGTTTGGTCTTCCTTACCACGCTATTTTGGTCTTCAGAGGCTTTCAGATTAACACTATTTTTAGTGGTAGGTTTAAGGTTGTCATGCCTATCCCTGCTTATAACCCTGACCAACCTCTAACAATCAAACCAAAACAAATGAGGAATGCAACATTAGGTTGACAACTGACTATTTTCCTGTAAATCCTCCACTAAGTTTCCTGTAAATCATTCTGGTCTACCTATCTTCGCTGGCCTGTCCGGTTATAAGTAGGGCGAGGCAAGAGAACAAACATACCACTGAAGGGATGTGAGTGGTAAGATGTTATTGATCTTTCCAATAAATCGTTCTGGTCTACCTATCCCAGTTGTTTCTGACTGTTTGGGTTATAAGCAAGGTGAGTCAAGAGAACAAACTTACTACTGGAAGTATTGACTAGTGCGAGATGTCGATTATAACTGACTATTGATCTTTCCATAAATTGTTCTGGTCTACCTATCCCAGTTGTATCGGTCTGTCAGGGGTATAAGCAGGGTGAGACAAGAGAACAAACTTACCACTGGAGGTATCGAGTAGTGCGAGATGTCGATTATAACTGACTATTGATCTTTCCATAAATCGTTCTGGTCTACCTATCCCAGTTGTATCTGACTGTTTGGGTTATAAGCAGGGTTAGACAAGAGAACAAACTTACCACTGGAAGTATCGACTAGTGCGAGATGTCGATTATAACTGACTATTAATCTTTCCATAAATCGTTCTGGTCTACCTATCCCAGTTGTATCTGACTGTTTGGGTTATAAGCAGGGTGAGACAAGAGAACAAACTTACCACTGGAGGTATCGAATAGTACGAGGTGTTGATTATAACTGACTATTGAGCTTTCCAATAAATCGTTCTGGTCTACCTATACCAGTTTTATCGGTCTGTCAGGGTAATAAGCAGGGTGAGACAAGAGAACAAACTTACCACTGGAGGTATCGAATAGTACGAGGTGTTGATTATAACTGACTATTGAGCTTTCCAATAAATCGTTCTGGTCTACCTATCCTAGTTGTATCGGTTTGTCTGGGTATAAGCAGGGTGAGACAAGAGAACAAACTTACCACTGGAGGTATCGAATAGTACGAGGTGTTGATTATAACTGACTATTGAGCTTTCCAATAAATCGTTCTGGTCTACCTATCCTAGTTGTATCGGTTTGTCTGGGTATAAGCAGGGTGAGACAAGAGAACAAACTTACCACCGTAGATATCGAATAGTGCGAGGTGTTGATTATAACTGACTATTGATCTTTCCAATAAATCATTCTCGTCTACCTATCCTAGTTGTATCGGTTTGTCTGGGTATAAGCAGGGTGAGACAAGAGAACAATCTTGCCACTATGTTATGGTATGAAGTGTTATTAATTGTAACTTAATAGAAACTTAAACTTTTTTTTCATTTGAAACTTTTCATTTATGGAATGGAAATAATTTGATTGTCGATATCAGCATATTTATTTTATTATTTATTATTACATGAAGACAGATGTCTTCCGTTGCTTCTTGTCATTAAGATATATTATCCTTTTATGGACGTTTAACGTTCCACTCAGAAAAGTAATTTTAAAACATGACGTTCAATACTTGTCGAACTGGGGTGATGATGATGATTGTTCATCTTAAACCAACTTTGTTTTTCGCATGGAGAAAATATCTCAATGCGGGCCATTCAAAGGATCCTGGCCAACTAATTTTGTTCTATTAATATTTCGAAAAGTGAATAATAATTATTTCTTAATTAATAGTCTGTTATCGTATTAGGCCTGTTTTTAAAAGCGAGCCGAAAGCGGAGTTGACTAATAATAACTTGGTTTAATTAACGCTGTGAGCCGTACGTGTAAACAGTCTGAGATCATATTATATACCATACATTTATTCCAGCCGCAGGCCCATCCAGAGGAGTCGAACTATTTGAATATCCGATTAATTAATGGGTCGTGTACAACGGGAGGAATTATTGCTCCGTATCAATCGTGTATGAAAATTGAAACGGCCGAGACTCGTTAGAACGCCCGCCCTATGGTTTGACACAAATACGCCACGAAATAACATGGATTGGGGAACACGATCCTCTTACCGGGTGGGGAAAGTTTAGTCCCAGCTCGTATTTTTTCCTTCACTTGAGCATATACATGAAGACTCCTTGAATTCACAAATTTCTGTCTCACGGGCTAGAGCTTTCACTGAAGATTCCTGTACACATATATATATACAGGATCTCCTTTTTATATGGCGCGGCTGAATTTTCTCTCTTGAACAAATGGCACTATAAAATAATACATGTTTAATATTTTTTTTTTAGTGTAGTTTCAAATTTTTTGTAGAAAAATTATACAGGGTACCTCAGGCCCAGTTCGATTTCAATATTTCAAATATGACCCTATACATCCTGATACATACTTTAAAGGATTGTTGATGCTGAAAACAATGGTGCAATCGGATTTTAAATTGGTCAAAAATCGCAAAGCTATGGTTTCTTTCGTTGTTAATTCCAATATTTTGCTTCTTCACTAAAGTTAACATTAATTGACTTTATTGTTTACATTCTGTCATTGTTTGCTAAACCCGCATTATGAGGGCAATAAAGTAGCATTAGCAATAGGATCGTATTTGAAATTTTGAATTTGAATTGGGCATAAGTTACCTAGTATAATTTTTCTCCAAAACAAGGCAAACATTTCAAACGAGACTATGAATATTAAACACTTTTTTAATTATTATTATTATTTTTTTATAGGTTCATTGGTTTAAGAAAAATTCAGGCGGGCCATCTCAAAAGGACAGCATGTATAATACGATATTTGAAGAATTTCAAGAAAAGTTTATAATTGTTTTTATTTATTTATTTTTTTACTAGGGTTCGCAACAGCAGAGGCATAAAATCCCTCAGGATATTATTGAAAAAAAGCTCATTTCTATGTATGTCGGGTTCGAATGCAGGGCCGCTGGATTCGAACCCGGGACCTTTATCTTACAGTGATGATCGCCGTGCCAACGCCTAAACCGTTGCGGCCACTGATGCCCCCAATTGTTTTTATTAAATGATAAATAGTGAGATTTCACCTCGCAAAGCAATGAAATTATAGTTTGTTCATTGACGATAATTCTGGATAGAACAACAAATGTATTATCACACATTTGTTCACGTGATAAACCAATTATAATCGGTTTTAACAATTGAATTTGATAAATTTTTATTACAGTTCATCATTTTTAATGATGGTTTTACTGTCTCGCTCACCCTGCTTGTAACCCTGAACGACAAAAAGATAGGTAAACCAGAATAATTGATCATATACGACCAGTAGTAAGCAATATCCATTAATAATCAGCTTCATGCCATCCAACGCTTTTCTATGTCACTTCAGTAAGAACAAGTGGATGATAAAACAAATTCCATTGATATCTGCCGAGTTTACTACCTTTTTAAGGTCATCATCAGGGTTAATATTATTATGTAGGACAACAGGAACAACACGAGTTACCGCAGATTATATCGTTTTCGCAAATCCATTATATAAAAATGGTCTCATTTCTTAATTAAAATATTTATAAACCCTGTTTTACTCTTCTAAAAATAATCTCTATATCTGGAAATACTAGTTGATAGCATGAAATGTTGGAAAGTTTGAGTTAAGCGTTTCTAAATTAAAGAAAGTCTGATGTTTTAATCAGCAATAATAAATTTGAAGTTTAACAATTTCACTGTTAAAACTGGCTCAAAACTACATAATAATCCTGCATTTAACTTAAGGACTTAATTATTTAAGCTTTTTGAAAAATAAATCTCTGGTGCATATTAATGACCGAACAATTTACAAGAATAAGTACACGTTTAGAAAGAGAAATTCCACAATTTTATTTTGCATATACAATTCGTTTTCTTCGGTATTCGGATTTTGACCTTTAAGATTTTTTTCTTTTAAATTAAAAATAAAAATTCAGTACAGGATAGAGCGAGAAAGAAAGGAGAGGGGGGAGAAAGTTAAATGAAGATCATCTGCAACAAGGTGGTCCTACTGCCCACTCTCGCACCCGCCACTTTTTCGATTGGGCAACTCCGAATTGTTAACCACATGCATATCAATGCAAAGGCCAATTTACACTGGGGAGCGGCATTCCAAAGCTCCTGGACCCCAACCTGTACTCTTTGTTCACGGTTCTGCGATTGTTGAACGTTTCAACTGATCGTCCTCATCCTCCTTAAGTGTCTGTCAGTGACGGTCAGCCACATTCATATAAACAATACAATAAAGCATAAAAACTAAAAATATAGTTGGAATCAGAAACGTTCGGCGGGAACGTTTGTAACCGAACAGAAATTATGTTCTACATAGCAAAGAAACTCGTGTACAAATAATATGACCGATGTTGATAAGATGATGAATTGATAAGAGTTACAAAAACCTAATTATAAAATACAATTAAATTATCATCCAAACATGAATATCTAATGATTGCGTAGTTTAACGATAAAATTTACAGTAGAGAGATATTCCAATATACTTACTTCCTAAATATATAAAAAGTATAAATTTATTAATGCATTGGTGTTTAGTGGTCTAATTGACCAAATTACGTATTTCAATTAATTATTCTTTTTATGTAAGGATTTGGTTGAGATGAAAAAGTCCGTGTCACGAGCGGGATTCGAACCAACGACCTTCCGCTCAATATGCCGCTGCTTGAACCACTTGAGCTATCATGACTTCTATCCACTCGGACACCAATTCCCCATCTGAACCCAACCTTTCGAATTTTTCACCTTTTGGCCATTTTTCATTTAACTTTTTTCATCTCAAGCAAATCCTTACATAAAAAGCATAATTAATTGAAATTTGTAATTTGGTCAAATAGAGCACTAAACATAACTGGATTAATACTTAATAAGTAAAGAAGTATCACTTCACTCCCCGTGGCCACTTCATAAGTCGCTGAGAATTGAATCCTGATTACACGACATTTGAAAAATGGCAAAAAGGGGGAAAATTCGAAAGGTTGTAGGTTCAGATGGAGAGTTTGTGTCCGAGTGGATGGAAGATTTTTTGGTATAAAAAGTAATAATCTTATTATTCGAAGTTCCCGAAAATATTTTTTTGTTTTTGAAAAGTTCAATTGTCGCGTTTGGAGAAAAGCGTAGATAACGGACCTATTAAAATTTTACATACCAATCGCAATGAAAATTATTATTGGACTTTCACCCCAAAGGGTTTTCACTCCCCTCTGACCCTAGGGTCTATACATCCCGGGAGTTCACCTACCCCGTTATGCGGCGGGGCCGCTGGTGTCTCCCTTAAACCAAATGCCCAGGAGATTCTCGCTTCCCAACCAACTGGGTTAAACTCCACCTATTATTCCAAACTATTATTAAATTCATAAATGAGAAATTTCTTCGTGGTTTGGATGTTGCTGATCCTCACTGGGTCGGCCTGGCGGATTTGTTTGGGCATATCGACGGCTTCAGTGATTGCTCAAGGGTTATAAGCAGGGAGAGGCAAGATGAAAAACGTCTGACAGTTCAAAAATCGCGAAAATAAACGGATGGAACCTGAAAACGCCTAAACAGTAAATTAATAATGACTCAAATTGATTATTAATTAATCAATTATTGTGATGTAATATGATCGTATTTTTGTGTCTCAGAAGAAAGGACTTCATCAGGCCTACTACTACGGAATTGTATCGTTGCCGTAGATTTTTAGGACTTCACGAGCCACAAATGACGAACGAAAAGCTTTTAAGATTTAAATTACTCGTCTAAGATTAATTAATAAAAAAATTTAAGTAAAAATATATTGGTTTAAATAAACCGATTTTTCTTGCCAATTTACTTCACTATTGTTGACTAAAATTGCCCAAATTGATTAGGTATTACACTTGACAAACTACGTATGAGGTGTGTCCACAATTTTCCAACTGTCATTTTTGTTTTTCATAGTTCGCCTCTTTTTGAACATTTTAGTCAAAAAAAAATTCCAACCCCTGAAAATACCCTAAATAATTTCTTGAAAAGCGCAAAATATAGCGTTTTTGAGTAATTTTCAGATATCATATATTCAGTAACTCCCCCCTGCTATAAAGCAAATTTTTAGAAAATTATATATAATTTTCGACTAAGTACTAATAATCTAAAATTATTAACAATTAATCTAGAATAATTAATTACGGTATTTTCTTCGTTTGTTGACTGCGGAAAAGTTTTCATCCGGCGTTTAACCACGAAATTCTTTTATTTGTTTGGTAAACGTTTATTGAATGCGATATAAAAATAATAATGAAATTATTTATAATTCTCACTCAAAATTGAATAAATAAGTGAGTGGAAATCTTTGAATTTGGACACAAATTATTGGCATAAACTTCAAAATTGGACCTAGACAGGAATATAAATAAAATGAACCGACGGTAAAGTTATTTAAAGCAAAAATAGATTTTAGCCTAGAAAGATGAATTGATACAATTCATACGGTAACATATTTTTAAAATTTAGAGAAAAAAATTGAAACATTGTAATTCTTCTAAATTGTCATAAAACTTAAAGAAGTGCAAATGCTTTATTTAGGTTTTTGTTAAGGTATTTGGATGATGATTACACCAAAAGGAGGGCAATTTGTCCAATACACTTCGATGTAGTAACGTTGTTAATTTTAATCGGAAAATTATTTTTCACCCGATATTTCTTCCAAAAATATCGGCGAACGGGTTAGAAGAACTGGATGAAGTTTGCTGATAGTGTTTGTTTATGTTGATTGGTTGATTCGATTTTGATGATACTCAACACTAATCTAGTTCAGATAGAAATAATCCAGAAAAAACGCCTAAATCCGTCCAAACCCGGAATTCAAAACACGCTAGTGCCTAAAACCGGCCGAGAGTTTTAAAATAACTGGAAAGAATATTTATGAAGACAAAAATTAACGCACTTTCCACATCGCGGGTTGCATAATAAAATATTTAAAGTACCACTATCACATCATTAAGCCGATTCTTAAACTGCATCTTAGTCAATATATTTCCGAGAAAGCCGAGTACAGGATTGCATCCGGGTAAAGAGTGTTTTCACTTATCCATTTTAAATCGTTGCGACGTTAATCATCCTTTCTTGGAACAAGGACCCTTCTCCGCTTAAAGCTATCCTTTTTTAAACCTCATTGTACAGCTTATAAAAATGATACCACACAAAAGAAGGATTTGAGTTCCTTCTGATTATCAACTCTCGACAGGCTGAAAGCAACTACATTTAACGCGACGACAATCTGTGAGTCTTTAGAGAAATCCGAAGCGTTTAGTTCGTTGTGATACTAGGAATGTTAACTATTAATTGTTCCCAGTTTCATGACATGCACATTAAATCAACCGTTGGACAAAACTACATTGAAATGGATAGAATCAACCAGGGCCATTCGCCGTTGACACATCTGCTTCGTTATACAAATGGAATTATTATTCAGACCCAAACTTTTAAGAAACATCTGTGTATATCATTTAATACAAATTGTTGATTTAAATCATCTATCTATAGCTGAAGTCCTTCAAGAACTTCCCAAAAAAAAAGCCGTCGACTTTCTGACTTCTTTATTTATTGCAATTTTGGAAACACACTTTCCCATGGAATGGAAAATTTCTTACATTAAAATGATCCCAAAACTTCATAAAAATCTAAGCTCCCCATCATTCTATCTTCCTATTAGTTTGTTACCCGTTCCTTCTACAATAAATTATTCGGAAAATTAATTTACAAAAGATCTTTATTATTCAAAAATCATGAGATGCGGTCTGGTGTGGACACCACTAATCACCACACATTATCTTTATTGCTACGTCAAACTATATCTTAGCCATCATTTTGGCTTTCGAACACATCATTCCACTACTCGTCAACTTCACAGAGTAACAGATTTTATTACTTCATGTCTCTTGTAGAAGCTGTATGCGAGTGGAATGTTTCTCAGGGCTTCAAAAAAGTATGGCATGATGGATTATTATCCAAATTTCTTTTTACCCCAGGCCTATTGTCTGATTATAATGTTTGAACAACGCCTGTGTATTCGACGCGTTTGACTCCATTTTGTAAAGATAAATATGAACGTAATGTTGACAAAAGGTTTGTACATATGTTTTCAACAGGACAGAAAACAGACGTCGTTATATACTTCGTACGTTGTTATAATTAAATAATGCAAGTTTTTATTCGTTAAATTAATAATTAGGGATGGTTAGTCTATTATCTGATCGTACCATAAGGAGAGATTTTTCGCAGTAAACCAGGGTTCGGAGACTTCTCGTGCTTGCAGGTGTGCCACAAGGGTCAATACTCGCTCCGCTGTTGTACCCAATTTTTACTTCTGATATGGCCACAAATGAGAATACATTTACCGCGACATACGCAGATGACATCTCCATATTAACAAGTCAACCCTCATCTACACAAGCTTCACTTATGTTACAAAACCATATATCAACAAATGAAAAATGGAGCAATCTTTGGAAAATAAAGTTTAACCCCTCAAAGTCAAAACATATCACTTTTACACTCCGCCGTGATACTTGTCCTAGCCTTGTACTGTTCCTCAATCCGACGAAGTTAACTATTTAGAACTTGAACTTAGAACCACGATAAAAAAAACAACAGACAATCAACGAACGATTTTTTAAATATTTTTTTATTACATTTATTTTGTATTTACAACTACAAGTGATGTATTAAGTAAATATGTTCGTATATGTTGAATTATCATTTGAGGCTCTGTAAGAGAAGTTGCCACTTTCGCTTCAATCTTCTGGGAGGATTTCAGGTTGGGTTGGAAGTGATAAATTTCGTACGAATAGATTACTGTTGTTAATTTTGGGGTCCGAATTGCGTGTAAGAATCGCTGTATCATCAGCGAATGTGTGTGTCGAAATGTTAACATGTGTAGGAATATCTGCAGTGTATATGGAAAATAGAAAAGGGCCAAGTATGCTTCCCTGAGGAACCCCCGCCCTCATGCGTATATAAGGTGAGAATTCAGTTCCCTGACGGACTCGACAAAATCGATCCGTCAGATAAGATCTCAGTATGAGGGAGGATGTTCCTCAGTTTCCAAAGCAAGCCCGAGTGCCAGACTCGATCGAAGGCCAGTTCCAAATCAAGAACGATTTAAAATGTTTTATTGCCTACTCAACCGACAATCAAAATTACCATTAAAATCAGAACTTTCAACACACACACATACTTACTCAAACCTATTTGGATGTACTATTGTATTAATCCAGAGCGGCTACTAATGGGTAGCTTTCTCTATAACGCCCGTAATGCCACAATCATAAATTGAAATCCAATCTGCTGAATAATACATATACAGTTGTAGATAAAAATAAAAGAAGACAAAAAGAATCATCTAGGGGAAATAGAAAAACAAAATAATATAAAAAAGGTAGATAACTTACTGTAATTAAATAAATATAGTATAGCTATGGTCAACATTTTATTCTTTAACGTATTGAAATTCAGTTGTTCATTTCAATTATTTAAGATTTTT
Organism: Cimex lectularius; assembly: GCF_000648675.2. Lineage (NCBI taxonomy): Eukaryota > Metazoa > Arthropoda > Insecta > Hemiptera > Cimicidae > Cimex > Cimex lectularius. Next base: position 428,002 of record NW_019392771.1, on the reverse strand, counting down.
TTAATTTAAAGCTGTGTATAAAAAATAATATGCTTTGTATGCAATGTGTGGTGTTTAGTGACTGTTAGTTAATGATTATTTGGAGATCGTGAGATGCGGTCTTGTGTGACGAAAAATCGAAACGTTGGCACGATAAAGAAAATGTTTTTCTAAAACCTACGTCACACCAGACCGCATCTCACGATCTCCAAATAATCATTTATATGCAATATTCAATTTAAACAGTCCTTAATTTTTAACTAATATTTTTTTTAAATTAGTGTCAGTAATATTTGGTTCCAGGACTTGTTTTTACTGTGCCATCAGAAAGTTGTTGGTATCTTTATAATGTGGCAGTGGTAACTGTTGACATAACTCTCTTGAATATAGGAAAAGGTTTGGTAGATAGAAATAATTGTAATTGTTTGGTTCAGGTCATCTTGATCTGCTTATCCTACTATTTAATCAAGATACCTTTTGCCAACTTCCATGCTAGATATAGTAGGTTGTCACTCTGCTTTCATCCTTGAGCAATATTTCAACCGAAACCTCGAGGATCGGACCAGGAATATTAACTGAATTATAGGTTTATTAGTAAGCTGCGGGCCTCAAAAATCTGACGATCCCTAGTGGTAGGTCTAGTCTTACCTACTTGCATTTTTGACTAAGTCTGACATAACTGCACTCTTAAACGTGTAACAGACCAAATCATCAACATTTCAACCAGCAACATTAACTATCCTATAGGTTCACCGTAGTTACCAGCACATTTAAAACACCTGGCGAGCCTGATGATAATTTCTGCTGCATGGCCTCACCTTGCATTCATCCCTGCTGTGATGAAACGTGCCTCAAACCAAATCTCCAAACATCCGACTATGGACCTCAAATAAATTACAGATTTGCATCGGGGCTCATGTAAGGGTGTTTGGTCTGATTACACCTGTGACCAAGAATTCAACCAAAACCTGGAGGAAATATATGCCTATCTGACGCGTGCGTCAACTTAACTATAGGTTTATTGTAGTTTGCACCAAATTTAAAAAACGTGGAGATCACTAATGGTAGATGCGTGTTGTCTCACCCTGCTCGCATCCCCGACCAACGTCTGAACATAACCGTGCCATAGACCAAAATCTCGAGGACCCATCCGACAACATCAACTTATCTACAGGTCCATTATAATTTGCAGCAGATCTCAAAAACTGATTGAAACGATCATCAGTGGTGGGTTGTTATCTTCCCTAACTCACCACCAAGACAACGAACCTACCTCTGAAAATGGCGAGTAGACAAAACGCGAACGATTTCGGGGCAGAAGTAAGAGTCAACAATAAATCAAAAGTGCCTAATAGTACTTTTTAAACCATACTGTCATTTAACCATGGTAATCATTATTAGTAAAACTACCGGTTTTTTAGTTTGGTCCATCCTGTTCTACCTATCCTCTCAAGTTCATTACCTCGTAGGACTCAACAAATGGTAATTTGTTAGTTCCTTTCAACATGGTCTGCCTATTCTTTTAGTAACTCGTGCATCATACTATTTGTAGTTTGTTTATCGTATCAGATCTTCCAATTTTTAGGTTTTTTACCCCACAGAAATCATCTAGTTTACTACTAATTTTTAGTTCGGTCTTCACTGATCATTCTGTTCCTCCTAGCTTTGCTAACTTGTCTGCCAGATGCGTTTCGGCATACGACCATGTCACCCTGATCCTCCTTACCAATTAAATGAAGTCTCGCAAAATGCCAATTGTTAAGCAAACATTTAATATCAATGCACTTTCTACACTTGGACCATCTATATACCTACGGCCGGTGTTTGACGACATTTAAAGTTTGAAACTTTTAAGATTCAAAAAGGCCGCATCTAGTCTTTATTTCGATCCCGGCTCGTTATATTCCCTCGCCATGCCTTAGCACCCGAGGAAAAAAGGACTAACATAAAACTCAAGTGAGACTAGGGAACGATAAAATATGGAATTGATGACTGCGGTAAGTGGGCTTTTTTTTAGGAGGCGTGGGCGTGCCTGTTCCACTCTCTTTTGTTAATTTCGAATTTCGGACACCGGTCCACAATTAAATGGACTCCAAATAAAAATTACTTTTTAAAAAGAATTTTATTGTAAGAGCTACAACTGTTCAGACGGGGCTTACAGCAGAGAGTGATTAAAATTACAATAATAAACTTGTAGGAAGGGAAGGGGTTTTAGATTAGTTATCAGTAGACATAGTGTCAGCAGTGTCGGATTACTGTTTCCTTTCCTGTAACTCACGACAAAATTTCTCGAAAAGAAGAGAAAATGCTTATAAAGTCGATACAATTTAAATCGATTATACTGTAATTATGCACTATCACGACCTACTATAATGCGCAAGTTGTTTGCTTGAACGGTTTAATATTCCTTTCAAAATGCTTTTATCGAAGACTTTTCCACGTCTGGAAAAAATTTTGTTTATTTGAGCATAAAACCCATAAATTTAGCTTCATATTAAGAAATTACTTATTAACTGCACATACAGGAAATGGTTATTCCCTTAGAATTCAATATGCAGTAAGAGTTGCAATCATTTCCTGTGAGACTTGACGCACGCCGTTCAAAATTTCCGATTTCTTTCCAATAGTCCGCCTTAGGTATACCGAGGAAAGTTGAAATTATTTGTAATTACGTCTTTCGGCGTGTTAGCACGTCACTGCGGATTAACAGTTGCATGCATGTTTGAGCGGATTGCCCCAATGAGATTGGCCAAGTAGTACACCGAGATTAAAGATCTTATCCTCTTCGCTCCTCCAGAACTCGTTTCGAAAAATTAATCAAAATAAATTATTATTGCCATTAATTTATTTTTGAATTGTTAAGAGGTTAAAAGAAACTCTGACTTCAAGTTTGGCCTAAAAAGGTATAAGACATTGCTCGCAATCTGGAATCTGGATATGGTTTATCCATGTAAACAAAAGCCTAATCGGTTAAAATTTCCAAATCATAGTGAATTGAACGTCAAAACGTAAAATGATATCAAATAAATAAAAACCGAATGCATTGAATTAAAGAAATTTCGAAATATCTTTAGACCAGCCTCAGGTATTTAAACTCAGTAAAATCATAGTAAATATTGTTCATGTATATCAAGTTTACAGTCTTAATATGTATGAAATGTTTAATATGATGAAATTAAGACATGATTTTATAATAGATAAATATCACTAGCAGTGACTTATGACACTTTACAACGCCTCCTGGCAAATGGGTGGGTTTGATTCTTCAGCTTAGAAGATCATCAATATCCATCGAGGGACGCCCTGAGCCCTTCATCCTTTCTAATTATCATCGGTTGAAGTTTACAAACCAAAAAGGTGCTATATTCAGGTAAACCTAGATCAATTTTCAACATAACTTCAAGAGCTACTTCATTGGTTGTAATTGTTTATTAGTTCAATAATATCCAGGAAAAATAAATAAACCATAACACCGATGACAATAATTAATTAATTGAACTAAGGTTTTATTAAGCCAATCATGTATAAAGGATCTCGTGTTAAACAAGAGTGTTGTAACTAATGGTAAACATTGGATAGGATTAACGCATTTACTTTTTTGAAATTTCAACTGGATTTCAAAACATCGCACATAAAAGTATATTAAGTAAATTCTGTCTTTAATTCTGAGTTTTGTAGGTACTAAATTTAGTATTTAATTTTTGTGAGATGTTTTAATATCCAGTTGAAATGGTTATTATCACACTGCAATGTGTTCAAAATAAGGAAAAATCGCGAATGACATCTCCTTGGTTATTCAAAATGTTTTGAATAAAAAATGACCTGGCCTTAAAAGACAATAAATAATAATGGCCAATGGAGCTATTAAAACATAACATCAATGAATAATTTTATAAAACTATAATAAAATTATGGTCACATAACAATCTCTGTAAATAAGATGAGTCATCTCATTCTTAATTTATCTTAGAATTGACACTGATAACATTAAAAATTAAATAATTAAGTTAATCTATATGTGCTTAGTAGTCATAATTGGCCCTATTAATTGGAGTATTAAATAAAGATTGAAGGTTAGATCTCACAGGCAAAAATAAAATTACAAATTATTTACATTGTCAGGAAAGCTGTACAAGCCTCCAAACCTACATTGTAGACCAGGATGAACATGATGAAATCACGTTGGAGGAATGCAGTTCAACCGTGGTATGTGCGAATTCATATACGCAATAATTTCAATTTGCATAAACATATAATTCAAGATTCTTCTAGTGTACAGAAGTCACCATAACTGGTGAACTGAGTGAGGGAGGTGAAATTGAAAGCGATTACGACGGCAATCTGGATAGTGTAAATAGGTAAAAGAAAGAATAAAATATTTTTTATATTAATTGAAACGGGATTTTAGGACAGGGCAGAGTCTATTATTTACATAAAGTACTGTTGCGATAGAGCCAACAGAGATTACAGTTCAGATAGATACGAATATGAAACTGAAGGCATTGATGGTGTCAGTATTTCAATATGATCCTATACTAAATAGATTTTAATACTATTAATATTACTTTTTTACATTAGGAAAGTGAATATTGCCTCTGGGATGAAAATATCGCTTCTCCAGATGATGGAGATGCTGAAAGTGTGAAAACTGACAGTTGCTCGAGTATAGAGTCTGCTAAGGTCTGTTTTGTTGTGCTGTTGTCATTTGAAAAATACAGAGATTGATTATTGCAGTCCACTCATTATACTTCAGCCTACAGTCAAGAACAGAATTGAACAAATTCTAGATGAACTGAGAATCATCAAAGAAGACATTCAGAGACAGGCAAGCAAATAGAACAAGGTATACTTGTAGTTAGTGATTGTAATATGATATTCTATGTCTTTCAATATTATTTATTAGACCCAAGAAGAAATTTCTGTTCAATAATCGAGCAGCAAAGAACAATCTGTAAATGATGAGCAAATGGTCTTTGCAGATGACAAACAACCTAAGGTAGTAATAACGCATCATTTAAAAAGTTAACTATTCTGTACCGTAATATTTTTTGTTTAAAGAAAGAAAAAGTAAGTTCTCAGAACCACCAAGAAAATTAGGTTTATTAAATGTAATTTCTCCATTAATTTCAATGCATGTGCAGAACAATATAGCGAAGATAGATAGACCAGAACGGTACGAAACGACCAAACTACGGATAAGTAGTTCGCTGGAACATAAGTAGTACGAGAAAAAACCCAGCCCACAACTGAAAAATGAGTTGGTCAAAGCTTTAAACAAGGCGAAGCAAGACAACTTATCACAGAAGAACAACTCAGGTAAGACGGAACAAAATTATTGGATAAAACCAGACTACATGTTCATCGTTAGTTGTTTTGATGCATCTTCCTGTTTATAATAACCCTGGCCAATCATTGAAGAAGGCGAGAAGCTGACACGTCTGAAAGCCCAATATAGCGATAATAAATAAAACAGAACGATTTATCGTTCATCTTATTATCGTCAATGTTGATCAGGTCTTTAATCAAGATGAGCAAGACAACAAAATTATCACCGAAAAGCATACAGCTGTAAATAAAGTACAAAATATTCATTATATATTTGTATCATTTTGGACGTTTTGGATTCATTTTGGATCCTAATGATTTAAAAAACTTAAAAATCCCATTAATGAAGCAAAAAACAATTTTAATTAATATTCCCAAACTAGCTATTTTCGTTTTTTAATAATGAAACCACGAACTGGAAGAGTTGTTTATTGTACTCCTTACTGGCTCCTTTTTGGGGCTCGCAACATGTAGTGAATTGAGGACCCCGGTGTGCTTATGTCCTTCCATTGTCTTTAGCATTCCCGGATTTTTAGCATTCTCTCATCTTACTTGTAAACCTGTGTAATCACTAAAGATGGCGAGAAGTCATTCGCAAGGTTAAACTACAAAGATATGCAGGCCAAAATGATAGTAAACGACCAAACAAGGTATGTTAAAAGTATTCTTCTGGAAAAGGGTTATAAGTAGGGTGAGGCAAAATAGTAAACCATCAGTGAACACCAAACAATCCTAAATTAAAGAAAATATAAAATTCTTAAAATATATATTTGGGGACCGCGGTAGCCGAGTGGTTAGCATGAGAGACTCTCACGCCGCGGTCGTGGGTTCGATTCCCACCGTCGCCTCTGGCCCTTTTCTCCCGATAACCCAATTTGAACACACAAAAATTCGTACCATGGCTAAAATATGCNTAAATTAATTAAGTAAAAAAGAATATTTTGAGCAGAACTGTGTTTATAAAACTTACACATAATAATAACTATAAAGCCAAGATACGAAAAATATTCATTCAAGTTTAGTTGTTAGTTCTCCGTAATTTAAACACTATAAGAATTATAGTCATATGATATAAAAGGTCAACTTTTGCAGGTTGTTAAGGGTGGTGGTATTTTCCTTTTTGTTGTTAGCTCGCTGAAGATGGCGTGAAGCCGAGCTTACGATTGATATGTAAACAATCGAAAATAGACAGACCCAGTGAGTAAATCAGTGTCGATCAGTTCAACACCAGGTGTTGTAACAGTTTCAAGTCCACATTCGTCGAAAATCAGTGGGAAAAGGTGAGCGGTCGTGGAGGATGGAATAACAACGGGGCCAGGAGGGCACGCACTCTGCCCCGGCTACCATAACGCCGTTGCCGAATCGGATATGTCGGATCACATTCTCTCTCCGTCATAAGGATGTGTGTAGGTAAGACTCTAAACGCCGAGGCTCCAGTACATAATTAACACAAGACGAGTTGACACGGAGCCAACACGGGGTCATACACGTGTACGAAAGGGCCGCGCGCGTTCGCCCGAACGAACCTAGTTATAAGCCCGTACGGAGGTACAGGTGTCGAGACCTTTAAGTATCCCCGGTGTGTAATTGATCAATTTATATTCATCTTGCGACCACACCTCTTTAAGACTGGTCCCGCTGTGAATGCCAACTTTACACATTTTGTCCGTTCATCTACAAATTCCTTATCGTTCATTCATTTTTTTTTTAATATTGTATTTCCTTCTCGTGTTGTCGGGTGATTGCTAATGAGGTGAAACTAGAAAGTTGGAAATCTATTGTGCCAGCCGAGAGCAGAGGGAATGCCCAAAGGCAAGCCTTCTTCATCATCGAGTACTACCGTGGAAACTTCAATTCAACGTCAATCATTAATTTATCCGATTACGTAGAAATTATGAACTTCTTAATAATACGTAAATGTAAAGATAATACAATAATTTACACAGTTTTTCAGCTGGATTATAAAAAAATAAACAAGAAAATTTGAATTAAATTCAAACTTTTACACTATAAATTGCATTAATTTATCTAAAACAAGAAAATATAAACTATAGAATTTATGGCTGAACAAAATGAACCTTTTAAAACTAAATATAAATTGTTTTTCGATTATTTTTTTCTACAAGAGCTATTAATAACATTATTATTTTATCAATTTAGACGCCTGAATGGACCTAAATAAGTCAGGAAAAGTTGACCGTGTGCTAAATTTCTAGGTTTTGACCATATCCCTGATTGAGAAATATCTGAAATGTACAGTCGGTCGATCATATCTCTTGACGTAATGTGCTTTATTCAGCAACCTCGCTCTATAAAGAACAGCCCCGAGTTTGGAGATTGAAAAATGCATACCTGCCGAAAAATAGCAAAATAGTGTGTTTGTTTGAGAGAGAGAGAGAGAGAGAGAGAGAGAGAGAAAGAAATGAGTGATTATAAAAAAAAACAGATTGTCCTATATTACTGTTAAAGATACAATACTATTAATAACTGTATCGGTTTTAAGAATTGGCTTGGAAACATAATATAGATAGATAAAATGACTTGAAGTTAATCTTACCTTCCGATATAAAAAACATCGAAAAAGTTGATTTGTATCAAATATGTACATTATATAATCTAACATGTAACAACAAACAAAATGGAAAATAAGCAGGCAATATGTTAAGAAACAAACGGTTCATCATCGTGCAAGCCATAGATAAAATTAAATGTTATTATTATTCGGTTGGTCAGGGTTATAAACAGGGTAAGGTAAAACAACAAATCCACCACTGAAGATGACCAACTGCCGGAACGCATCTGACCCACTGCACAACCACTAATGGCTGCTCTAAACAAACATAAGTACTGACATTTGTATTTTAATACGCTCGAAGCTAAGCACTGATATTCGTTTAATTTCTAACAACAAAAGATGGCTTGTTGTCTTGCCTCTCCCTACTTACATCCCTGACAAACCAGTGACAGTGAGAACAGACTGGCTGCCGGTGCAACATCACTTTCTTCAGTTGACAATTTGAAATATAAGCAGAGCGAGGTAAGACGACAAATCCCCACCTGAAAGTCAAACAGCTATGTGAATCCAGAACGATTAAAAAAAAACGACAAATAGGTTCGTCATACTTCAGAACTCGAGAAAAATCAAGCAATTTATCATTTAGTTTTTTTCACGTTTTAAAACCTGGCTTAAAGAAATATTTTAAAAAAATGTACAACTGAAAATGAAATGTTACTGACTGATTTATTTATGTTCAGCTCTGCAAACGCATATATATATCCTCCATCACCCTTGACACATACCATATAACTAATGTAATTGAGGGTCGATGGTGGTACTCAACTCCACCTATTCCAATCACGTCATTCACATTCACATAAATAAAAAACATTCACTCTCAATATACACAAAACTTACCACAAAATGAGATACTTCAGTACTACATACAATAGAACAGGCATGTTTCCTCCACAAATCGGAACAGGGGACCCAAATGCCATGCTTAAGCACAATTCTCCCACATGTTCTGTATAAAAAGCCAAGGAATGACAATCTTCAATTATGTACGGCACTGCAGCAATTTTTCCCTACAAGCCGAAGGTTTTATTTTATTTTATTTTTTTTGTAAAATCATCGCCTTTCATATTTTTAAAAGATTAAAAACTACCTAATAATTACGTTATTATTATATTATATTTATGTAAAATGATTGTGGTGGTGCACCGTTGTTATTTACAAAATATGTTACATAATTCTACCTTTTATAATAAAAAAAGTAATCGATTAAAAAACTAAAAATTACAAGGCAATCTTTCTCGCAACTATGTCAATATGTAATCAAAAGTCATCACGTAGCCAACTTTAATCAAGATTTAAGACGGATTTCAGCCGTCGCACTGTTGTGACAAAGGGGGACAACTGTTGTCACGGTACAAAAGCAATTCTCTGCTGGGACCTTTTAAAAAATTCAGCGTCAAGACTATGATTTGACTGCAGGCACGTGGACGTTGTTGGGTGGGTATCACGTTGCCGGTCGAAGAAGGTCACTAGGTACATGTAAATATATAAATACCCGAAGTTGTATTGTGCCAAGGCGTCGCCCTCCTCTCGTTTTCTACGTCTAATAATATACACCCGTACTCCTCCTACAATTCGAGATCAAACAATATACTGGGTTTGTTAAAAATTTGATTTTTCAGATGAAAATAGGATAACTACTAACGTTCATGATTTAAGCATATTAAAATGATGTGAAAAATATAATTATTTAAATGATTACCATGAAAAAAGTGCAAATTCAAATAGAACAGAAACAAATTTTTAGAAGCATACTTTGCTCGATAATTGACTAACAAGTATTTGAAAGGCCAAATTTAGCTACTTTTTGGTCTGTAATAGTTTATTGTTAGTAAATTGAATAAAGCATTTTTTATTTAGATTTATTAATGGGCAATTAGCGTGAAATTTGCGCGGCGGCTGGTATAATTTTATTCAGACTACTATGTTGGGAAAATTGCGGAAACAGCCTTCAAAATTAGATAGAATTACAACGATAAAACGAAACGGTGAACATCAGCGTTTGAATAAATATATAAACAGCAATATCCTCTTATTTATTTTCGATTTCCGCATTAACAGTTTCGTAGGAGTGTACTATCCCGGTCTGGGGGGGGGGAAACATTGCTTTCTCATATGCACGTATTGAGCCCTTGGGCTGTTTCTGCCATTTCGGCGTTTTGGAGATGACTTATTAAATTGCATTCGAAAGGAAATTATGGCGAATCTAGAGGAAATCGTGGGATTTATTCTGCTAAAAGGCTTCCATTTTAAATCAACAACCATATCTCAGAAATATATGTCTCTTTAAGGTTTAAAAAAGTGAAAGCCAATCAATCTTGATTGCTTTTATTAATTTTGTACCATATATAATCATGTTGAAGTACACCGAAATAGTTCAAGCAGGTTCAGACGTAAATTATATTGGCCAAACATCTCTAGTTGCATATATCACATTGGTGTTTTTAAACAACTGAACACTTGTTTTTACATCTGGACTTAGGCCATTTCTGATCATTTTCGTTTGTCTAGCCTACTGATTTTTATGTTACTTTTGTATTACTACTAATTACTCATGTTGTATTTTGAACATTCGTGTTCAATGCAGTTAAGACTGTTAAAAATAACAATTTTCATTGATTTATCTCACAAATCAATCCACAGCGAATAATAATTCTTCGGTAGTATGTTGAGCGGTCGCACTAATATAAAAGGACTTCATCTCAAAGGAAGTTGTTTTGTGTGAAAACTTTAACTTTTTCATGATTGAACTGAACAAAATAGCGCATCTGTGCTGCAGCACAAATCAGTTACGACAAACTATCAAAAAAATAGTTTGAAAAATGTTTTTGCAGTTTTTTTTCATTCTTAAATGTTGTTGTCAATCTGTCTGACTAATCCAAAAGGATTTCAAAACAATATCCTTAGATAGATAGTTTATTTACAGCATAATAAGAACTCTACTACATAAAAGCAATTTGTAAGTGTATAAAAGCATGGATTAAAATCGTCTACTGGAGGTAAGCTGGCAGGTGCATAAAAAAAGAACACTAAAAAATAAATAAATAAAATAATAAACAACAAAATACAAAGGTGAGACTGACTTTGGAGAGCACAATATGCAATAGGAGATCCCAAATAAATGAAAAGACATTATTAGTAAAATACCTGGCCGTTCACAAAATTCGTATGAGCAAAACATCAAAACATTGCATTTTTATTGAAATTGCATTGCATTGCATCTTGAAAAAACATCGAAACGGTGCTTGTTAACTGGTCAGTCAACAAATTATCGAAAACAGTTCTAAAATCCAGTCAATATTCGTATTTTAGGTTAAGTAAATTCACTACTCTCACATTAAGTATTTAAAATTTTGTATTTACATCTATTGATATCAAAAAGTAATCATATATAATTCATTCCCATTTCCTTTATATATTATATGTGTTTATTATACTCGATTTTTTTGCCGCTTTACGATTATGACTTTTCTTATTTGTTTGTTTATTATTATTATTAATTTTTAAGGGCGTTTTAACGGCTAATGTCATTTCACGCCCTAACATCCAAACTTCATAAGTCAGAAAAAAGTCTAAAAATTAAAAGTATTTAAATAAAAAGCATTTAAAAAAAGTCATATCAATACCCTTCTCTCTCAAATTAAGAATTTTAAATATTCAATGATTGATTTCGAAATCGATTATACGATCATAGTCATGTATTATTTGGTTTTGTCATTTATTTATTTATAACTTTTTTGAGGTAATGTTAGATTGTTGATCTGTCTGACTAACCCAAAAATATTACAGGAAACATGCGTTGAATTATTTAAAGTGTAAACAGTTTTAGAGATTTAAACAAAACATCAAAAGTGTGCTACAGCACAAGTCAGTCACGACATTCTCTTTCACTCCTCTCACTCTCTACCTCTATCTATTTAGCTATTTATCTATCTGTCTATCTCTAGTTCTTTACAAACAAAAAAATCATCAAGCTCAAAATGTATGCCTTTAACAAATGATATGAAATAAATGCCCTTCGTTTTTTTGAGAATTTGGCATAGTATTTGCCTGTGCAAAACAGCGAAGCTGGGCTGGCACATGTCAAACTCAACAAAGCAAACCAACCGGTCAAACTGATGTTTTCAATCTCAAAAGTCACTTGTGTATAATTATTTTTCATCTGGTTTGGTGAATTCTTTTGACTTGATGACCAAAATGTTGACTGTCAATTCCTCTGAATAATATAGAAAGAGTTTACAATGACATGCGTGTAGTAATCTCAATTTTTTTTTTTAGTAAATTTTGAAATCGTCATACTTTGTCTGAATAAAGCATCGAAATGTTGTTTTCATTCGACTGCACCGGGGTTCAAAAAAAAAACTTTCTTAAGAATGAAACAATCCTGTAAAAATTGATGAATTTTAAAAAAATCGGAAATGAATTACTTGTTTTCCAATAATTGTCCATTTGTAGATAGGAAATAAATTATATTTTTTCATTAATACGGCCATACTCTCTTGTCTTCGAGAATTTGGACGGGCCCTCCTACGGGTTTACAGAACTGTTTCGGTTAGTTTGTACGCAAACTAAATTAAAATCAAACTCACCATGTATATTCATGGTCCCCACTCCACGCTAAGAAGCAATTAATGTGGTAATAAAGTTAGAATTAAATTACAAAAGCTAATTTAAAGATAAATTAATTTCTGGTATGCAAATCTATGCAAATAGTTTACTCGATGGGACAATTTGTAGAAACCTGAAAAAGTAATATTGGCAGTCATTTATAGTTGATTCCGTTAATGATATCGAAAAATTACATTAAGTTATTTTAACGATTGTTATATTAAACCTCCATTTTTTCATTAAAATTATATTATAGAAAAAATATTCCGATTCAAAAAATCTTACAAACTTTCCAAAATGTTATTATTTTGCTTGGATACGAACATTTTGAGACACTTGGATCAAGAAATATGGCCTGATATTTTTCTATCATATATTATTATATGATCGTTAGAGAGTTACATGATAACAATGAAATTATGTATTGAAAGAAAGATAGCACTATAACTAATACAATTTTATGCTAAATGTAAAACAATATCTATTGTATATTTTAATCAAAAATTATTTGTGGAAAAAAAGGGTTCTACAAGATATGGTTAGAAATACGGACTAGAGGTAAAACCAAAGTCTATTAGTTAACAGGTGTACAAAATATAATAGCCTATATTCTAATAAGAATTGCATGATGATGTCGAGGACAATCGCCCTTTCGTTTCGTTTTCGTTGATTTTGTTTCAAGAGTTTGCCATATTCAGGATTGGGTGTCCTTGCCTCACCCTGCTTACATCCTTAAAAATGAAAAATGCACCGAACAGGCCAACGCTCGGATTGTATAGCCCTGACGAATCGTACTATCAACTTTCTCAAATATGACACTCAGATTTCTCATTGAGACGTACGGATGATGTCTTGCAGTTAAGGCTTATTTAATAAGCGATGCTTTGATCAGTCAGACGTATTTCTGCTTTTCGGCATATCCGTTGGCTCGTTGGATATAAGCAGGGTGAGAGTAGTCAACCAGCCTTCTACTAAAGACATAGGCAGACAAGAATGATGAGAAACGACCAGACTATAAAGTTAGTAATATTTAATTTTAAGCTAAGGTTATGCCAATGAACAAAGCGTTTTGAAGGTATTTCAATATTTTTAGCAGTGGGTTTTTTTGCTTGTAACCTAGCTTGTAACTAACTGAACGCTGTAAATAGTAAAATGCCGAACTACCTGACAGACGAAAGCATCGAAAATCAGAAACTATCCATATTCAAAAAAAGTATTTGTTGTAACGTCATTTAAGCGTACTAATTAGGTCAAATTGTTGGTTTGATTTGTCAGGGATATAAACGGGCCGTTTCCCACCCTCGATGCTTTGGCCTGTAAGTCGTGATTCATCATTATCTCATTTCGATCGATCAGGGATGTCGAAAAACATTTAATATATCAAACAACACCGTCAGCTCATCCTGATTATGGCTGATGCTAAATCGTTAATGACAGCATTGGCAAACTATGATGATCCGAACTAAACATTTTAATCGTTAACATTTTCTATTGTAATACGTAATTGAAATGAATTGCATAAATCTAGTGATAACTGCCACTTTATACAGTTGCAAACCGCCCAGAATAGTATTTTCATCGAGCCTCTTGGTCCAGGGGGAACTAACCATTTAGGACTTGTCTACTTCTTGAAAGTAAACTACCAACAAACGACGACTAGTTCTTCAACCAACGGGTCTCAAGAAGAAATCTCACATAGTAAGAAACTGCTTAGAAGCAGGTATTGCTGGCGTATTCACGTATGAACACTGTTAATGTCCTACAAGCATGAAATGTTTTCAAAGTCAAGACGTTCAAGATGATTGAAATAAATAGATGGTTTAGAGTTTTGTTGTAGCAACAAATTTTACTAAACTATTGTAGATATGTAAAATTACTATTTCTTTCTTTTTGACATTTAATGTACCTTGCTAATCATATAAGATATTGATGACCTCATTGCTGAATGATGGTTTTCCCTAATTTAATGTTATCACCACAATGAATGGACTGAATGATGCTGCAAAAAAGACACAAATGGCTGCAATATTAATTACTCTTCCTACTAATAATCATATGCATTTCTATAACATAATATATTATAAACAGGGACATCCAAGGCTATCAAGTCCATCACTGAAGATGGCGAAATTCCGAAACACAATTGAACATTCAACTAGCATAAAACTACTGGTTACCCCTTTTCCTGGGACAGTTAGACCATATGATCGGATATTAATAAACTATATGTATATAATAATTATTAAATATTAAATTAAAAATTGGCTTCAAATAAAGAAATAAATGAGGACGATGTGTAATCCCTGCCATGAATGTAACTTCGTGAAACATACACAAATGCTGCAAACTCTTAACACCAATAACGCAACTAAATTTTGACAGTATTTTCCTATAACAGTGCCGTTCATAAACTGTTATAATTTTAAAAGATTACCCTTACCCGTTATACCTAACCTCTAGCACAGCTTTCCAGTATGACTTGATGATCCGTGATCTCTCCTATTTTGAAAATTATTATTACTGTCAAATGTGACTTGTTAGACTGCAAATAAGACACAAATTGCTGTAATTTTTAAGTGACCATTAATGAAGATGAAATGCCGAAAGTTTTCTTACAGAAAAAAAGGGTAGAGGCCGGGAAATGTTCATACAACAGAGTTCGACCATAAAACATTCATAGACAAAATTAAGTTAAATTTTAATTAATCTATTTATGTTTAATGGTCTAATTGACCAAACTACTTTTTTCAATTAATTATTCTTTGTATGTAAGGTCTTGGTTGAGATGAAAAAGTTAATGTCACGAATGGGATTCCAACCCACTGACTTCGGCTATTCTAATCCCGCTCGTAACACTAACTTTTTCATCTCAACCGAGGCCTTACATAAAAAGAATGATTAACTTAAATTTTAAAATAATTAGGTTTATTTATATTTTTCAGATCAAAAATTGGGTTGGCCTGCCATTTTCTGAGGTGTGGTAAGAAGAGGTTCACGAGCCGGTGCCGGGCCCTGGGGATGTTTTCATTGAGCCTGTTTGTTCTGGAGGAAATGGTACCATTTAGGACGTGTCCTATCAGATTTCTTATCTCAATTCCCATAATGCTGCGGTTTCGTAGAGCCTGATGACGGATGAATTTGTTGTCTCTCTCTTCCGTAGACCTAGGACCTAGAATCAAGACCCGTTTCTCTGAAGCACCGAAGAAACCCTACTGTAGAGTGATTCACATTGGTCTTCTGGCGATTCGCGCTGACTGTATCCTTCCTTTAATAATGTAATGACCCTGACACTATCATACTCAAATGATTGATTGGAGCCATTGAAAAAAGTTTAAGAATAAGAATAGTATCAAATGAAATCATCAAAGGAAAATGATTAACTAAAAGCGATATTTTGGCCTAGCAGAATGGAAGGGCATAATGTTCCTTTTTATGTGTGGGATTAGTCAGTACAAAAGTAAATAAAGGATGTAAATAAACCTTTATTTACTGTTTATTTTGATTACGTTAGCTCTTAATTATTAAGGGAAAACATAATAGATTTAATTTTATTTAAAAAAAATTGAGAGGTGCGTAAAATTTGTCCTTCAGAGTAGTTTAGTTCAAATCCTAGTTACTGGCAGAGGTTTAAAGATGTGCTACAACCGCTCCTTCACAGTCAAAAGAGTCATTATTTGCAGAAATGGCCGCTAAAGTTTTATTAACAATAAACTGCATAATTGACCATATATTGGAACCATTGAACAACGTTTAAGAATAAGAATAGTATCAAATGAAATCAGCATAGGAAAAAGATTGTCCGATATTTTGGCCTAGCAGAATGGAAGGGCATAATGCTCCTTTTGATGCATGGAATCAATCAGTACAAAAGTAAATAAAGGATGTAAACAAACCATTATTTACTGTTTAATATGTTGACGATAGCTCGTAATTACTAAGGAAAATAATAGGTTTAATTTTATTCTAAATAAATTGAGAGGTGCGTAAAATTTGTCCATCAGAATAGTTTATTTCAAATCCTTGTTACTGACACAGCTTTAGAGAATGTACTGCAACCGCTCCTTCACATTCAAAAGAGTCATTATTTGCAGAACTGGCTGTTAAAGTTTTATTAACAATAAAACTGCATAATTGACCATAAATTAACACGGCTCAGCACATAATGGTAACAAAATCACATGTGCAAAGTGAATTTCTTTGCATGAGCTGTTGTTGAGAGTGAGGAGCAATGTCTGAGTATTTTAAGCGAAGGCTACTATTTGAGAGCTAGAGCGCGTATGCGAGTAGTACTGAAATAGTACGGAGGGAGGCACGAGAGCTGCTCCAGTGTAAAGAGGCCAATTTTAAACTGCCCAGTCATAAATACTTCCTCAGTACCCACTGTGTCATTGTCTCCTCGTTAACTCTCTAATAGTCACGTAAATACGTCCGAGGATAAATTGAAACGGCCGGCCTTTATGATAAACAACTAAAATCTCTCCTTCTGGCCCTTCGAAATAAATTCGAATGAGATGAGACGCAATATGAAATCAATGAATGAACCGGCCAGAGATGCTGGGATCTTCGGCATTGAAGCTTTAAAAAGTTGCATCCACAATCTTTGGCCTTGTCTGTTTGTCTAAAACGCAAAAAGAATGTTAAAATTAATAAAATAACAATGTAATGCAATATTATTACTTTTAACATTTTTCAATGAAATAAGAAATGACATTGGTTTATTCGCCGTCAAAAATCATTTTTGTTTCGATGTCATTCAGCAAGTTCGCGGTGTCATATATATTTTTTACTAGGTTGATCGTCAAATATTATTACCATGTATGAATGCTATATGTGTTCACTTATAAACGTAATAATAAATTGATCTAGGTGATAAGGCGGGTGAGGCAGGACAATAAAACCCACCACAGTGGTTTTAATAATAATGTGTCAGTGAAGACATACAAATATATTCGAACCCTACGAGTTTACTGTTTGTATTCCTACTATCTTGGTTAGTTTAGTCAGTAGCGTTTCTCAATTCGGCCAAGTTCTGTAAAGGCTGTTGTCCTGCCTCTCCATACTTATTCCCTTATCAAATGGTTAAATGTCAATCGTGTCTGACAGATGAAATTGTCGAGGATTAGATATGACCCAACTTCAGGTCATCATTCCATAGAAATCAACGAGAAATCCCACAAATGTAGCCCTAATTTGGTAAAGTTGTTGGTTTCAACCGTCCGGGATGTAAGGAGGGATTTGAAGGCTATAAGAGCTCATTTACTAACATAATAATAAATTGGTATAGGATATAAGCTGGGTAAGGTAGGATAACCAAACCCACCACTTTGGGCGTAATAAAAATGTTGCAATGGAGTCATACAATTATATTCTTATTCAGTGTATTAGAAATGTTTACTATGTTTGTAGTTTATCCTACCATTTTGGTATGTTTTGTCAGTAGTGTTTCTCAATTGGGCCAAGTTCAGTGGTTTTTGTTCCTTGCCTCACCCTGCTTATACCCTTACCAACCACTCAAAATGGTGAACTGTCATAAACCCGAAGACCTAAGAGAAATCCCATATTGAAAAAAATTTCTGATATGCCTTAGCGAATAAGAGAGATTTATTCGAACTAATTCGGTCAATTTGTTGGTTTGATTTATCAGAGGTGTAAGCAGGGCCGTTTCCGATCCTCGTTGCTTTTGTCTGTAAATCGCGTTCCGTCATTTTCTAATTTTGAAAGCAAGGGATGTAAGCAGGAATAGGTAAGACAATTAAACGATGATTATGGATGATGCTGAAATGTTCTAACAGAAAGGCAAACGTTCTAATATAATATGTCTACATTCGAGTGAATTATATGACTTTAATGAAGACTTCCACATTATAAAGGTACAGCCCAGAATTTCTAGTCCTTTTCCTTAAACTAACTTACCAAAAAAAATGCAAGTCATAGACAGGGATATGTCTCCAGGTAGAAATATCTGAAACGGCCAAAATCAACCAGCATACCCCAAATATTTTTAGTTAGGAAAATTATAGAACATGGCTGGCATATTACCTAATGGACACTGTACCTAATGACCCACATGAGTGATTCGTGATCCAACTCAGTTCTTGACGATTGAAATATAAATTATCTTGGCTCTAACAAACACTGCAAACATGACACAAATTGCAGCAATGTCTCTTACCTCTAATGAACCAAATGCATTTCTTTTTCAAAAGCAGGGAGAGCCCAGGCTGTCCAAACTAACTCAGTAGATAGCAAAACGCCTGAACATGGATCTAGAACAAACTACCAAAAATAGGTAGATCAGGATGATCCGAAAGTACACCACGATGTGTATTTAATAACTATTAACTGTCTTGGTAGTTAGCACATAGTGAAGTAATTAATGACTTAAAGAGAATAGCAAAAATAGCGGATGAGATGAACGGAAATGACCAAATTAAGGTTTTACACCTCGCGGAACTCATGAAGGAAACTCACGTTTCATTAATAAATAATTTAATTTTAGGATCTATAGTAATAGATACAATAATCAGCATAATGATTTCGGGGCGTCGTCGGAAGCCGAAAACGTGAGATCGTCGACAGGGCAACTCATCACTGGAATATCAAAAGTTCAGAATCGCATCTCTGCGCACCTGAATTCAAATCAAAAATACTTCGAAGTGTTATTTATTTTGTTTTTCAAAGGAAAAACACCGGAACTCTAAGGTTGTTATATTCTGCATTTCCGCACTCCCGTAAAAAAATATATAAAAACCTGATTAACTAGCATCATAACATACGATTATTGTCCTCAACAATCAAGTTAATAGTTACTATTATTTATTATATACATTTCTATGAAAATAGGGTTTTCCTTGTTAAACAATAACAATACATTTGTCAACATTTGCAAAACGCCATGGCGAGAGGAGTAACAAGTATATAGAACAGAAAATTTTCTTTTTTATCATGACCATGCTTACAAATCAGTCGGTTAAATTCTTAAAATAGAACATGGTTTCGCATGCGACAAAAAGTACTTACAATAAAATATTAACATAATCGATAGATATAATATGGAATGTAGATTAGCGGTCAAAGACATACCTGCCTCACTACACTTCCAGAACTGTCAGAAAAGCTGCCTTCGCCAGATCTTCTATTATATTTCTTCTGCTTGCTCACTCTCGACTGTTAACAAAAAAGACAACAAGCATTATAATAATTATTTACTGTAACCAAAATGAAATTGAATTTTTTGTATCAATGAACAGCATTTACTATTTATACTTTATTTTATAATCAATTATATTGGTTGACCAGATTGAAACAAGTAAAATGTTCAGGTACCATTTTAAAAAATTAGTGCTTATTTTTGTAAAAATTTGTCTAACCAAATAAATAAAAAAATAAAAAATACCACAGCTGGGTCTGTTAGTTTGATCATATCTTATCGCTCAATGAAAACTTATTTTATATCAATTTTAATAGACCAAGCTGTGACAGAGTTGAAGAAATTAAAAACCAAATTGTACATATAACAGACACGTTGAAGATGGCGAAAAGCTGAAACTCGTCCTCAGACTAATCCAGCGAGGATAGACACATCAAAATGATCAGTAGCGACTAAATTGAAGCATTTTCACCCCGTATACAGACTGAAAAATCTCACAAAATTGTAAATATGATTTGGCTGAGAACAATGATTTTTCATTAAAAAATAGATTTTTTTTTAACCCGCAGGCATGATTCAGAACACAAAACATTTCTAGAAAACCTGACTTTTTACACAAACCAACGTTTTTTCCCAAATTTTATTATACATTTTTTTATTAATTAAATTTATTTATTATATTATAATTTATTATATTAATAAAAAAATCAAAATATCAAAATAAAAATATTTATTCTTAAATTTGTAAAACAAAAATTTATTTTGACAATAATAAGCTCAATTTGTTTGCTAATATACATATTTGTTCATTAATCAATTAATTATACACATATTTATTTAGAAATCGTGAGATGCGGTTTGGTGTGATGTAGGTTTCAGAAAAACATTTTATTTATCGTGCCAACTTTTCGATCTTTATTGAAATCATTTTCAGGGCTCAAAGTGTTTGTCTTCTGTGTAATTATGCCATTCTTGCGGCATTCTCGACACGACACGCAAGAATGGCACAATTACACAGAAGACAAACACTTTGAGCCCTGAAGATGATCTCAATAAAGATCGAAACGTTGGCACGATAAAGAAAATGTTTTTCTGAAACCTACATCACACCAAACCGCACCTCACGATTTCTAAATAAATATCGATTAACGGCCACTAATCACCACACATAATTATACACAATTTTTTTCGAGTTGAAAAATTTGTGTCACAGGCCTGGATTCTAACACACGACTTTCGGTTAAATACGTTTCGGCTAAATAATTTTTCATTTAAAAAAAATTGTGTATAATTAATTAAGTAATTATATAATTGAGCTGATAAAAATAATTAAAAGTTAGTATTATTTGTTCATGTTTTCCACATAAAAATATTATTTTATTATCAAACGAGACTTTCTTGTATCCATTAATGCATTTCCATTAAAGCTTCTTCTTCCAATCAACAGAATTGTTTATAATTTTTTTTTAGTTAAAAAAACACTACTTTTTATAGGTCCATCACGTAAAATATGTCATAAAAGTATTATACTAGGAAGACAATTTGATTTATTTAATGATGCTTAATTCTTCCAAGTGGGTTGAATTGTTTATTCATATAAATAAAATGTGTAGGCTTGATTATTTATTGTCAACTGTTTGTAATAGGAATTAGTATAATCAGATCTGTACAAATATCATAGTGAACAATTAAAAAACTTAAAAATGACTGCTTTATAGATAATTTATTGAAAATTAATTATCTGTTTACCAGATCAGAATTATTCAAAGCCTAACTAATATGTCAATTTCCTGACTTAATTTTTTTTCTATTTCTCTTTTAATCACATATGTTTTCCTTCTAATTACCATTTTTTAATTATAGTTTTAAGAATTGGTCCAAATTTTTAACTTTTGGCTCCCTTGGGGAAAATGACTTATACAATTTTAGCCAAGGAATCGTAGTGAGAGCAGAGTTAACAATAACAAACAGTCTGCATTACAAAAGCACTTTGACCATAGATAACTGCGTGGAATGACACTTTTGACAGGAAAGCATCATGGCGGACGATGTAATCTCATCACCTGCCTTTTCGCTTTGTCCCTCCAGGTACGGAACTATTCAAAACGCATACTATTGTAAGTTCAAATCGTAAGCTTTACCTGCACATGCTCTTTGCTCTCCACATTTAGTTTTTTTTTTACTCTCGCCCCATGTGACCACCCTATAATAACTTATGCCAACTCCTGGAGACAGGTGGGTTTCGTTCGGGTACCTGAACCCACAAAGCCACCCCTACCGAGGGGTTATGACGGTTTTCTTAATACTTTAATGACTATCCAATAATTTGGACTTTTTGTGATTCGGAACAATTTCCTCGGGGGCGATAAACGTCGTTTATACACACGCTAACTTCTGTGCTGCGGCAAGAACGGTGGCACTAATTATCCTTTTTAAAGTAGAGCTTTTGTTGTACCAAAATTAAACTGCTATTTCCTAGGACTTTTCCATTCTAGACAATTAGGAACATCCTCAAACTAGTTCCACATGGAGTTTCAAAGTTTTTTCTGCACATAAGCTTAATTAGGTGTTTATAAGAATAGAAGCTACAAGAAACTAGAAGAAAACGTGATTCTTGACAGTAAAGGTCTAACGTACAATTACCCTAATAAGAAAATTTATTAAAATGATGATAATATCGGACGTTCCATAAAAACTAAACTCTTATTTCTTCGGGCTTTTCCGTTTTAGAAAATGAGAAACATCTTTAAATTAGTAATGCGAAATTTCAATGTTTTTGCTGCACCGTGATATCAGAATATAAACTCAAGAAATATAAAAAATAATTATAAATAAATATTTATTTAGAAATCGTGAGATGCGGTCTGGTGTGATGTAGGCTTCAGAAAAACATTTTCTTTATCGTGCCAACGTTTCGATCTTTATCGAGATCATCTTCAAAGCCTGGGATTTACAAACATTGTTTACATATAACAATTACATTTTGGGTGTGGAAAAGTGAATTTATGCAATGAAAAATATATTTTTTATATATTCAATCAAAGTATTTCTACTCACTCAAAGTGTTTGTCTTCTGTGTAATTGTGCCATTCTTGCGAATAATATAAATAAAATACATAAATATAAAAAATAAATTATTATCTGTTCCATTCATTCATTATTCATCAATAAAAAATAATTGTTTAAAAATTTATAAGCAAACTAGTCTAATTCTCTTTGAAAGTCCAAAGAAATCCAAAGAAAAACTAAATTTAAATTGACAAGACAATATAATTGCTTAGAAAGATAGTTTCTTCAAATTGCTAATTTAATCGCAATTGTGAGTCAATTTAAAGGACCAAAATATGCCCCCTTTGAATTAAAGATAAATTATTTCGAAATTTGAGAATTAAACCTTGTGTAAAGGGTAGAATGCCTTTCAGCTTCCAGCTAATGCCAGACCCGATCGAAAGCCAGTTCCATACCGAGAAAGGTCCACGAACAAGCACTTCATCAACTTGAGAAAAATTCAATGAGTATATCAATTCAATAGTTGAAAACGATAGTTCTACTTACAACCTGTTTTTGGATGTTATGCCAGTTTAACATCCAGATATCCGGATATCTGCCAAAAATATTTTGTTATTATATATTACAAGAGGGCACTGTTGTATAATAGAATGGCGTCTATGGAAAATTAGAAATAGCCTTGAACTAGTATATTATTAGATTTATTATATATACAATCTAGATGAACAAAGCATATCCAGTCATAATTGTGCGTCAATTTAATCTTTACAAAAATCCCCATGTGAATAAAAGCTAAATATTTTCGGGTTGCTGCTCTTTATTATACGTGGCCCCCCCCCGTTGGTTTTATGTTTCATATTTTCATAGACATTGGCCCTAGA
The DNA here is from genome assembly GCF_000648675.2 of Cimex lectularius. Lineage (NCBI taxonomy): Eukaryota > Metazoa > Arthropoda > Insecta > Hemiptera > Cimicidae > Cimex > Cimex lectularius. The sequence continues at coordinate 404,475 of NW_019392771.1, read as the reverse complement.
GCAATAAAACGGAGATAAACTCTTTTGAAGGTGGGCCAGATATAAAGGGGAAAAAAGAAATAAATTAAACCGAGGTACGTTCATTAGCCTTGAGTTTCAGCTCTTAACCTTTCACTTTTAAAAAGAACACTTATATAATATAATATTAGTGCCTGTAGTAGTTTTCTAATTTAGACTGTGAGCTGGGATCGTCTGCTTATAGGGTGGACATGGAGCAATGTCAGTACGATGATCAAAGGAGATTTAGCACTGCATTGCAAACTTCATCAGCATGCACTAATTACACTTGTCAAGCCCTAAGTCAGAAACCTGTTTCCCAAGGAATCGAATAGTTTACATGAAGGTACGCAATGATAGTACAGAACACAATTAAAACTAAATCATTAAAAAAATGTGACACCAGTGAAAAAGAACATGGCAGAAAAATACTTCCTTCAGTATTGTTCTTAAAAAAATAATAGTAAATCTATCCAAACCAGCAATATACTCGTAATAATAATAGTAACCTACTACTTTTAAAACGATATTGTAATTTTTAAGATTATATTACCGAGCATTTAAACAATTTTTGACGTTTAAAATCATATTTTTATTAAGTTGAAATCTGTCCTTGTTTTGTTATTATAGCTTGTTATTCTCTCGACCAAACAATACAAGAAAATAAAATGAATATATTATTTAGATTTTTGTTATTTAAAAACTAACTGGTTTTTCTAGAATAAAGACTCTTTCTTTAAGTCTCTCTCTCTCTCTCTTCCTTTCTTTCTCTGTCTTTATCTGTCTGTATTATCAGTCTCTCTCTCTCTCTCTCTCTCTCTCTCATTCTCTCTCTCTTTCTCTCTCTCTCTCTCTCCCTCTCTTTCTATCTATCTATCTATCTATCTCTCTATCTATCTATCTATCTATCTAACTAGCTTTGGTGTGTGTGTGTGTATGTGCGAGTTACATTGCTATCATGAAAATAATAATATGAATGTGAATCAATAATTAAGTAAATCACACATAATTTACTTCCCTAAATTTTCACTGTTGAAGAATTTCAAGTGCAATTTGACTAAATAAAATCGACATAGTTTATATTTTTAATCCAAATTCGATATTCCGTTCGTTTTTCTTTACAATTTATTTTAGAACTTATTACTATTTAATTAACAGTAGACATAATCACATTCCAATCAAGTAAATCACCTGTGGGAAATCCCTCATTAAATTAATTTGGAATGGCCCTGATAATATTCATGTTTACCAGTGACATTTTCCCTTTACTGCACTATCATTACTATTAGGAAATATCCGAAGAGTCGAGATAATTAACGCTTATTTGTTAAAGTAGGTAAGTTTTTAACTCCGATGATTCTAGGTTCGCTGTTTGGTCGTTTTTGATCACAATGTAAGTCATCATAGCCAATCAGTAAGGAGTGTTTAGGGTTCATAGGGTTGTAACTAGGGTGAGGAAAAAAGAACAAGCCCACAGCCAATGCCATGGAAAATAGGCCGGCAATATGTTATTAAAAGAACTGCAGGTTCATCATCCAGCAGGCCATAAATAAATCTCATAGTAGTTTTTAGTGAAACTTCAGTATTAAAATCATAAGAATAGTTTAGTTGGTCAGGTTATAAGCATGATGAGGAAACACAGAAAATCCATCACTGAAGATGATCAAATGCTGAAACGAGTCCGACACACCGACCGTTACTGACGACCGAAGTACAGGAATAAATCGATGTTTGTATTCATTCTTAATCTTATATGATGATCACACTATCAGCAATAATGCTTCATATGATTTTAATTGATAGACTAGTACTGACCTTTACTTATTTATCTCTTCTTTAAATTTCTTAAATTTTGTGTGTTGTTCTGAGACATGTTTCGCCACAGCGATATCTTCATTTGTTGGTCAGGTTATAAGAAAGTCGAGGCAGGACAACAAATCCATCTCTGAAAATACCGAATGTCGAAACGCGCAACACACAACGAACTATCACTAACGAACAAACTCATATTTTATTGTATGATTGGTACTTAACATTAAAGATTCATTTGATTTTTCTTACCCGGATTTTTAAAATATGTAAACTTACAAAATTAGAAATAACTGCAGAAAATACTGTAGTTCCTGTAGGTTTTTCGTTTCTGATCATTCTGGTACGTTTGACCGTCGAAATTACCGAAAGTATCTGGGAAAAATTCAGCGGTCTAAAAAGGGCACCCTATTATATATTATTGTTATATGTTATGTTATATATTACGCTTTCCCACTCACTCTCACTCTCTCTCTCTCTCTCTCTCTCTCTATATATATATATATATATATATATATATAGGCATCTTCCTCTTTCTCTCACTTTCTCTCTCTCTCACCCTCTCTCTTTCTTCCTTTCATTCTCTGCCTTTTTCTGTCTGTATTATCAGTCTGTTNGTTTCTGATCATTCTGGTACGTTTGACCGTCGAAATTACCGAAAGTATCTGGGAAAAATTCAGCGGTCTAAAAAGGGCACCCTATTATATATTATTGTTATGTCTTTCTTTCGTTGTTTAGCTCGCTCGCTCTCTCTCTCTCTCTCTCTCTCTCTCTCTTTCTTTCTTTAAGTTTCTCTCTCTTTCTTTCTTTAGGCATCTTCCTCTTTCTCTCACTTTCTCTCTCTCTCACCCTCTCTCTTTCTTCCTTTCATTCTCTGCCTTTTTCTGTCTGTATTATCAGTCTGTTTGTCTCCCGCTCTCTCTTTTCCTTTCTTTTTTATTTCCCTTTCTCCCCTCTCTCACTCACTCCCTCTCTCTCTCTCTCTCTCTTTCTCTCTCTTTCTTTCTTTAGGCATCTTTCTCATTCTCTCACTTTCTCTCTCTCCCTCTCTCTTTCTTCCTTTCATTCTCTGCCTTTTTCTGTCTGTATTATCAGTCTGTTTGTCTACCTCTCTCTCTTTTCCTTTTTTTTTATTTCCCTTTCTCCTCTTTCTCTCTCTCACTCACTCTCTCTTTTTCTTTCTTTAGGTTTTTCTCTTTTTTTCTTTACGTTTCTCTCTCTCTCTCTTCCTCTCTCTGTCTCTCTCTCACACTCTCTCTCGCTCTTTCTCTCTCACTCTCTCTCTCTCTCTTTCTTCCATTCTTTCTCTGTCTTTATCTGTCTGTATTATCAGCCTGTTTCTCTCTCTCTCTCTCTCTCTCTCTCTCTCTCTCTCTCGCTCTTACTTTTTTTTATCCCTTTCTTCTCTCTCTCTCTCTCTCTTTCTCTCTCTCTCTCTGGGATGTGTGAGTTGCATTGCTATCATGAATAATGATAAAACACAATTTACTTCTAAAATATTTTTTTAAAATTATAAATCACAATTAAAGTGTTCTTACATGTTACATATATTCACTATTTTTGTTGTATGACGAATAATTGATATTTAAACTACTCCATGCCTTTACTAGATCATTTGTCAATCGTGACCTTGTCTCACATAGGCGAGAAACCACAATTTAAAAAATATATATTTTTATTGTTTAGGTCGACAGCTAATTTCACACATCCATTGAATTAGACGAGATTACTTCAGAAAGCACGATGAATTTATAGCTAGATCTAGTGCTTATTTATTGTATTTACAGATATGAATTGGAGGAATCGAATCTGGAGTGCGTGGCAGGACAATAAGGCTAATGCTTGTGCTTGGGACAGTAGGGGCTGAACCATTAGTATTTGGAAGCGATAAGATAGAGCTGATGGATACTGCTTGCAGGCAAGACTGACGTCCCCCTGATAACACCCTTGATCCCATTACCTCACCCCACGGTATGAGAATTTCCTCATTTTCACAACGACTGCCAGCTTGAAACAGGGCGAAAAGGTGGACTTTTTAACCTGACGTTTGGACCGTTGGATAGCCAATCTTTATTCTCAAACAAGATTTAGGCTCACCGGAGGACAAGCTGATAATAAACAATTTTCCTGAGGAAATGAACGTTCAAGTATTGAAGGGTTTGGCTTAAGATCAAGATTGGAACAGATGAGAAAAAATTAAAGACAATAAGTTTAAAGACATGAACAATAAATTATTTTAGAATTCAGTTCAAAACACGTGTAAATTAAAAACAAAGTCTCACGAATGTGAGTTAAAAAAAATTGTGATATTTATTTCCTGTAAATGCAATAGTTTGTAAAACCGTATCTTGTGAAATATCCTCGTGTATCCAAGATGATGGTGCTGTAGTTTGGTCCTATTCCTTATAAACCTCAAGGATTTCCAAAACTTGCAATTCTCATGTTGTATCGTAGCGGATAGGTGAATTTTTGTCGGTTCGGTAAAGTTGGTTTGACGTTTTGAATTGTCTAAATTTGTCGTAAACACTCGAACTACAAATTTCAAATAGTTTCACTACACAAATTAATTACATGAATAACTTCCAGAAGTTCAACATAGGGTTTCACGTGGAATAGTATTTGAATTTTATTGTTACATCAGATATATGAAATTACTGAAAGTACTAAACTTATTACTTAAGATGGCAAAATGGCGAATCGCGACTGTCAAGCCAAAACAGTGCTGATATAAAGACAATTACGTTTAAATTAATTAAATTAATATAATCATTGCAAAAGCTCCTTGGATAAATAGTTTATTATTTTCTATCGGCATATCACCGTGGTTCGTCAGCGTTAGAAGCAGGGTGAGCAAGACAAACCTGTTAATGAACATGCCAAAATGTGCCTTTCAGAACGAAACAGTGAAATCATGCCGACAAGGTGATTGATTGGATATGACCACAGATTTATCATTTGCTAATTGAAAGTTGATCATGTATTTTCATAAAATTAACGTGAATTACTTCGCACAAGAAAGTATGCCGTTTAGTTTATTATGGAATTTCTTCTAGAGTAGGTGTGTGCGTGTATGTTTGGTTTGTTGGGACCGTTTCGGTATACCGCTTTTTTTCAGGGTTGATCTGGGTTATAAGCAGGGTGAGCCAAGAAACCAACCACACGCAATTACAACCCCTCACTGCTAACTTTATTGTAAAAATTAATTCCATTGTTTAATATAAAAAAAGCTGAAGTCACCATTTCAGTGGTTGGTCAGGGGTATAAGCTGGGTGAGCCAAGAAACCAACCCACTGCTAAAGAGGGCGAAATGCACTTTGCTCTTTGAAAATCGACGTAATATTCACGCCATTAACAATTACGGACTGTAAGCTGCGTGAATCATGCTGTAACGCGTAAAGATATACAGACAAGAACAATTGACCATAGGTTTATCATTTGTTTATTGCAAATTGATAGTGTATTTTCATAAAATTAATATTGTAATTACAATTGACAAAGATCGTCCCTAATTGACCTAACGGTTGTTCATCGTAAAAACGGTTTTCCTCGTTTAATACAAGAAAGGTCTCAACACTATTTCCAGTGGTTGATTATGGTTGTAAACATGGAAAGGAAGATATCACACCTCACAGCGAGAATGAGCAGAACGCATTTAAAACCCCTTACTGCTAAGTTCATTAAAAAACATTAAAAATTAATTCCATTGTTAAATATAAAAAAGGCTGAAGTAACCACCTCAGTGGTTAGTCAGGGTTATAAGCTGGGAGAGTCAGGACAGCCAGCCCACCAGCTTGAACAGCCAGACCAAATTGACAAACCCTCAATGGTAGGTAACATAGTTTAAAAAGGTTTGCCATGTTTAATACAATAAGGTCCCGGCACGATTTTCAGTGGTTGATTAGGGATATAAGCTGGGAAAGGCAAGACAGCAAACCTCCCAGCGAAAATAGGCAAAACAATTGAAAAATCCCTCATAAGTAAATTCGTCGTAAAAATTATTTCCATTGTTTACTTTATACTAAAAAGGTTCAGTGCTTGCTCAAGGATATAAGCTAAGTGAGGCAAGGTAAAACAACTCCCGGTGAGATTAGGCATTGAAAACCCTCTCAAGAGTAAATTCATCGAAAAATCATTTCCATTGGTTAATATTTAAAAAATGCTCAAGTCACCATATTCTATGCTTGCTCAAGGTTATAAGATAGGTGAGGCAAGGCAACAAACTCGCCGGTGTGAATACCAGGTTGAAAACCCCCTCATTGGTAATTCGTCGTCAAAATTATTTCCAAGGTTTATTATAAAAAAAGACTCAAGTCGCCACTTACAGTGCTTGGTCAGTGACATAAGCTGTGTGAGGCAACAAACTCATCAGTACGGATAGACAGACTAGAACGATCGGAAACTACCAAACCTTCGGCTTTAGTTTATTATTTGTTATTCAGTGTATGTGAAAAAACCTCATTAATAACATCGCTGTAAAAACGGTTTATCATAATACAAAACAGGGTCAAGTCACCATGTTCAGTGTTTGGTCAGGGTTATAAGCAGTGTGAAACAAGATAACAATTACTCCACAGAAGGAAGAAAACAATCCAGCACAAGTGAAAAACTCATTGTAACTTTATTGGCAAAATCCCTCGTTCAGTATATAAAAAACTATATACGGAAGTTTGTGAGTATTTTAAAACAGTCTAGACAAGTTAATTATTATAAGACTATTATTTTAATTTAATTTTTTCCCAATTTTCACCTGTATTTTATTAATATCTTTTGGTATTTTGATATTTTATCTGCATATATTTGTTTTAAATTTGCAAGAGTATAAATGAAAAGGTATATTAATATCATAAAATCAAAAAACTTTTTTTGGAGGCGTTTCTTGTATCTAAATTACATCAAATGAAAATAGTTGTCTACAATAGAGTATAGTGTTGGATAGATGTTGCAAAGGTATTTTATAAGTCGATACTGTTGGCTGTTCCATGGTCCAGGTAACATACGCTAGGGTGTGAGTAATAAAATTTTACGGCGCGCCGTGTATTCATGATGAGTAGAGAGCCGGCGATAATTTTAGACTGGATTTTTTTTCCCATTCGTTTCCCTTCTGGAATGTTTAAGACCGCCGAATGTTGTTAAAAGCTGGTCTTGGCTCTTTTGATTGTACTCTTTCCAGGCGAATCACTGATTTCGTGAGTACGAAAGATTTCGTATCGTTTCTGTAAATGTTTCGTTTTCCATTTTAACGAGGCAATGGGCTTTATAGACATAACAACGGAGAATAAATCTGTTAGTTGATCAAATTATTTTTACAAGTTTTTATTATATTTTTTTACAAAACCAAAATTTTTGATTATGCTTTTATTGTTACACAAGACAATTATGCCTCAACCTTTTACAGTCATTGACGATTATATCATGCTATTGTTATCACATAATTGGCCTTCTCATAACTGTACTCTATGTGTATTTATTACAACCTTTCGCCGAATTGTTGTTGAAAGAATTGTGAAATTTCTTTTTGAGGTCTGGGCTTAATTAACCTGCAATTTGGTCGTTGGCTGTCGGCTGGATCGGCTATTCTCACCATCTTCAGTAGTGGATTTGTCTCATATTTCAATAGGTAGAATAAGGTCCGTCATAAGGTCTTTTGAGCTAACTATCATTGGTTAGTAAATAAATTTTTATAAAGAAGTTTGGATATGGAGTGTTTCACTTCGAATGAACAAATAATAAACAAAACTAATAATCTTATCGTTTCAGTGCATTCGGCTCTGCTTCAACTTGATAGCGAATGTCTAGCGTCACCCTGCTTCTAACCCTAACAAGCTTCTGAAGATAACTAAAACCAAGATCAAAGTAGAAGTTCACATCTCGTAGACATAAAAACAATCCTACAATGAACTTAACTTCACTAATTTCGTGGTCCGCTTGACCAATTAGTATATTGAAAAATGGCAAAAAGGAGGGAAAACTCAAAAGGTCGGGTTGAGATAGGAAGTTGGTGTCCGAGTGGATCGAGGTCACGATAGCTCAAGTGGTAGAGCAGCGGCGTATCTAGCCGAAGATCGTGGGTTCGAATCCCGCTCGTGCCATTGATTTTTTTATCTCAACTAAAAACCTTAATTAATTGTAATAAACTTAACATTGTGCTTTAACGATTTTAATTTTATGCATTTATTCTCACACAGTCAATGATCTGAAATTAATAAAACATGGAAGCAACCGAAATAAAATACAATTTTTGATCAAAAAGTCTCTAATTTCTTCTTTTGGATGAGTTATATTGCAAACAAGACAACACTGATAAATATAGTCATAAATTACCATTTAGGAACGTTTTATTAAAAAAGGGAAATCATTTTTACGACTAATTCAACATTGTAATAGATTTGAACAACAATAACCTAAAGATTGGTCGATAGGGTTAGGTTAGGTCATCATTATTGTATGTCTTTTTACGCTAGTAGGTTTGTTGCCACTCCCTTCTTATGCCCCTACCACACCTCGAAATGTGATTTAAGACATCTTTCATATTAAAATAGAAAAATTAATTTAGCGACGAAATTATTAAATGCCTGCAATATAAATCAAATAGAAACAGATTTGATTTGAAAGTTTATTGCCTCAGACTGCTTATAACCATGCACAACCCCTATAGGTTACTTAATTTTCACGAAGTTGCCAGTGCGTTATTTTAACCTCTACTGGATACCAAATAGTAAACTGAACGTTATGAACTTGATCGTTTCATACACGCCTAACCTTGCTTATGAGTTTATTGCCACGCCTTACTTATTTCCCCTGCGCAACCACAAATGGTGATTAAAGATTTTTTAAACAAAGAAAAAGAATTTATCGATGAATTATGAATGCGAAATGTTTCGGGTGTCTTACAGTCCACAACCGCGACATTACAAAGTGGTCTGTGCTTTTCTTCACCCTGCCTATAACCTTGACCACTCTGAAGATGCTTGCAAGATAAATGGTCAAATAGAATCAGATAAGGTGATTCACGATACGTTTCTATACATTAAACAAGATAAAACATTTTAGCGACGAAATTACCAACAATGAGTCGTTTTTCATTTGTACTGAATGGTAAATAAACTGCTGGACGAAGCAAATATTACTTCAAGATATTTCGATTGGTAGATTGACGTCCGGCGTATAGGTCGTTTGAACCCCCATCAGTTAGTCCGGGATATTACCACACTTTGGTCAAATTCACCTTTTTTTGTCAAATGCGTACAGTTCAGATCAAAGATTGAATCATTCTCTGTAATTATGAAACTAGCTCAAACTAACTCATTTTTCATTTGAAACATCATAGCCTTCGAATCCACGACATCCTTATGTTTCATAATTTTTAATTTTAATTTCTTTCAATTAATTAAGGTTTTTAGTTGAGATAAGAAAGTCAATGTCACCAGCGGGATTCGAACTCACGATCTTCGGCTAGATACGCCGCTGCTCTACCACTTGAGCTATCGTGACCTCGATCCACTCGGACATTAACTTCCCATCTCAACCCCACCTTTTGAATTTTCCCTCCTTTTTGCCATTTTTCAAATGTCGTGTAATCTATTTCATTCTCGGCGATAAATGAAATGGTCACGGAGAGCTTTTGTGATAAAAAAGAAAAGGCCCCACCTTTTAAAAAATGGCAAAAAGGAGGGAAAATTCAAAAGGTGGGGTTGAGATGGGAAGTTAGTGTCCGAGTGTATCGAGGTCACCATAGCACAAGTGGTAGAGCAGCGGCGTATCTAGCCGAATAAAGTGGGTTCGAATCCCGCTCGTCACACTGACTTTTTTATCTCAACTAAAAACCATAATTAATTGAAAGATATTAATTGGTCAAGCAGACCACGAAAACAAGTGAATTTAATAAGTTAAAATGAAGTATACCTTCACTAAAGCACTCCCTACTCAGCCTAAACCTGGTTAGATCAGCGGAGTATTGAGCGGAAGGTCGTGGGTTCGAATCCCGCTCGTGACACTAACTTTTTCATATCAACCATAACCTTACGTAAAAAGATTAATTAATAACAAATAATTTTGTCGTTTCCCGGCATTCTGCTCTGCTTCACCTTGATGGCGAATGCCTCACCCTGCATATAACTCTAACCATTTGAATGGTGACGAAACATTTCAGCCTTAATATATTAAACAGCAGAAACAATTTATATGACGAAGTAATTAATATGGATTTTTTCACCTAAACAGACTAACAAACATTCAGAACAATATTAAACAGAATAATAATTATACATTGAAATATTATATAGTACAATAAGCTATACGTGTAGGTCGAACATTTCAGAACATGCTGATCTGTCTATTGGTAGTTTTTTTTCCCTCGCCCATGTTATACCCTTGAGGGGTAAGTTAGGGAAAAACGTCTGACTGACCAAAAACACCATCCTTAAGAAAAATCCTACAAGTCATACGATGGACTTCGAAAAACAAGTTAGGGCGATCGTCATTTACATTAAATGATTTAAAATATCGAATCTAACACTAAAATTCAAATTCTGTTTGACAAAATCATTGAAAATAAGTCTTTACTATAATATTTCTTTAACAAGATTGATTTTTATCATTGCTTATTCATAATTAGAAATTCCGTCCAGCGACTAATTAAGATTCAATGAAGAAGCCGTGCTCACGCAAGTCCACGTGTGGCCGGGTCAATGTAAGCCGGTTTATATCGACATACACACGTAGTCGATTATCCGTGAAGGAAAGTTAATTTTTCGTATTGCCTTTCTGTTTAGGGCCTTGTTGTTTTAGCACGAATCAGGAAACTGACTGTTTCAAATTTTGCCGGGTGCTTTCCTTGCCTCTTTACATTAATTTATCAAGTTTGATTGAATTAGCAAAGGTAATTCCAACTTAAATTGGACCGTATTAGACTGCCAGTCAATACACAAATAGATTTACCTAAATTAAATCATAGGGTTTATAGCATATCAGAAGAAAAAAATAAAATTCCCCGGTACGGCAATTAAAGTTTTTAAAAGGAAAAATAAAAGAGTATAGAAGACCTGTTATTAAAAATAATACCAAAAACGTTCCTCAGGTGGTGACACTGGGGAAAATTACGATTAGTTATGCTCACCTGCCGTCATGCGGTTTATTTATTTTCTGCAAACCGGACTAACTGACGCATTTTTCTAATCAACCGCTGTGGAATTACGCTGACGTAAATATTACACATTGGATTTTACAAGTCTTGTAAATATTTTCAAGTAAAGAAAGTCTACGATTCGTAAATAAGGTCAAATTAAAAAAAGTAAACAATACTGCATAATAAACAGTACCACAGACGCAAATCGTTCTCAACTTTTACAAATCATAAGAACAATTTATTTTTGGCTTGACTATACAAATTCATTTAAGTTGAAAAAATAAAAATTTATGCTCATTATTTAAAAGATGAACAATCAGCAAATGTTAATTGTGATTTCACCTTCTGTATATATATATTGGTCATTTTGTATTAACCTGGTCCGCCGATCTTCGCTCTTCATTGCACAAGAAACGATCAAACTATAGTTTCATCAACTACCCTAACAGGAAATCTCACAAATACAAAATTTTTAATTGCCATTCAACACTACTAGACGTATATAATGTGAGTTTGGTCAGGGGTATAAGCAAGGACAAGACAACAAACTAATTATTAAAGGGGAAGAATTTGGATCGGAAACGACGAACTTACAGGTCATCACTCCGTAGAAACTTCACAATCTGAACTTGTATTTGCATATCACTTTTAACCAAAAAGAAATCGAGAATCTCATTTGTTCATTTATGAGGTGAAAAGAAAGTTCTTGGTCAGATTAAAAGTTGATTCACGAGTCGTTCACTGAAGATTCTTTGAGTTTATGTCACCAACATTGGTTCAAAATTCTCAAAGTTTTTCTTTTCAAATCTCATTCCCAGGAGCTGAAAAATGAACCTATCAACTTGATATTTCCTTGGTATTGTATTTTCATTGGTAGTGTTACACGTATTCATTGTCAATCATGTTGGATCTGATGATCAATAGTCGACCCTTCCACTCTACAGGCATTTGGGTGACACGCTCGATTTATGTTGATTCTGGCACACAAAAATGTATGTTTAATCACTTAGAGATACATTTCTATTTAAAAGGATGCCTACATTGTTTTAAGGTTTGCTGTTTTAAGGTATCAATGCATAGATTTGATCCCAATTATAAAAGTTTTCAATAATTATATCGTTTTGGCCATTGTAACGGTTACTCAAAGAAATATTAAAAGAAAAATGTTAATATAAAATTATTTTTTATTTTATTATAGTTTAATGACAGAGACACACATATATATTCTTTCTTATTAAATTGGATGCAGATATTGCTAGAGTATAACATCAGTACGCCAATTGATTCATGACTGTAATTTTGTAAAGTTGAAACCTTTAAAAGTTTTCGAGAAATTATAAGTTTCTGCTCAAAATACTTCAACCGTTCAATGAGATTAAAAATTAATTAAGGTTTTTAGTTGAGATAAAAAAGTCAATGGCACGAGCGGGATTCGAACCCACGATCTTCGGCTTGAAAAATGGCAAAAAGGAGGGAAAATTCAAAAGGTGAGGTTGAGATGGGAAGTTGGTGTCCGAGTGGATCGAGGTCACGGTAGCTCAAGTGGTAGAGCAGCGGCGTATCAAGCCGAAGATCGTGGGTTCGAATCCCGCTCGTGCCATTGACTTTTTTATCTCAACTAAAAACCTTAATTAATTGTAGTATATTAATTGGTCAAGCGGACCACGAAATTAGTGCATTTGAGATTAAAAATATTGATTACTGACTAACCTTTTTTTAAAATAAAAATCTGTTAACTAATCTAAATGTTACTTAATTAAGTGGCAAAAGAACTCATCGCAAAAGATAAGCTAAGTAACAAGCTCATCACCTAAAAACCAAAAACATTTTTGAATATTGCTGATGCTAAGACAGCCATATCGATTCATTCACCCAAAGAAATTTTGACTACAACTGATTGCTATAATCCCCTTAGTATTGCAGCATTGAAGATGGCGAGAAGACGAAACTGGCCTTAAAAACCAAAATGCTAAGAAACCATTATACATATAAATATGAAATTAGGAATGTTTCTATTTCAAAGCAAAATGTAAATATTTCCTAGCATAATTTTGTGAAGGTTAGTCGAGCAAGAAGCACATAAATATATTACTTGTCTAATATTTTAATAAAATTTCACTTGGTATACTTCAACGGTGCTTTCTAAGAAATGTCAAAATATCCCGTTTTCGGGAGTGATAAACTTAATTTTGATTTAAATCGAAACGTTTTCAATTGTCAGACACAAAGAGATTTTTCTTTGTTCTTTTTAAGATTAACTAGATCAAAGTGGTTTATATTGCTCCATTAATGAATGGAAATTGAAACAAACAGCGGCCAGTTTACAGTTTTGGGATTGGGAATTAATTGTTTCACTCTCTAACTACACTGACTTCCTTACCAATTTATAGACTTGAAATTTTCTAACGTCTAGGAAAGCATATAAGGAGCATAAGCATCTAGATCGAACCATTATATATATTATAATTAATTACAGAAATAAGTACTTTTAGTTTCCAGGCAACTTATACTAGTATAAATCAGAAAGAAATTGCGTGACGTATTCAACTTAAAAAAAATACCATGGATGTTTCTTTCATTTTTATTGGAAGGTGTAACGTACATTGAAAATTAATTGAATTATTAAGTAAATTATTTTTCTATTATATATCGTTAATTACACATGATTATAAAGGTGAACACACAGATCGGCGCAGGTGTTTTCATTAAAATTTGTCTCTCCGATAAATTGCATCATTTTAGCAATACCATATAATTTTGGCGGATTAGCTAATTCGGTATAGTGAAGGACAAAGGATGATTCCTTGCGTATGGATAGTAGATTGGTGAAACTTTGCCCCATCGAGGTTATACCCAAGAATTTTTGCAGTATGTCAATCATTGTACTAACTATTAACTATCAAAATTTGATCAGGGATTAAAGCAGGGTAAAGCTAGACAAGAAAAACCACCAATGGTCATGGTTAAGTGCCGAAACGCCCGACAATTGAAATTGTATAAAAAGGAATTCTTTTAAAATTAATAACGCACAAACTTACGGCTGAAAATAGCGAAATTCTGAAACGCGTCTGATTTACAAAAAATAGGCGGACCAGGATGACCAGAGGGGACTAAACTAAGAGATAATCACTTCATAAATCCAAACTGTGAAATAATAATAGTCTACTGAAAACAGCGAAATACAGTAACGCCACCAGACTAAACCAGCGAGGATAGGCGAATGATGAGGATCAGAAACGTTTTCATTCGGCAGACTTCAACTTTTAATATTACTGGTATAATAATAAGATTGTATTTTAGTAGATAAGGATTAAAAGCAGGGTGAGGCAAGTCAACCAAACTAATGAAGACAATGACATGCCGAAACGCGTCTGATAGCTCAACTCAGCGAGGATAGAAAGACCAAATTGACCGGTAACGACCAAATTACAGGTTCATCACCCGCAGACAAGATGAACAAATTTCTCATTATATTTTGTAGTTCAATCATTTCCGGTCAACGAGGTCTGCCTATCTTCCCGGTTTTAGCATTTCGCTCTCTTCCGTGGTCGGTCAGGATTGTAAGAACGGTGAGTTAAAGATACAAACCTCCGCAAAGTTGTGAGGTTGCCTTACAGACTAGAATAAACGGAAACTACCAAACTACTAGTTTAGTTTATTAGTTGATAGACTATACAACTGAAAAACACCGTTTTGTTAACTTCATCTTAATAATGTAGGACCTTGTGAAATTAAAAAAGTTTTAAGTCACCATCTTCAGTGGTCGGTGAGAACTTAAAAAAAAGAAATTTTATGAAAAAAGAAGAAGAAAAGACTAGAAAAAGAACTCTTAAGAAGAAATTTTGCAATTTTTGAAAAATTTGTTTCGCTCCAACTCGCTAATAGTCCTGATTGAACACTGAAGATGTCTGATGATATGAAACGACTTGTTTATAATCTGCCCCTTGAAAATTTGTCCAGCATTTGACTGCAAAAACTGCAGCCGTTTAATACATAAAAAGTCTTGAGTCGCCTTGGGTTTGGTTAAGGGATATAAGCAGGGCGAAGCATCAAACTCACCAACGTAAATGCATACCAAGTAAAATCTCCCCTTTGTCTTGAAACATATTTACCTTGTTTAATAACAAAAATGTTTCGTCATCTCTACATCTCCATATAAGAAATATTCGGTCAGACAAAAATGATAAAGACGAGTGAGATCGTAAAAGACCTAACTGCAGGTTATTGTTATTCAGTACAAGTCAGTGTAAACTAAAAAATACAACCATCTTTGTCGTAATGACTGCTCCCTTATTTAATATTAAATACTTAAATTTAAGTGTATGAATATTTTGAAGTTGTCCGTACAATTAGTGTTGTAACTAACGCAAAATAGAATCAAATGAGTAGAATATGAAGAATTTGTAATTTATTGTGAAATTAATTTGACATTATTGATGATAGCTGCTTCTTCCAAGCTTGTTCAGGGTCAAGGTACACAACAATCCTATCAAAGATGGCGTTTGTGCTAAATATTTTGTCAGATGTGACGTTAAAATACGTTTGTAAAGTGTGAAGAGGTTTGTTGGCAATGGAAAACCCCAAACCGCGTTAGTTGTCTTGCCTCGCCCTGCTTATACCCTTGACCGACCATTGACATAAGCTAAATGCAAGTTTTTCAGTCGAAGTGATCAACCGTCACCCTGACACTTCGTAAACTTTTCAAGATAACGTCGATGTCGGATATAAAATGTTGTTAGCCGTTCTTGCATGAACTAATGAAATGGTCTCAGCGGAACGAAATGACGTACAATTTGGCGGAATAAATGTCAGTCACTTGAGCGAGTTTTATTAAGCAATCGGATTAATTAGGAGGATCATAAAAATAAGACCAAATCTTACTTCCACTGTTGAACCAAGCAGCTTTGCCATTTGTCATAAATGCAATTTTCAAAAATAATACTTGCCAGTGTTAGTCTACTCATACAAGGCATATTTAGCAGTTAATGGGTACATTTGACCTCTAATTTTGCTACATGACTGGTTAACCCTTAAAAACTGGTTTCCTGGGACTTTTGGCACAAAGTGTCTCAATAATCAGAAAAACGTTAGTACTGACTATTGATTTATGTAGTGTTCCTTAATATGTCCAAATCTAGGGGTTAATTAATTTTTTAACATATACTTTTCACCTTGCAAAATATTCTCAATTAGAAAATTCTATGATCTCTAAATGGCACGACTACTGTCGAGAATAAGGTCCTCTAGAACACTTCCAGGTTTGTTTTCATTCACCTTTCCTTAGGATCTGTTAAATAAACAGTTTCTACTTCAATTTATCTTTTTTTATGGTTTTTTGTAATATTTCTGAATATATCCCACAATAACGTTGTTTTATGAGCAAAAGTTTGAGAATTCCCGGTTTTATACTTGTTTGACTTGTTAAAAGTCAACACAATAAAATCGTATATACTCTTTTATAGAAAATCTTTATCGGTTTTTGAAATTTTATTAAATACTATTTATAATTAACAAAAAAAATTGCCAGAGTCGTATAGTGTAATTTGGCTACTTGTTTTGTGCCAAAGCGACATTACTGTCCAACCTCTGTCAGTGTGTCGATAAAAATTTTCAGAAGGCGAATTTAAACTTCTCTTTTCAGGATTTGAAAGTAGTTTATTTCCAATATTGGCCTAAAATATGCTCCAGAAAAGCATATTTATCCTTAACTTCAATATCCGTGGGCATAACATATTTTTTACTGATTTTCCCGGTGTACCACTACACTTTTTGGATAGTTTATTACAGCTTATCAAAAATTGAGCCTTTGATAAATGTTTGGATACAAATATCACTTTAGATCCAGGGAGAAAAATTTGTAAACTCGATCCTTCTAGTCTTGCACAAAGGTCGTACAAACGTCTTATCTCTTTGTTTATTCTAAAAATAAAAATAAAACGACGTATGATTAATTATTGACTGAATGCCTTTTTCTTCACCACTGCTAGCAAACCGAATAAAACGACGATTTTTTACTTCTAAAAAAAATATATATATATATTTAAACTATATATATATAACTATATATATATATAGTTTAAACTGAAGTATTCGTCCCTCCTCATCCGTCATTCCCCAAAATCAGGTTCAAGTTTGTTGATGCTTTTGGAAAAGTCAAAAAATCTGAAAATGTTGCAAGGTATGGCGTTTCAAGTGTGCTTAATTAAAACAATTATCCTTGTAAACCGTGATAAAATTATTCATAAACTGTATCTAAGCTGGATTGGAACAATGTGATAACCATTGGTAAATTTATTCAATTTAAATTAGCCATTTGTTGGTTTGTTTTATGTTAGAATTGACGTGCGTACCCGCCCCACGCGACACGACAGTCATTTTTTTAACTGTAGTCCGTTCTGACTCATTTTCAATATGGATACTGTTCATGTCCATAGTTGTATGTCTATTCGGGCAGGGTCGGTTGCAGCTTAACCTCACGATGGATAAGGTCTCCGGAGCTGCTAAACCCAAGCAACAGGTCAAGCCTACCCGGAAGGCTTTATCGTTGTTACAAGTTCTCTATTACGACATAGTATACTGAACTGCGACATACAGTCCGTTGATGTATATTTCATAAGCACACTAGAGTTGAATTCGATATAGAATGCATTTATTTATTATTAAAGGGTGAAATGTATTTTACCTGGCTGGAGGACGGAAGGGATGGAACTGGATCGTCTTCTTGGACTACATCGGCTGCAAATTCTTGAATATGTTGGTCCCTAGTTGTCATGACAACTTTAGGCCATAGCGGCCGAATCAGTGGGTACGGTCAAGTCTGACTGGCAGCCAAGGTGGAAGCAACAGGCTTGTCTAGGGCCGCCGAACTCAGCCGAACTTCCACATGACCCCGTCACGTATGCCGTTCGCGACGGTCCCGATCGCAGTCCGGATATGCTGGAAATCGGGCTGATATGCGTCCGCGTTCCTCTGCGTATTTTGGGAATTTGGGCCGTGGGGGTGCGTGCGACAGGGATCTATAGACGGGGGATGCACTGCACGGAGCTTCAGGTGAACGTCGGGAGCGGTCGGCAATCCTCGGCCATGCCGCCCAACACCCGAATCATCGATCCGAGAAAATGGGTCAGAATACGGTCTACTATTGGGCCATTAACATGTTTATGGTGACCTTTGATCTTAGCACATGAAAGAAAATCTATATTAGCAAATTTATGATTGTTGCCGTTTTAATTAGCTCATTCTCATGTTGAAAATCCCCTTTGAAATAGCCTCTCCCGGCTCGCTGGAACTTACGGACCGATGACACTCCTTTCCGATCTATAATAAAACGCCTCACAGGCTAATCCTTTAAAATATA
Organism: Cimex lectularius; assembly: GCF_000648675.2. Lineage (NCBI taxonomy): Eukaryota > Metazoa > Arthropoda > Insecta > Hemiptera > Cimicidae > Cimex > Cimex lectularius. Next base: position 386,188 of record NW_019392771.1, on the reverse strand, counting down.
ATCTTCTATAAATATATACCTACTAAATTTCTCAATTAATGACAGAAAATTTACTTCTTAAAATCATATTTCTATTATAACAAACACTTTTTGCTTTAATTTATCATTTCAGATAACTGGACTGTTATTAAATCAAGCATATGACAGTTTTCTTTGTAAAACTGGATTAGCAATACGAGATAAATCATATAGAGATATTTTGACAGTTGTTTGAATGAACGACAAAATTTTATATCGAAAACCAAAAATATCCGTGAACAGTACAACCTTTCACCTCAGTCTCGAAAGGATTTAGATAATCTATAATCCTAATAGATAATCTATATATACAAACCACGTTTGAAGGAAAACTTGCATTTATTTAAGCAAAATAATTTACCTTTAGAAAACATAGGGGGTTTGTTATCTATGTTACATGTTTATTTGCTAAACTGCAATACATTTCAAATTCAATTCATCATTACAACATTTAACATCATTTACATACAACATTTTCAACAATAGATATGAATAATCAGCCCTCCAAATAAAGGATTATCCAGGAAGAAGTATATAATATATTTATAATTAATTTACCTGTTCTGTCGGAAGTTAATATTGTATATTTTTAATATATGTTACATTACTGCCAACAAAAAAGCAACAACAGTGTTATTAAAAGTGCTCTTTTCATTATCGGATATCAAAATTCAATGAAATCATTAAAACTGTTAGGAAAAAGTACGAAACGGCTTGGACGATGACAATGGACCGGGTAGTTTCGTGCTATTCAACCTACTTAAAGTCCAAATAAAAAATAACGCGTTATTTTATCAATAACGAAATACCGTAAAACAATTTTTTTCATTTATTTATATCTACCAGTGCATATGTATTATATACAACAATTATTCCGAAATCGTGAGATGCGGTCTGGTGTGATGTAGGTGTCAGAAAAACATTTTCTTTATCGTGCCAACGTTTCGATCTTTATTGAGATCATCTTCAGGGCTTGGGATTTACAAACATTGTTTACATTTAACAAATACATGTAGGATGTGGAAGAAAGTGAATTTATACAATGCTAAATATATTTTTTTAATATTCAATCAAAGTATTTCTACTCACTCAAAGTGTGAGAACTTTGAGTGAGTAGAAATACTTTGATTGAATATAAAAAATTAAAAAATATTTTGCATTGTATAAATTCACTTTTTTCCACATCCTACATGTATTTGTTAAATGTAAACAATGTTTGTAAATCCCAGGCCCTGAAGATGATCTTAATAAAGATCGAAACGTTGGCACGATAAAGAAAAGTTTTTCTGAAACCGACATCACACCAGACCGCAATTTCGGAATAATTATTGATTAACGGTCACTAATAATCACCACACATTATGTACAACCAGCAGATTTTATTTTAATTTGTGAGTGTGACATTGCTCTCTGCAAGACCACACATAGGCCTCGGACCTATACTTGGGATAAGAAAAATAAACATAGAATCCCCCATCGCCGAATGGATCCAAACAAGACAAAAGGAGAAGTGGATAAACTCTAGTGGCGTTACACACAGTAAACTTACGATGAAACGCAGTGGCAGACTGGCAAAATCAATGCTGCAATTGGAGAGGGCTAAACTAAGAGGAATGGTAAGGCTACTAACCGGTCACTGCATCTGAGAAAACATCTGCACAACATGGGCATATACAACGATGATCTCATCTGTGTAATGAGGAGGGAGGAAACAGCCACCCATATCATCTTCGAATGCGAAGCAACAGCTCAATGGAGATTTAACCTAACATACAGAAAAAAATCTAGGAAATAAAATTGTATCAGCGACAGTCAATGGCCTGATACTTCTAATGAGAAGAAAAGAGTCTATTGCTCTGAACTTAGGGATGTAGGAAGGTACAATAAACCAGAAGGCTGCAGTGCCTGGGGAGCACAAACCCCGCTTCCTAGTATCCATTATTACCATACCGTATAGGGAAGATAAAACTACAATACATTTTAAATTCAATTCATCGTTACATCATTTAACATTATTGACACACAACGTTTTCAACTTATGTTAATACTATATGAATACTCAGTTCTCCAAGTAAAAGATTATCCAGGAAGAAGTATAATACATTTATAATTAATTTACCTGTTCTGTCGGAAGCTAATATTTTTAATATACACTATATTACTGAAAATAAAAAGGCAACAAATGTTTTATTAAAAGTGCTCTTTTCATTATCAGATATCAAAGTTCAATGAAATCTTTTAAACTTGAAGGGAGAAGTACGGCTAGTTTCTAGCTATTTCAACCTACTTAACGACCAAATAAAAAATAACGGGTTATTTTATCAATAACGAAATACCAAAAACATTTTTTACATCTACCACTGTAGGCATTACTGGAGTCAGAGTTGGCTACCCATTGGCAGCTCGATTAATCATTCAAGAGGTCTCTGATCCATATCCTCTTCAATCGAGTACGGGATAATTGTGGAGAATGGATTAATCTTATTTGGGTTGACAATTAATTAAGGTTTTTAGTTGAGATGAAAAAAAGTTAATGGCACGAGAGGGATTCGAACCCACGGCCATTTCAATTGTCGTCGAGAATCCAAACCGATTACACGACATTTGAAAAATGGCAGAAGGAGGGAAAACTCATAAGGTGGGGTTGAGATGGGGAGTTGATGTCCGAGTGGATCGAGGTTACGATAGCTCAGGTGGTAGAGCAGCGGCGTATCTAGCCGAAGGTCGTGGGTTCGAATCCCTCTCGTGCCATTAACTTTTTTCATCTCAACTAAAAACCTTAATTAATTGTCATGTATTAATTGGTCAAGCGGACCACGAAAGTAGTGAATTACTTATTTGGGTTATTGTGATTTAATATGAAAGCATAGTGTTCAAAAGTATGTTCTTGTTTACATATTGTAAAAAAGGTCAGAAGCAATAAATAGTAAAATCTTTTTTGAAAAGATTGTAATCTTTGAATATTGGAATATTTGGCTGATCCGTATATTTGCCATCCTTACATCCAAGTGAGTTTGTGTAAATATGTGTATGTCTAAAGTTTTTATTTTAATGGCAATTCTGATCGCCAGTTCACTATGTAGTAAAGCATTTTAAATTGTTTTTTAAATGTCTGTATTTTTTAATCATGTGTGCGGGTGGGTCCATGTTATTTTATCAAACAGAATGAACTGATATATAATAACATTGAAACACAGCACAATTATAACTTTAAAAAACCCGAATCCCAGGGCCCATTGGCAAGAACGCTCGTTGAGTCTAACATTTTTTGACCTAGTACTACCAAATAGAGTTTCATTAAACTCGTTCATCTCTTGTTAGCAGTAATGGACAAAATTGACTAGTGTTATTTTCATTACGCTGATTGAACAAAACAAAAGAAATTTAATTTTGATCCTCACGCACACAGGGTCCAACTATATTTGCAGAGAATAGAAAATATGTTCTACAGTGAAACCTCTTCCTCAGGAGCAGTCATCGTGTCACTCTTTCGTTTTCTTTCAGGATGTGTCTTCTAAAGGGAGTTTTATCATCTGATGACAATTAGCAGTGTGTATATGCAAGTGTACAGATACTATTTGTGAGGTTTAGATTCAGATGTTTATTTTCAACGACTGTACGATCTTGAAAATTTCCTTTCCGCAGTTTGATAAGCTTTATTTTACCCGCTAATGTTCTAAAATCAAACTTCGTAAGGATCAAGATCAAAAGATTCTATCTTTTAAAGTGACTAAGAAAATTTAAAAACTAAACTGGCCTATCTCTTACCCATAATCTTTCTGTGCTGTTACAAACTGTAGAACGATTGATTGTAGGCCGGCACGACAGATTCTTTGTTCTTTATTTAAAATGTCTCTAAGCAAAAATGTTAATTACATAGTCAATTTCCTTAAAAATTTGAAATGTTACTTTTCTACTCACGAATACTCTGGATCACGGTTTGGTCTTTGTGAAAAAGGAAATTAGGTTGACATATTTTTAATTCTGAGCAAACAGCAAATTTCCTTTTTTGCTATTAAAATTCTAAGGGCATTGAAGAGTGCATAAACGGAACAGAATTGTTTTTGTCAAAAATAAATTTTCCCGCCCTACTTTACTGGAAACTTTTGTTTTTGAAACTTTTATGCATAAAATGTGTATTTACATGATTCTGCTTATTATTTTCTTATTCTACATTGCAAAACAAATCGACTGATATATGTTACTCTTGAAATACATGAAAACACAGTCTCCTAGGGCTCCATTGGTAAGATCGCCGGACGCATGTCTTATATTTTTCGGCCTAGTATCTATTAAACAATTTCATTAAAATAAATTATCTTATCTCCGTAGCTTCCGAACTAACTAGCTTGGAAAATCCTCATTGTACTTGAAAACCCTCCAGTCAATATATCAATGTCTATCACTTTAAGCCATGTGACAGAATATGTAAACACGTTTCAATTTCTAAAAATCAAGAATTTCTGCTCACTAATGTATCATTTTGTTGTTTGGTTCCGGCTAGCAGAATTTCATAAACTCGGCATACTTAATTCTTCTATTTTTTAAAATTAGTTTTAATAGCTGCTACATTACGTAACAACTCAAGGAAGTTTTTCCGGAACCGTTGAACTTTCTGAATCGTTTAATATCCTATATATTATTTTCGTATTTTAGGCTAATATTTTTAGAAAAAAACACAAATCAGATGAGATATAATAAATAACTTTGAAATATATGCACAACAAAGGCATAAAACCATAGTTTTAAAAACGTAAATTACGCAAAATATTTTTTTGTCTTGGTTCCTAGGACCAATTGGCAAGAATAATCAGATAGATACATGACTAATACATTTTTTGACCTAATATCTCAAGAACAAACTTTCATTGATATCGGTGATCTCACGCCCGTTTATTAAAAATTAATTCGTAACAAAAATTAATACAGTTTTTACAGTACAGTTTTTTTATTATTGTTTTAATAGTGTTGTCTAATTTGGTTGATACATAAAAAATTGGGAATTCAGATTCAAAGTCAAAATATGCATTTTTCATCCAGATTCTGATATGGAATTTTAATTATTTCTATCTAGTTTTTGTTTGCCAACTTGTACAAACTTTAGATGCTTTCCTAGTCTTGAAAACGCCAAAATTTGGCAAAAGTGAAGCAATTCTTTTACAATCATACGGTTTATGGTTTAAGCTTTATTACTATTGACAAGTTAAAGTTTTGCTTAAGTAATCGTTGTTTTATTGTATTTAATTTTTGACAATCCCTGTTCGTTCGCTGCGGCAGGGTTGGTGGCATCTGGCTACTGGAGGATGCACGGCCCTGAAGGTCGGTTCGTTGTCTAATGTATAACAACGAGGCAAAAAATTTTTTTTAAAAATAATAATACTTTTTATTTTGACATTATTCAGGCTTGAAATTATTTGTAAATAAGCTTGTCCGTTGCCTATGTCCAAGCCATTTCGTACCTTTGCCAGCAAGTTTTAATGATTTTATTGAACTTTGATATCTGAGGCTAAAAGAAGCACTTTTAACTCGTTTTTCCTAGGTTTTTCTCTCGGATCGCTTTGCTTTTTTTGGCGTGAGGGGGGAGGGTTACAAAGAATGCCGATGCCCTCTTTTTCTAAAAGCCACTGGAAGCAAACACCGAAGGGGAAAATTCTAATTGAACACTGAGACGAATTTCCTTTTCAATAGATTTTATTTTTATTTTTTCCCTCCTATCAAAGAGATTTCTCATTACAGATCAGTGAAATTTTAAGCCGGCCGATGGCTTTGAATTCCCGACAAATCGGCGATAAATGCGCCTCGGAAAGAAGAAAACATGTGGAAAGTTTGAAAAAACATCCTCAAAAATCCAATGTTTGATTGTTTTTGTTTATCGATCAAACTCAGTGAAAAGGTATTCGATACACTGAAAAGTTAAAATTTATAATGTTTACTCATTGCAGTTCTATTCCTATCACTCTAACATTACCCATTCCAATTGTATAACAATAACAATTAAAATAACAATTCATTATATTTCGTGGTCTATTGTCCAAATTACATCTGTCAATTAATTAATCTTTTTATGTAAGGTTTTAGCTGAAATGAAAAAGTTAGTGCCACGAGCGGGATTCGAACCCACGACCTTCGGCTAAATACGCCGCTGCTCTACCACTTGTCACGATAGCTCATTTAGCCGAAGGTCGTGGGTTCAAATCCCGCTCGTGGCACTAACCTTTTTATTTCAACCAAAGCCTTACATAAAAAGATTAATTAATAAAATAGCAATGTTTTCGTTGAATATTTCAAGTTTTACAAATCTAGGATGCACGAGTAAAAATAAGTTGTACACTTCCCATTCCGTGAATTCTACCAGGAACACAATTCCACCGTTCGAAATAATTTGATTATTTTCAGCTATTATGCAATATTAATATAATCCAGTTAAATCGCAAGTAAGGAAAAGTTTCAGGTTGCAAAACCGAAGTTTTATATATGCGATGTTTTGATTCAGAAATAATCTTTAATCATACTCTATTCTATTCGAAACTTATCACTCTGCTAAAAATAGTCTATGAATGTAGATTCCCTTATCACTATGGCTGTATAAAGAACGACGAAAAAAAGGTTACTTCAAAGTTGTTGTTTCAAAAAAAATTCTTTAATCAGTTCCTAATTCCAAGCAAGCCAGGCATATCTTGTAATGGAGGTAACGTTTTAACAGAAACTCAAGCAGTTGTACCCTTCTTAGTCGAAAAGACCCTAAATGAAAAACCGCACCTCCCCATGGATAGTGCATTCCGTCATAAAATGGAATACATTTTCGGACTTCGAGAATTGCATAAAGAGCACAACCTCTCACCGTATTTAGGCATAGTACTTCACAGCTTACCTTGTAGAACCGTTGAAGGTCGGTTAGATTTAGACAATCTAAATTTTGTTTCCGAACGTAAACAAAAAGTGTTGGGAGTATTTACTGTTGGCATAAATAAACTGCGGGTGTTATTGTAAGTTGTGTACTTCAGAGATGCGTATTGTGCCACTGAGCTCTCTTATGAGCCCCTGGATATCGCCCTCAAAGATGTAGAGCGGTCTTATACGGGATCAATGGCTTAAATGAATAATTATTAAGTTTAAGGGGATGGTGCCCTTGACTTACAATTAGATTTATTCTTTAGGGTACAGCCTTCATGCGAAGGAAGATAGTGGCGTAGGGCTGAGGCGGTGAATCGCCGGAGGTCCTCTTCTGATGACGACTTTCTCAAGAAGATTTAACCACCGTCTTCTTCTGACTCAATGACTGATCTCTCTGCATTTGACTCTCTTTATTAAAGTCAATGTCACTGTCTCAAGGTGTCTGTATCTGACTTCATCTCAACTGACTCCGACTGTCACTGGCTCATGGTCTCTACACGTGACTCATTCTCAACTGACTCTTACTGCCATTGACTCACGGTCTGTTCATTTGACTCAACACTAACTTAGCCAGGAACAGCCTCAGGTTCTGCACAAGCTGTGTCCGAGACCTCGGGTGACAAAATTTCACCTCGTGAGCCTTTTAAAAAAAAGGCTGTAGGAAACTGTAAATCAAAAGTACTAGCTGGCTAAGCCTCTAGCGATTCACATAAAATCATTCACCAATTCGGCTTCCGTCCCCATCATTAAACGATACGACAAGACACCGTTGACACCATTTTATGCATTCCTGGAAATAAAGAGTATTTCTTGCGTGCCCATTTGATAGGGTCTGGCCATCTTTAATTAACTTAAACGCGTTCCACCACTTATTACCCTATCCTAGAAACCTCTTTAACTGTCCGGTGAGGTGCAACAGCGAGTATTAAGAATACAAGCCGGCGTATCACAAAGTTGCATTCTTGGTCCCATCCTGTACACAATTTATGCTTCAGAACTAAATCCCAGATCATCATTACCACCTATCAGTATCTTCTTACCCGAATCCTATCCGAGCACCTACTAACATCCAAGAAACCTTGAGTTTATCAAAGACTTCTGCAATAAGTGAATGACAAACTGAATGATGAAAAATGTATCGTGTGTCCATTTACATTTTTTTAAATTACATCAACAATGAGCTACCGACTTCCACTTATAGATTCTTAGTCAGATTCTTAGAACTATACCTAGACATTAGACTGATGTGGAATCCATTCACAAGATATAAGAGGCAACAACTTGGCATAAAACTAGGACAACTAAAGACGAATTTTGGGGCCGCTAAACTGATTTGACCCTTAAAACGCAACAGCCTCTATATAACATATTCTGCGACCAATTTAGATCCAAAGAGTGTAATTGTTACGTGTCATCTAATCCATTCAATCAAAAGAACTCAGATTAATTGTAAAACGTTCTTACTACGCCACTAACCTCATTATGCCCCATGACCTCAACATTGTTTTTGTAGACGAACTGATCCTTCCTAAATTCCACACCAAGCTGATCCGATCCATCCTAATCCTACTGCCCAAACCCTTCGCGAGAACCCAACACATCGCCTTAAAAGACGATTAGCTCGAACCCAATCGCCCCTTAATCCCCCATATTGAGTGTTATTACTGTCCACATTACTAAAAAGTTTTTTTCATAATTCCGTTGCTTCTCATGTTATTGTTATCGATCATTCTATCATTACCTTTTCAAGTATTATGAGAATAATAAAAGTAACATCCTTTTTCCACAAAAGAAAATGTTTTTAAAATGTATACATTTTATATTTCTTTATTGAATATATAAAAGGTATCAAGGATGAAATCCTTTAACCCAATAAATTAATATGTATAATTCAACATCTAATCTGAGATCGGAAAAACAAGTGAAATTGAAGTCGTGTACTTTTCATTTACGTGACTTCTACCGGGAAAACAAGCTACCTTTAACATGGCACATCGAATATACTATTTAGCCACGATTATTGCCATTTAAATCGCAAATAAGTCAAGGTTTGTCCAACATATCCTTATCTAAACCGAAGGAGGTAAACAAGCGTGAAAACATGTGGGGTTGATGTCGGGGGTTAGGAGGGCAGACCGCACCGATTAAAAATCGGTGGAGGATCTCCCCGTGGAAGTAGCGCCGAGAAGAAAGGGGGTGGCAACCCCCCCTTTTTTATGAACTGTTTATCCCAAAGGTGAGGGTGTTTGTATCCGACTGAAGGGGATGGGGGTGGTAGACAGGCACCCAGAAGAGGCGCCACGCAGTAAGAAGTTACAAAAGTACTAACGGGATCGATACTAGAATACTGGGAGTGGCCCCACTAACATTACAATCACCGCCCCCCATAGCACTCTCCCTTTCAAAAACAACCCCCTCGAATGAAATACACTTCACGGTCCTTTTATCCCACCGCCGTCACTTCATTTAAATATATTTTTATTTGACTATCGTCGCTTTTGAAGAAGGGTTAGACAACTTCCCGAAACTAAGAATTGCCTATTTGCATACAAAGACACCACTGACCGGTAAAGACACCATCAAATTTTCTCCAAGCGATTTTGGCTAATGATTTTCTACTACAAGAGTAATAAAGTTAAAAACACAACAATATGAAGAAAAACATTAACATAATTGTTTAAAAAACACTAAAATAGCCTTTTTTAGAATTAAATTCATTTCAAACAAAGAAACGTTTTTGTGATTTGACTTTTTCTGATTAATTTGGCCTGCCAGACACGTTTATTTGACACAGCATAAAAAAACCCTATTCACCCTAGTTTGATCGATATAGTTTATTTCTCAGTGTCGATTTTACCTTATTACAATTAGTCAGGGATATAAGGTGAGGTAATACTATTGAAGAGAAGCGAGATGTCTGGCAGATCAAACAGTGAGGGCAGGTCAAGAATCGAAAAGCCCCAAAAAGAAATTCCACAATTTTAGTATTAAGACAAATCAAATAAGAAAAATATGTTTCTTCTAATTCTGTAAATTTGTTGGTATGATTCAAGTTTGCAAGCAGGACTTGGCAAAACCACTACTACTGAATTTGATGATATAGTGATATGTTTTAACACTCCTGACAGATGTTTTGTTTTCTTTTTAAAGATTTTATGGATTGTAATAGATAAGTTATAAAAATAAAGGTCAGCCTGGATGTAACTGGCAATATTGAAAATCGAAGCAAATGAATCAATACTGACTTGTATATATTTAAATGATATTAATAGAAGCAGAAATATGTAAACATATTGCAGAATGTGTGGTTTACATTGATACTGTAATACTCTCATTGATGAGTGACGGATTAGTTGTCTCACCCTGCTTATACCCTGACCAAACACTTAATAAGCGGATGTACTAAAACGATAATTTCAGATAATTCATTACCTCACAGACTAAAGAGGAAATTTTACAATTTAAGTTGTGTATAATCAGAGAGAAAAAATTTCTTAATTTTTTAAGATATTTCGTTTGATTTAGCAGGGTTGTAAGTAGGTCGAGGCAAGACAAACAATCTACTACTAAAAATAGATAATTTTATTTTCTTACAAACATATTTTAGAACGTGTTGTTTATTCGTTCCTGTTCGTATTGGTCTGCCTACCACGCGGACGAGAGGTGAGTTTGTCCTTAGCCTGCTTATAACCCTGACAAAACACTGAAGATGGGGATATGCTGAAACGCCCAAGGTCCAGAAAGTTCATTATCTCACAGACCTCAAAAGAAAATTTCACAATTTTAGTGTTCTGTCTAATCAGGGTGAGGAAATATTCTTCTTCTACTTCGGTAAACGTGTTTGGTTGGTTTGTCAAGGAAGTAAGCAGGGCGAGGCGACACAAACAAACCCAGTATTAGTTTCCTTTAGTACAAATTTATTTCAGAGGTTTGATGTCTTGCCTGATACTTCTTATATTCAAAGATAAGCGGTCAAGAATGATCGGAAATGCCAAGCTACAGAAATATAACTCATCATCTCATATTTACATGTTGGAATATCTTGCGAATAAATCGGCTTAGGTTTGTGAGTTTAAAAAAATTGTCATTGTAAATCATACAAATTTTTTAAATATCTGAAAGTATCTTCAAAGAGTTTTGAAATTATTCTCATTTTAGTTGATCAATTACTTATATGTTTAATTAATTGGAAAATTGGCCTGTATTAATGAATTTATAACACTAAGAAATCAAACTAATTAATCCTCTTTTCGTCGCCATTAATAATAAGATTTGCTAGTTCCATATTATCAGGGTGATTTTATTTGAGACGCCATGCATCATCATCAGCAATCCGAATATAAAAATAGAAAGGTGCCTTCTGAACTGACTCATAATACTTACAAGTTCATTTACCCAAATTTTTTGTCCTTATGTTAATCATTTTTCAGTTTTATAATACTGTTATTTTTATTGAAAGATGATTTTTTCCTTCTTAAAATCTGTGGGGTAATGTGAGACGCATTTCTGAATATCTATCGTTATCTAGAAGGTTGGATTCGTTGACTTGCCTCAACCTGCTTATATCCTTAATTAAACCCTGGAGATGGTGATAAGGCTAAACGCGTCTGCCAAATCAAAATCGCTAGCATGCGAGTAACAAGATGATCGGAAACGACCAAAATCCAATAATTATAGCGTTTTATTAATACTACACTTTTCTGTATTGTTTTAAACGTACTTTAGACAAGCTAAGGCCCTTCTGAAAAATTATTGTTATTATTATCTTTTCTTTTCTCTTATTCTCACTGAGAGAAAAACTTACAATACGTTGAAGCCAAGAAAGTAATTGGTGTCTATTAGCAATTGTAATGAGAGTAAGGGGTTGAAGGAGAGAGTTTATATTGATCCTATTGGTTCCCAACCCCCGCGCCGGGGGTGGCAAAGAGCAATCCTTCAGCCAATTTCTAGATTCTCACGAGCACTCTCATACAACGGGATTTCGCCCTCAATATACAACAAAATTAATGTGTAATTTTACAATGTCAAATTTGTTATTGTGGGATCGGTGAGCATAAATTTAAGGTTGTACACGTGAAAGAATAATTTACGAATAACAAACGTTTACGTTATTACACATTTTAAGGCAGCTTTGATAAGTTGAGAAAAGGTAAAAGGGGGTTCATTCGCCTGAAAAAAATTAGTCTAAAGAGAAAATCAGGTGAATCATTCCTTATTAATTAAAAGTATTAATGCCTTGATCCAATAAATGTATTATCAATATATCAGCTTCTCTAACATTATAAAATTTAACCTTAAAATATTACTTTTTTTTTAGAGGACAGTATCAACAAATAGGATTAGCAACCATGTCAACCTTGTTATAACGGTTATTATTATTCAGATCGCTGAAAGAGCTTTATTTAAATTGCAAAAACACCTACTGGTACGAACAGTAATATAAACAAAGTAAGTATTAGTATAAGTAAGTAGTAGTATAAACTAATAAGTTTGATGTTTTTACAATATTGCATCCTTGTTCTTTTTCATTTCTTCCTTTTTCAATTAATATATCTAAAAAGGTGCTATTAATTTTCGGTTTGCCGTTCCATTCTCACGTACGGATGTCAAGTTTGGGATTTTCAACCTTATGATCATCTGGAAAAATCTTTGAGGTACTTCATCAAGCAGTTGTTTTCCTTGCCTTCTTGTACTCCAAATTGTTACATGCTATATTTAGAAACCCATGTTGATCCCTTATTTCTGCACATGTTAAAAAGAATTTTAAATATATATACAAAACCCTAAAACTCTCTGGCCACCGCTACCGAATTACGGCTCTGGAGATAATAAATAAAAATATTTTCTGGTATGAGCACTGGAGTTCCTTGTCAGATAGATATCCTTCTTTCCGATTCTCTTGAGACATTTTTGAATGGATGGCAGAATTCCAGTGCATTCTTTCCAATATGAGGACTAGCGATAACAAGAGGTTTTTGTAACGAACGCTGACAACAGAGAGGTTTCTTTGTACAAGAGGCTTGACCCGAAATCTCGATCTGTTCTGCTTGACGAATGAGAAACATGGAAGAACATAAAACTGAGGGATCTCCGCTGGCTCTACATACTCCGAGGAGAACTTCCGTTCCTTAACTCTACCCCCTTGATAGGCTGGCTACCAGACGGATACAGATGTGCGCTCTGTGCAATTCAAGGGAAAAGAAACCATCGTGCACTTTTTGACTTTTAACCTTTTGTCCACATTTTGTCCGAGATGCGTGCTTCTTATTTGGGTAGTGCTGTGCTCTCGGAAGAAAGCCCAATCAAACTTTTAAATGAGCCAATCCTGCAGCTAATAAAATTCGCTCGTCACGCCTGGTTTTACCGCTGGGAACTGGTACAAGAATTCAATTTTTGATTTATTAGAAGAAATTTTTATTTAATTAATCGCATATAAATCCATCTTGTTCTATGTTCACCAGATTATTTGGTTTTATTATTTATATTTTTTATTAATTAATTTTTTTTCGTTTTTGTTTTTTTCTTTCCAATTATGTTATAAAGCACAGGAAATATTATTATATTTTATTGGCTATTTTATTACTTTTTTTAAATATTCTATCAGTAACCTCGACTACAAGCAGACGGATATCCCATTGCTCTAAATACTTATGTTCTTTTTTTAAAGAGTATATTTTGTTATTTATAATAATTGTCAAAAAAGTATTATTAATATTATTATTAACGTTCCATTCACAATTAAAGACTACATTTAAATTATCAACTTGTTAACAACCCTCTCCTCCATCGTTCCAAAGAAAGAGGAATCATTCAGAAATGGATTATGAGTTATAAAATAAATTGATTATTGTTATATTTTTTTAGTCAAGGGGGAAAGAAACATCTGCCCCTCTTCAAAAGGCAACAATTGAGATCAATTGAACGCTTTTGAAGGAGTAGCGAGAACAAAAATCGCCCTTAGCATGATACAACTAACTGTTTCTAACTGGTGGGCCGTTTAAATGGCATTTCCTCCAGGATTTAGGCGCCTAGACGGTTTATAAATATAAATATTCGGTTTAATGTTAGAGAGATTATATTTGAAGAGATTGCATATTAAACGCTTCCAAAAACGATCAATTAGGGGAACATATTTTCTTCAGGCGGGATCCAAAATTGTCAAATGAGTTAGTAAACGATCCATGGAAAACAGGTGAGACAGTTTGTTCTTGTGTGGGGGAAGAGTATAAATCTTTTTAATACGAAGGATTTTTATTATTAAAGAATACATTCCAGCTCGACAAATCCTGATTATTATTATACTGTAAGACTATCGTACATATTAATATAAATAATTGAGTCTGAGTGAGTATATCAATTACCTTAACAATTAATTAATCTTTATGTAAGGTTTCTGGCTGAAGTGAAAAAGCTAGTGTCACGAGCGGGATTCGAACAAACAACGTCCGGCTCAATACGCCGCTGCTCTAACCACGTGACTTCTGACCCGATCACTGATCCCGCTCGTGACACTAGCTTTTTCATTTCAACCAAAACCTTACATACAGCTTAATTAATTGAAAGAAGTTATTTGGTCAATCGGACCACGAAATATAATGGATTTAACTTTTTAGCTTTGATTATTCAGAAATCGTGAGATGCGTTCTGGTGTGATGTAGGTTTCACAAAAACATTTTCTTTATTGTGCCAGCGTTTCGATCTTTATTGAGATCATCTTCAGGGCCTAGGATTTACAAACATTGTTTACATTTAACAAATACATGTAGGATGGTAGGATGTGGAAAAAAGGGAATTTATACAATTCAAAATATATTTTTTTATATTCAATCAAAGTATTTCTACTCACTCAAAGTTATTATTACACTTATTACAGATTATTACACTTACCAACTAAATTACACTCATTGTCGTAAATCTAATATAAACTGTCGTGTCCGACCACGCATGTCTTCGCTGTTTTGGTGCGATTTCTTGTTAAAGGTTGGTTAGTTATACTTCGGGTCCACCTATACTATTTAATTTTGAGTATCAGACGCGTTATGATCTTTCGTTCTCTTCAGTCGTTAGTTTATACGTTAAACGTTTAACACTGGATTCAGTGGTGTGCTTTGTTGTCTAGCCTCACCCTGCTTATAACCCTGACCAATTACTGATAGTAAATAGTGATGTTTAGAAATGAACAAACTAGAAAAATATTATCGATATAAAAATAAATGTTCAGATAAGAAGACGTGGTAACTTCTGAACTATTGATGACTACATAATTATTGTTTTTTCTTATTTTCTTTTCCATTTTTTGATGGGCTTAAAATTTACACCTGTATTCAGATAAACTGAAACATCTTTTATGACCTTGTATTAAGAATATTTTCTCTAGCTCTGTAGAATCAAAATGGCTATTCAGGGTTTTCATGGCAGTTACAATGCAAATTACGTTTAAATTAAAATCCCAACGTCAAATTTGCAACCCCTATTTTAATTTAAATAATTTATAAAATGTATATTATTTCTTTTTGGCTTGAAGAAGAAGTGGCAACATCGATCTCTGTTTACCATCCATGGCGCAATAGTTGGTTGGAGATGCTAGAGACAAGGCGGTTGTCTTATTGGTATTAATGAAAGTATACGTTCACGATTATTTATTTATTTGGAGCTTAGCGCCAACCAATGGGTATAATTAGAATAAATGATCTGCTCAAAGAATCCCGTAAGAAATATAAGACAAATGAGGAATCATCGATCGGCAGCCGGGATTGTATAAAGCAGAGAATGGAAGTTGAGCGGAAATGCACTATTCAATAGAACGTTCCATTCACCAAATATACAGCTGCAGAAAGAGTTTTTCTTTAGTTTTCTGATCTTAAAACAAAAAGCAATGTGAAACATCTTTTGAATGTCATACAGGTTTTTTTTATTAGCCTAATATTTCAAGATTGCTCCTTCAAGATGGTAGTTGTCGACCTTCATGTTTTCGTTGGCCGCTTATTTTGTTCGGCATATCTCTTTATTCATTAGTGGGTTTTGTTGTTTTGCTTTTCCCTGCTTATACCACTGACCAATCACTAACGATGATCTGCAGTTTGGTCTTTCCCGACCTACCTGATTCTATGTTTTATCCTGTATGATGCGTTCAGTCATCTTCTGTTTTTGAGTTTTACTGCCTTGTCTCATCCTGTCCGTTCATAACCCTAACCATATCGAAGGTGTCGTAATGCCGAAAATGACATTCCAAAAGGCGAGGAAAAACAGACCGAATGATCAATCGAAAAATGGTCGCTAAAGTTATCAACTCCTTACCTTATGATCTATTCATTTCTGGTTTTATGTACCTTTTATGGTCGGTTCTTAGCACTCAAAGTCTTTCTATACTCACTTTACTCTATCAGGTAGGTTTCGGCAGTTCGCCATTTTCAGTGGTGGGTTTGTGGCTTACTTCTCCCAGAGCTATTCCCCAGTACATAACCTATAGTTTGGTTACATTCGATCTTCTTGTTTCACTAATTTGGTCTGTCAGATTGCTTCAGTGGCGGGGTATGGTCTCGCTTCACCATGCTTACGCCGACCAACTAATTACTCTTATAGCAGTAGAATTGAAAGGCTATTATGAGATGAATTTTTGAAGTTTTGGTCATTTCTGAACCTCCTTGTCTCTCTTCATCGATTTTTAATGTTTATAAGCAGGGAGAGGCAAGGCAAGAAAACTAGCAACTACAAGTCACAAAGTACCCAAATGCGTCAGATAGCATAGGCTAGGCAGACCAAAATGTTCAATCGGACATAGCCAGCAGTCATTTAGCTATACCTTCTTTCCTTGTGATTTGTTCATGCCTAGGTGATATGAACCTGGAGGGAGGTTGTTTTCTGGCTCTCTAATCTGACTGTGTTCGCTGCTTTGCTCGAGTTGATGCTCGAGTGAAAAGTTCGAGTATATCGGCATGACCAATAGTCCTCCCCCTCTTACCTGTTTCGATGTTTGGTATGTCCGCACGTTTTTACTTACATATTGCCATTTTGAGTTGTGAGTTTGGTGGTCTTGCCTGCCTTGCTTACAACTCTGACCAGCCAACTACTTTTATAGCAGTAGCATTAAAACTGTTTTAACAAAAATTTGGTTGTAGTGAGATTTCTTGTTGAGGTCAGCGGAATGAAGAACCTGTTGTTCGATTGTTTCTGATTTTACTGATTTCTTTTTGTAACTATATTTTCCTCCACGAAGAACAGTGTTTGCAAAAGAGGACTATAGAAATTGAAAAGAAAATTCGATACATATGTTATAATTTGAATAACACATATTTTATTATACTTTGTGTTTATACAATTTCTATATTGATTGTTTTGTTAAGAATTGTCGTTCGTTCTTCTAATTGTGAAAGAGCCTAAAGTTCTCTTAGATTTTAGAAAAACAGCCAGAATCGAATGCCTTCCCAACCGACAATCTGAGGATGACAAACAGGATCGAGGACGTCTTTGCGTTTCAAGCCACGTTTCCGGAAATTCGGTAAGACAATCGTAGATGAGGTCTAAAAATCCAGAATTAAAATCATCAAATCGTTTACATCTGTTACATATAAATTAATTGTCCATTGTTGACTGGATTTTGTCTTTATTTTTTACCGGCCGTGAATATATTGTAGCTGGTACCCCGAAATCTTATGACCTTACCCCACCCTTCTCCAGGTGCAATCGGAGGTTGTTCTGTCGTTGACCGGAGTCACAAGCACCTCCGCTTAGCTCATAAGCGAAAGTATTATCGCAATTTTTAATCTCTTATAATTTAATCCATGGGCGATTGAAAAGCTAAGGTAATTTTTAAAATGAACAACCGATAACAGGGAAGAGCGACCAGATTTTTAATTTCTCGTCAATCCTCTCTGTTTTTAATAAAAAATGGCTTTTGACAAGAAACTTTCATAAACGAAATTGAAAAGGTTATTGTTCGTTTGGAAAACCATTATTTTCCCGGATAGGTTCATCGGTAAAATTGACACCATAGTGTTTTTCCGTAGTGTTACGAATGAGGGATACATAAAAGTTCCTCAATTTGTTAAAATGTCGTGGCCATGGCCTCGTGATGTAGTATAATTAAAAATGCATAGTGTGAAATAAAGAGCTTTCAGCTTTAATAAAGACGCAATAAATTTTGACAACAGACGATGATGACAGAAAGCGTAGGTGTTCCATTTAGTCCATTTGATAGATTTGTCGCACCTGGAATCCACTGGTCCAGATGCAGGTATAAACAGTAAAAACTCTAGAAGGGTCATAAGACTCAATTACAATAAAATTATAATTAGAACAAACACAACAAATAATTTGGAGAGCATCTACCTAAAAATAGATTTTTGTGCCCTGATTGTCCATGATAGTTCGATCAACGTTTCGGCGTTTTGCTGTAATCAGTGGTGGATTTAGCTATCTTGCCGCATTTTACATCCATGGCCGATCACTACCCGCAGTGGTATTAAAAGTTAATTAAGGCTATTGTGGGATTTCATGTTAAAAACCTGTAGGCTGGATCTTTCCGATCCTCCTGTCCGCCCATTCTCGCTGGTTTAGCCTGCCAGTTCACTGTTTTCGGTTGTCGGTATCTTTGAATTATCCATATTTAGATGGTTTTGTATAGAAAAATCAATTTGAGAAAAATTACTGTGATATTTTGATCGGATTTCTGAATTGTAATTATGTAGTTTGATCGATTCACCTACCTCGCTGCTTTTGTATGTCAGACACGTGTGTGTTATTTTTCTTAGTCGTGTTCCTTTTATACGTTTTCAAATGAGTGTGTCGAGTGTGTAAGCACTTCACAATATCCAGTGGTGGGTTTTGTCATCTAGCCTCGTTCTGCTTATAACCCAGACTAACCTTTGAAGGATGATAGGCAGAACGGGAAAATTAGAAACTAACAAAATGCAAAAACATATTAACATAAGATAACGGACCAAGAAGGAATGAAGAGCCTATAGTTTAGTGGGGTGTGGATCCTCCTGGCCTCATCTTCAGTGGTAAGTCAAGTTAGGAAAGTCAAAGTAAAAAGAAAACCAACAACTTAAATGATGAGCATAAATAATCGAAATTGTTACGAAATAAACATGGTAAGAACTATGTTTTGTCCTATGGAACTTGTGTTTTTGCGTCGCCTGTACTTATATCCTTGGCCATTAAATGAAATTGGTTGAAGATCAAAACGAGTCTAAGAAAAAGCTTTTCGGTATTAACAAAAATACTAGCCTGTTGAGAGATTTCTTTTCGAATACCGCGGAGTGGGTTATAAACTTGTGGTCAACCCCTCGCTGTTTTGGTCTGTTAGATTCATTTTGAAATTTGACACTAGTTGGACTAAAAACAGGGTAAGTCAAGATAACTGATGTTTTGGGGTCGTTTATCAAACTAGGATTATAAAAACTATTAGCGACCTAACTATTAGCATATTACTGGCAACTATTTCTGATAGGTAATGGAGTATCCATAAAGATTGTCATTATCTTTTTTTTTGTTAATGTGAGAGTAATTTTAGCTCAAGCTTCAAAAAGTCTGACAAGATTTTTCATGGATTCTGCGATTTTTCTATCGCTGATTATCCTATCGTTACTAATAGATTTGTCCGCTGACCCTTCAAGTAGATCAATGAGAGAAGGTAAGCCGATCGATAATCCACTGTCGTGGGATTAGAGGTACAATCTCCCTTGGATCAAATTAGTTTATGCTTTATTCTGTGAGAAGCTTATGTCCGTAGTTTACAATGTCGGGTTTTCCTGACATATAAGCGTGTGGACGATGAAAAACAATAGTCACACATGTACCATTGAGTCTAGCTTGAAAATACATGGATAAAATTCAAATACCAACTTTTTAAAATATTTTGTAAAATAACTATATATAAATATGAAATGTTATTAACATTATCAATTATATTCTTTAAGCATTTTCCAAAAAATATGCAATGAAAAAGCGAGTATGAACGTCTCTCAATCTTGTTGATTTTCCTCTGTTTTTATTGTTTTGATTTCTGGCTCCACTTGCCTCCATTTTTTTTGTTTTGCAGTACGTGCTAAAAGGTTTGATTTCTCGCGATGTGTCCATCACAGAATGTCGAAACGAGTCACACTAAAACAGCGAGGATGGTTGGACCAAATGTTAAAACCCTGTGGGACTCAACAAAAAAGAAATATCACAGCGAGCTAGTAATTTCTTTACGATTCTGGTCTGATAAACCCTACAAACAAACCACTATTTAATCATTTTTTTAATTATTTTGCTCTACATCGATGGGTCCTTTATTCTTTCTTTGCCCTGCATAGATCCTAACTACTTAAGATGTCAACCAGGATGGACCAGAAAACTACAACTTCATAATCACTCAGACCAGATAGGAAATTCTTCATAAGACAATAATTTGGTCTTTTCCTATTTTAGTCTGATAAACAACAAAAAACCAAAAAACTGCCGTTTAATCGCGCTTTTCATCTTTCAATTCTGCGGCATCTGTAATGCAAAGGAACAGGCTATTTTTTTACCGAATGTAATTTGGATTTATTTTCTAATCAGGTAATAATGTACAAAGCGATCTAGTTTGCAATTTATCTCTTCGTATATTGCAATATCGGGAAGTTTATTCTGCCTGACTCGTTTTGACTTTACACCATCTCCAGTAAGTCTTTTGTCGGGGTTAAGCAGGGCGAAACAAAAACACAAACTGTAGGTTAAAGCTCACGTCTGTACATTTGTTTATTCCTAAACATTTGATTATTTACGATCATATTGGTATTTTAAATTTTTGGTTTCTTTATTTCGCCATCCAGGATCCAAAACTACCAAAATTCGGTCCTTCTTGGTCCTTCGTCGTATGGTAATAATGTTTTTGCAATTTGTTCGCTAACCAATCCGTTCTATCACTTATCAAAAGTTGGCCTGGGTTATAAGCAGGGTGCGGCTAGACAACAAAACCACCACTGACATTGTGGAAGCGATAAACGCTCGACAAAACCATTTAAAATCGAATAAAAGGACCACGACTTGGAAAACAGAGCACAGAAATTCACGAATGAAAATAGCGAAATGAGAAATTCGTCTGACATAAAAAAGGGGAGGATAGACGGACCAGGATCTGAGGAGGATCATGATCGACCGGACTATGTGATCTACATTTCACAAATCTCATCAAAATGCCATATTAATTTTAATTTTCAAAACAAAACAATCTTAACCGTGATATTTCAAAGTAACTGACCACTGGAAACAGGGAAATGCAGAAATGTCCAGCCTATAAGTACTTCAGCAAAACGCAACAAGAAATCTCACAATGGCCTTTAATGAACTTGTAATACTACTACGAGCGGGTCAGAGTTATAAGCAAATAGCGGCAATATAACAAAATCCACCAATGATGACAGTGAAATAACAGAAGGTCTGATTAAACCATCCAGGCCGACCAGGTTAATCCGACTAAATCTCACAATAAGGTAGTAGTTTTTCGAAGCTATACAAAATATTTATTGAGTTGGTTCTAATGTGAATTTTATTTAATTACAAGAAATGTCAGAATAACCTAGTAGTTTTTCAAAGCTATCAAAAGTATTTCTTGTGTTGATAAACCTATCAGAAACAAAAACTAACACTTATGTGCTTGTTAACTTTCAATTCTGCGTCTCCGGCAATATAACAGTTTAAGTTATTTTTTCAACCAAACTTACTACTGACCAAATATCATTTATAATAATAATGTTTTTTTATTTAACTATAAAGATATACAACACATAAAAGGAAATAAACATTAATAATAACGTGTTTTGTTTTTTTTAATCACCGGTTGTTTAAAAATTTGCTGTATTCGTGAGGAGCGGTCAATGAGGTAGTTTAGTAAAACAATTTCACACAACACCAATATGACACCTTGAGAATAAAATGACACCGCACTTTATGCTCTGAAGTTGACCCGAATAAAGGTCGAAACGTTGGCAAAAAAAAATTAAAAAGTGTTTTTAAAAAGATGGTTTTTTTTCTTTCACTTTCTTGACCGCTCCTCACGAATTCAACAAAGTATTAATAATAAAAAGGATGGAAGTATTTGATGATGTGCAAATTTAGTCAAAATAATCCATTTTTGTTTTTGTCCTGGTGATGATTTAATAATCCGAAACTAGTTGGCAAAAGAAGAAAGTTTCTAATAAAATTTCCTTTATAACAAATCGTGGAAAGACATAAAAAAGGACCAATAACAATAGAGATAACGAGAATCCATCTGTCGATAAATGTCACTTATATTTATTTTATAATTGAGTAATAATTGACAAAATTCTATAATTTGTAGCTATGGTTTTGTCAGGACGTATATTTATTTATAAAGAAATTTGTTTTTGCAGTTTGGTAGTTTCCGATCTTCCTGCTCTTGTTTTACTGAGTAGTTGTTCTTTCAGTTTCGTTTTTGTCGTTGTCAAGGAAAATAAGCAGAGCGAGGCAAAAACACAAAATTGACTTATGTTTTACTCTTAATAATTTCGGTTATTTATGATCATCCTGGTCATTTCAGCTGTTGGTTTTCTTGTCTTGCCTCACCCTGCTTACATCCTGAAACAGGCACATGGGATTGGCAATATAAATACACTATTAGGCAAAAAATTCCACCCACTTGTAATATAACTTGTTTTGTATATATTTTTATATATTAATTAAAGTTTTTTAACGTTTAATAATTGAGCCTTTGTCTAAACAAGTAAAAAAATGTAAATTGCTAAGGAAAAGGAAAAAAATAATAATAAAAAAGACGGGCAGATAAACTTTGTTTTAATTTTGTTTCAGTTTTTAATTAACATTTCAATATCGCGTATTTCCTCCTCATGCCCTAATTACATCTTGAAGACGCCTCGGCATACATTCTACCAGGCTGGAAATGTCTCTTTTGGAGGTTAGCCCATTCTTCACGAATTCTACACGTAGAGTGTATCAGGTAGTGATGGACGTGATCTGATTCGTCTTTTGAGGTTATCCCAAAAATGTTCGATGGGGTTCAAGTATGGAGAACAGGCTGGCCATGCCATGACCATGATGTTATGGGTAACAGCAATTGAAGGTACGTTTTTACTACGCGTGGTGTAACACGCGACAGGTGGACGAGTATTATCGTGTATTAGAATAGAGTTGTCACTGATTTCATCGAGGATAGACAACGCATGATGTTCCAAAATTTCATCCACATAGCGAGTGGCCGTCAAAGACCCCCACGAACAACAACCAACTCTGTGTGATTCTTCATTGAACTCCCCGCCCATACCATCACTTAGCTACGCTGAAAAGGTTGACTCTGGGAAAAATTACAGGCTTCATACCTTTCATTTCGCCTTCTCCACTCTCTTTCACGCCCATCTGGAGATCGTAGAACAAATCTACACTCATTTGTAAAACGTACAGCAGACCAACCGTCTAAAGACCAATGGCTGTGTTCTCGAGCAAATGCGAGCCGTGCGACTAAGTGTGTTCTGGTCAATTCTGGTCTTGTTACGGGGCGAAAAGCCATCAGTCCATAAAGATTTAACCTTCTTCAGTAGTGCGTTTAGAATTTGGAAACCTCGAACTTCCTGGAGCTGATGAATCGCTTGATACATACAAAATACTCAAAATCAAAAAACGGTCATCCTGCGGTTCTGTTACCCTAGGGCGACCAGAACCGGACCTTATATTGTAGGACCTCGTTTATCGAAAACGTCTAACGGCGTATCGCAGTTTCGTAGTGAACTCCGATGGCAATAGCCGCATACCTAGTGGAACGTCCATCATCAAGACGTGCCACACCACGCGCAACATCCTCAGCACTAAGTGGCATTTTCAAGTTTAAAAATTGCAATGCAAAGATGAAAACTAAACGGTTTATTACTTCAGAATTCAAATGAGACTGAATAAACATTTTAAATTCCGTAAAAAGTAAACATAGAAAAATCATTTATCCTTGTTTTGGATTAAGGATTAAGTGTGTTTACGTCTAATTGATATTCCCAATGTAAAACATAGCATAAAAAAATATTTATTGATAAAAACAATTAGACAAAATGAGGGCAGAATTTTTTTCTTTATTTATTGAGAAAATGAAAAAAAAATCAGTTGGGTGGAATTTTTTGCCTGTCAGTGTATGTAGCTGGTATTACTAAGGTATGTGTTTCTTAATGACCTGTTGTTTTCTAATTTGTTGAAGTCGTGAGGAGCGGTCCACAATGAGGTAGTTTAGAAAGACACCTTTTTTATTTTTTTGCCGACGTTTCGACCTTTATTCGGGTCATCTTCAGGGCCTGGGTAAAACATATTTGATTGGAAAAAAATACAATATAAGATGTAAATATAAATTTTGAACCAAGTATTTCATATTCACATAAAGTGTGGTGCTATTCGTGTGGTATCATATTGATTTTGTGGTGTCACACCACATTGATTCAAAATTTATATTTACAGCTTAAATTGTAAATTGTTGTGCGATTCATCAGCTGTAGTAAGTTCGAGGTGTCCAAATTTCTGAAAGCACTGCTCGAAGATTAAATCAGTACTGATGACTTTTCGCCCCGTAAGAGGACCAGAACACACAGCCTCACGGCTCGCATTTTCTCGAGAACACAGCCATTGGTCTTTGGACGATTGGTCTGCTGTACTTTTTACAGATTTGCAGATTACAAATTTGCTCTACAATCTCCAGATGAGCGTGAAAGTGTGCGGAGAAGGCGAAATGAATAATGGTCGAAACGTCTGCAAAAATATAAAAAAGGTGTTTAACTAAACTATCTCCTCAGACTTCAACAAATTGTTACTAAGGTAGTTTAGGAGGTTTTTACATTTTCCGGTGTTTTCCCCACTGTGCGGGGGGCATTTAATATAGTTAGGCATATATTTTTAAGAGTGGAGCGGGCGTTAACGCTGCGAGGGCGAGCGGGGGCTTTACATAATTTAGAAGCGCTTCCCGACAAACCACTTCGCAAGAATAGGCGTTGATTTAAAATCGACGATCGAAATATGCGCGATGTGCGCAGGGGAGCGTCTAAAATTAAAATCACTCAACGTAAATAATCGGTTTTAATTTTGAGTGGTGGCGGTCGACGGTGTGGCGTCGTCGGGCGGCGCTGTGTTTCTCTCCTGTGACATTTTGAAACGTAATATGTATGTGGTGGGCTGGTGTGCGTACACTCGCGGATCCTGATGATGGGCGGGGGTGAACGTAGTCGGTGCTCGGTGGGGCTTTGGGTCCGTCGGGGGAAATTTAGGAGGGAGTGTGTATCGAGCATCAATCCACCTTCCCCCAGTTTGGCAGAGTAGGCCCTCGTGCGCAAAAGCGAGTCCTCACACTCCACTCTCTCGTCCCGACGTTCAGTCATAAACCTCAGACGACCACGTCTCGCATCCCTGGAAAGACGAATCGAATTTATTTTTGTTATTTTCCTATTTTTGTACGTGTGCTGTGATCTGTGTCAGTGTCCTGTGTCTCGGCGTTAGAATATTTTGTCGGACTGTAACGAGATTCTCGAGGGTCGTGCAGCTTTTGGATTACCGAATCGTGGCGATCGTCCGTTTAAAGGTAAGAATGTGTTATGTCTTGTACCCCGTCGTATTCTAGGATGCCGGATAAAAACCCGATAAAAATAAATACAAATACGCCTGTTGGCTGTCACAAGCCCTTCTGAGTCCTAGCGCGGAATCCTCCTCCTTGATCTTTGAAAGAGACATCTTTTTGCAGAACATGACACGCCGTGTGATTGTGCCGAAGGAGCTAAGCCCCCAGTCGGAAGTCGAGAGCGAAGCGAGATGAACAGGAACTTTCTACCCTGTCGTTCTTTTTCTTTTATGTTTTCTTATCGAGTGCGGATAAGCGCGTGTGTGAAGTAATCTACTGGGAGTGATGATGGGAGGCCTCGGAGGAAGCGAACAGCAGTACTCGCTCCGATGGAACGACTTCCACTCGTCCATCCTTTCCTCGTTCAGGCATCTGCGAGACGAAGAAGACTTCGTGGACGTGACCCTCGCCTGCGACGGTTGCTCCTTTACGGCGCACAAAGTCGTCCTTTCCGCGTGCAGCCCCTACTTCAGAACGTTGCTCAAGGTAAGGATACAATGACGCGTCTTAAGATGAAATTTATTTTGAAAAGAGCGCCATTTTAGGGAAGACATAAATCTCTTCCCGCCAAACGTTAAATCTTAAAATTCGTGGATCGAATATTATTCTTCTCCTTGTTCCAGGCGAACCCGTGTCAACACCCCATCGTCATCCTGAGGGATGTCCGTGAGCAAGATATGGAAGCTCTTCTCAGGTTTATGTACAACGGCGAGGTCCACATAGGTCAAGAACAGCTGAGCGATTTCCTTAAAACGGCCCAAACCCTCCAGGTCCGAGGACTCGCCGACGTACCCGCGAAAGAACAACAAAAATTACTTACTGTGAGTACAGCAATTCAGTTTTTGTTTACTTTTTTAACTTTCCTAAAGCACTACGAACGAAATCAATGCGAATTAGGTAAACATCTGGAGTCAGTTGCAATAACAACAAAAAGATAATCCCAAGCGTTTGACACACACGCCACAACACACTGTTTTTTTCACCGTTTAAACTACCACTTATCATATGATCAGATCATGTTAACTAATTAATTTTCACAATAAACATTAAGGTAATTATAAACGCTATACCAGAAAGCCCCTAGTAAAACTTATAATGTTTTTAAGTTAATGTTTTATCTATGTTAGTCGGTTAAAGGCCAAGCTCAATGCTTAGTAAGTAGTTCGAAGTATCAGTTTAAATAAATAAAATAAAATAAAGGTAATTATTTTTGCAAGCACATCATTTTACTACGGGATTTTAAAGAATTATCGTCATATTAATTTTGCTCGTCAAATTCTGTGTTTACACGTGAACTCGCTTATCACAAAGTTTAAAAAAATAAGTAACTAGTAACTAAGCCATTTATTTCATTTATTTAACGAAGATTTGTTGGTGATAAATTTGCTTACTTTGATCATAAAATGCCCATAAAACTTGTCTTTTTTATTTTGAGTTAACAAACATGAGTACACGCATATCCTATCAATTGAAAGTATATTTAATTAAAATTTTCTCGTCCTAATTCTTCTTTCTTAATGACTCGAAGTGAAATAAAAATCACAGAACTGTAATTAAAAGCGTGGAAGTGCGTCAACAGTCCGCTAATGTGTATCTTGTCTCTGTTATTGGCCGTTCACAATCTCTGTCAGGCTCAAAAAGTCAATTTGACAGACAAAATTTGGATTTTTAAAAAATTAAGTTAAAGAATAACTGAATAAAACTCGCTGTAGTTGTTTGCAATCCGATTAAAACTCTGGTACATTCTTTCTTACATTAGACTCCGATCTGATTTATTTCGTCGTTATTTTTTAACCTCCAATCTCCCCAAGTTCTCCATAGTTTAATTTAAATATTTGTTATTTTTTTAAATTGCGCATTTGCTGTTTAAATTCAAGGTTGACGCCCGGATTGTAGAGATTTGTTTGTGTAGTGCTGTATGCTCGTGGTCAAACACGTTTCAATTTTCGGGGTAAACAAATTATTTTTCATTATTAATTTTAGAAATAACTTGGCTTTTTAATGTCGACTTTGTTTATCAAGTAGATTTAATAAACCGAATCGTCCTCTTCTTCCCCAAATATTATATCCTAATTTTTTTTTTCTTTAAATAAAGACACAATGGACAAGTTCAAAAGTACAATAATGTATTTCTCCCTTTCTTGATTTGTTTTCCTTTTCAAATAAATTTGTACGTATGTTTAAAGTACACAATTAAAATAAAATTAGATCAATTACATTAATTTGAATGAGAAAAATACACGCATACTGATTTCTTGTTTGAAAAATGACTGTACTCATCAAGTACCATTCTTTAATATTTTAGAAAATATTGACATTATTCTTTTACAGTTAGTACATAGATCGGTTTTATTTACGTAAATGCTTTATAAAACTGTTCCGGTTATGTTCGTGTTTTGCATATCAAAACTGAAATATTTTATTTTAAAAGTTTGTGTATGATTAAAAGATTGTGAAATCAGGTCTGATCACTTGTGCCGTCTTAAGTTATAGTTTAACCGGAATGGGAAAAATCTCTATTCGTTTCTAAGTCAAGGAAAGGTAAAGTTCTACTTCTTGTTTTCGTTGCCTTTTTGTGTAAATAACGAGGTGACTCAATGGTTTAACCGATTTTAATGAATGAGGGTTCGGTATACCCATATACGGAATAGACGAGTTGCCACCGATAGCTAATTGGCCCAAAGAACATAATTATTCACATTTTGTGCCCAGATCTTCTCTTTTCTTCTTGAACTTGCCTTGAATTACGCATCGATTCAACCAGTCGGCCTTAAAAAATTTTATTTCAGTACGTCCATCAAGACAACTAATTATAGAAGAAAGGTATAATCAAAACTAAAACAAGAAACGGCGCGTAATTAACGGATACTAGCACGAATTCTATTAGGCGTGTCCACACGGTACAAACTCAGAAGTCTATTTCTTGGCTAAAGACAGTTGTTGTATAATGATGGCCGATACTTCTCAATGTGGACGCTTTGTGTTATAGTAAGATACGGTAATGTATTCAACTGATAAAGTTTTACGATTGATAGACTCCGCGGCTTCTTGTATATGATTCATTCATTACGTTAAAGCAGCCAACTTAACATGGAGAACTCCCTCTGCTAAAATTTCACATCTAATAAACTTTTTAGTTTGTTTTCAAACTTGATAAATTGATACATGAAATGCTTTCAGTTGTTGACACGACAGTGTCTAGACAGTACGATACATAATAATGAAGGTGGGGTGAGTACGTAGATTCACTTTTTGTAAATGATGGTTCTACTCACAGATTTGTTGTTTACACAGCCGGATTTCGAGCATTAAACGCTCATCATCAGGAGTTACAAACAGGTCTTTTGCCAACAATTTAATGCTGCTCAGTTTTCAACATGCGAAAAATGTGATACAACAACTAAACATTATCCTAATAAATATTGTAAGAAAATAATTTTAAATTATTGCTGAATTTCTATGTCAAATATTATTTAGGTACATGTTTAAAACAGGAGTAAATCAAAATCTATTATATAATTATTAATATATATTATTGCTAGTAAAAAGAATAA
Source organism: Cimex lectularius (assembly GCF_000648675.2). Lineage (NCBI taxonomy): Eukaryota > Metazoa > Arthropoda > Insecta > Hemiptera > Cimicidae > Cimex > Cimex lectularius. Next base: position 357,139 of record NW_019392771.1, on the reverse strand, counting down.
AATATATTATTTTTAAAAGAAGCAACAGTCAAACACAGCCACTGTACCAAAAAGTAATCTTTATTTTTTCGTTCCTTGACACACATTGGGAAACACAAAAAGTAGGTAAAATTTTGAAACGAGAGGGATTTGATTAGCTTTTAGAGTGCGTGTTCACTTAGAAATATCCTTTCAAACCTAAAAATAATCTTGACAATTTGTGAAAAAGCGGGGTTAAAAAACTTAATTGTAATTATTGCAATATTTTATATATAGCAACGCGCTATAGAAATTAAAACGAGAGAAAAAATTTGAATTCTGAATTTAAGCACCAGCTAAATGAAACAAATCACAATTTCAATTTGATTTATAATGTCGCATAATTTAGATACGGACAAAATTAATTTATTCCTGAAAATGTAAATTTATTTACAGAATTAGTTTTACTATATACATTTTATGCTTATATTGCTTACATACAAAACACTTGAAAATGAATCCATTTTATTAGTCCTTTATTTACACTTGCTCACTTTTAATTAATTTAAAATTAAACATGGAGATAAATGCATAAATAATATTATAAATTTTGATTTACCCCCTATTTTAGGCATGTCCTAAATAATATTTGACATAAATATTGATCATTATAAAATTATTTTCTTACAGTATTTATCAGGATAATATTCAGTTTTGTTGTACATGTATTTCGCCCCTTTAAAAATAGAGCGGTATGAAAACCAGCTTCTCGTTGGAATCCTTGTACACAACAAATCTGTGAGTAGAACCATCATTTTTTTAAATTGTACGATACATTGTCTCTGGACAATCTCTTTAGATCTACTTATATATCTTTCAATTCAGTATCCCACTGTAGGCGACAATGCCTTACTCTACATCTTTGTTTTATCACTTTGCTAACAACACATCCTCACGATTAATTATACATGAGGATTCCTTGATGGAATTAAATTACTTCCGGCGTTGTTGGCATTACGGGTTTAGACCTCTCATCTGTACTTATGCAACGGATTTATAGACATTTAACTCATATTAGTTGCACTTTTAATTCTAAACATATATTCACACTCACATTTATTAAATACATTCTTTCCTGTTTACACCTTTCACTCAAGTAGATGGAGTTCTTGACATTTCATCATCACCCCATAAAAACCATGTAAATAAGTTATTATGAGAATTCTTCATGAGATCCGCTGGGTAATGATTTGTAGAAAGATTGGACGTTTCCGATCTTCTGGTCTGATCCTGATTTGATCCTTAGGTCACGCCTCTGCATCTACATCTTCAGTTCGTTGTCTTGTCTCAACCTGCTTAAAACCCTGACCAACCAACTACTACTCTAAATTTAGTATTGAAAGTTCAGTAAAGGCTATTGTGAGGTTTCTTGCTAACCTCAGTAAGTTTGCTAACCATCGTGCTAGTCTGTTTATCCATGTTTGGTCTATGGCACATTGCCATATTCACTGGTTTATCAGGATTGTAAGCCGGATGAGGCAATACTAACAAACCTATTGCTGAAAATGAACAGCCCAAACTCATTTTGAAATGCCCTATGGTTGTTGGATTACTGGATATACCGTCTTCACTAGTCTAAAACTGTGCTTTTAGTAAACACAATAGAATGCCTTTATTTCTTTTTAAATGTCGAGCAGGGAATCAAAAATTTGATGCTGTATTCCCCTTCCAAGTCTTAATATCATTATATNGAAAAGTGATAAACATTACATAATATATAATTTAAAGTAAAATTACGGCATGGAGGTGTGTGTATGTATATATATATATATTTTTTAATATATATATATATATATACATCCCGTTTAGACCAGTAGGGCGGTGGAGTACTAGAATTCTTCCATCATATTATCCGCAAGTTGCACAACAAAGTCGATTTGAGACATTCCCGCCACCGGACCTCTCTAACAATGCTTTCGCGCTAATATATACTTTCATTAAAACTAGTGTATTGCCTTAATTTCTGCCAATAATCGTAACTGGACGCTCACAGTCAGATCTGCTAAAAATACGTTTCCTATATAGGGTTCCTACTCGCACACTATAAAGCACCATGTCATGTCAACCTTAATCCTTTTTTATATATGTAGAGCGATGAGTGCTCAAATTCCTCACGGCCAGTGTCCATCAGACATCTCCAGTAAGTTGTTTATATCGGGTACCTCACCACGCTCACTATAAAGAGCCAAGGTATGATCAATGATGTAGGAAAGATAGAGAAAATTTTCTATACTGAACAGTTACTTTTTTTCATTATAATTAATCATATCTGGTGTTAATTTAATTAAATTTAACGATTCTTGACTTATTTTTATTAATGATAATCCTCCCAATTTACCGTCAACAATAATAATTGTCAAACTGTTCCTTATGTTACCTCAGAAAATTTATACATAAAAAAATGAACTATATCGTAAATTTAGCTAAGGATATACTAGAGTTTATAGTGGATTTTTGACCTAATTTAAGTTACCAAATGTTTACCAAAGCAGTCAGCTAGGAGTGGTTTAGGAATTTACACTGTCCACACGAGACAACTCAGGACTTCGCTTAAACAAAGTCCCGCTCAATCGAAACTGTACAAAAAGTCAATTAATAATATGGTTAATCACTTAAGAGACAACGAGAAATATATATTTAGTTTGTTATATTTTGAGTTTGCTTAATTGGAAATTAATATACTTTAATGGGAATATATAAAGAAAAACAATGCAATAGCAGACCCTATCATTTAATTAAATATTAATTAAGTAAATTTTGAACTTTATAAAAGTGTATTTTTGCATTGGATTGGACTGAAGAACCATAATAAAACGATGTATAGTGAAACAGTATAATTATTTATTTAAAAAAATAAAACATAAGTTAATCTTTTTACAGTATGACGTTTTCGAAATATGAATTCAGTCTTAGTTACGAAAAACCTTGAAGTAGCGTTTATTTTTGCCCTTTTTACTATTTGATTATCGCTGAGCTGGAAATATAAAAATTTTAGGTCATGATCATAAAATTAAATTAGTTTTATTGTAAAAGGCATATGTTCTAGTATTTATTCTTAAATATGAAATGTCGATGATTCGAATATGTTTTATTTCAATAACTATTCAAAAATGTAGTTTTACTCAACTAGTCATTTCCGAGCGTTGTTTACGCATCATTACCTTATTCCCCTGTGTAGTGATAAGATATAAAGTCAATAATGAATTCAGATCGGAACGGACAAAAGTCTGCGTTTGTTTATTTCCTTAAGTCATTATTATTGAAACAAGGGTTTGCTTAAATGCGCTAAGAAGTGTGATTCATCGACCATTTGAATACGTTGTACTTTTTTTTTTACACTGTTTTTGTGCTATCCATTCACTACCCAACACGCTTGAAAGGAAGCAATAAATTCAGCCCCAAAGTAAACAAAAGTGTAACTAATAAATAATAAGCCTTTCGAAGGGAAATTCTGATGACTAAGGACGTGGCTGATTAAATTCTAGGAAATTGTACATCACCGTCTGTATAGTCGGTATGCTGTTTTTGGGATGTGTTTTTTCATTATTGCAGTCCAACCTTTGCTTTTGCCGTCAGGAAATAATATAATTAAGAAGCAACAGTAAAGAAAATATTAAAAGCTTATATTGAACAAACGCTAAATAAAATGTTTGTTTTAAACTTTTACATTTTTACTATCTGATGGACAGTAGCAAATACAAACGCCTAATCAAATAAACAACTAGGATAAAATAAGATATTGGTTCAAAATTTGAAAAGAGATACTTTCATTAAAGATAGGGTAGCAAAGAAACTGAAATGTTAAAATATTAAACTATTAGGTCGAACTACCCTCTATAGGGGTATACATGTATATATGTAATACATTATGTATTAAAAATCAAATGTATATCTGATTTGGTCATTACCGATCATCCTGGTCTGCCTATCCTCGCATTTCTATCATTCTGGCCATCTTCAGGGTTGTCTTGCTTCTCCCTGCTCATATCCCTGAGCAACCATATTACTCTTACATGTATGGTAGAGATTCACCTGTAAATAGGTCGTTCCCGAACATTCTGGTTCTGTCTGTTGGATTCATCATCCTGGGGACATGACTCTGCAGAGGTATTTGGCCTCACGGTGATTATATCCCTGACTAAAAGCTGAATGAAACGCGCTCTCTAAAAAATCGATGATAGACAGACCAGGAATATTTGAAAACGACCAAACTACATGTTCATGAAAGACCTGAAAAATCTCACAAGAAAAGGAATTGTTAAACGATTACGGGAAATAAATTTAAAAAATTTCCTCGCATTGGGCTTGCTTATATGGCTATACGAGCTATCATTCTCGTTTTAGCATTTCATAATCTTGAGTTGTCAGATTTATAAACAGGTGTAGTCAAGAAAAGCCTAAATCAACACAGAGTATGACGAAATGCAGAAAAGCAAGGATACAAGGACCAGAAACGGCTATGTTCTGGAAAACCTCACAACAATGTATCAAAATTTGGTAACAACACAACATAACTTACCAATGAAGACGGTCAAATGCAGACACAAACAGTACACCAGACTTTTCGAAAATTGCCAAGCTTAGGTTTATCACCCTGCACATTTGACGAAATTAACTCTTACCTGAATTATATATCAAAATTTGTCCAAGATGCTTTCGCTATGAGTTTCGTTTCTGCATTTCAATATTTTGAGTTAACAAGGTTATATACAGAAACGCGTCTGACAGACCAAAACAGCGGATAGACGAACCAGGATGGTCGGATAGTTGTACAGGTTCATTTTGTTGACCTAATACCTCTGTAAGAGTATTTTCGTCGTCAGGAATTAAGCAGGAAGAGACAATACAACAAATCCACTACTAAAGATTGCGACATGTCTAACTTGTTCGACAGTCCCCGAATAGCGAGGAAAGGCGGACCAGAAATGACCAAACTACCGGTTCATGTTCTGGAAAAGCTCACCACATCGTATCAATATTTAGTAATAACACAGGAACTTACGAATGAAGACTGCCAAAAGCAGACACAAACAGAACACTAGACTTTTGGCTATTGGCATGATTGCGACATGACTAAACTTGTTCGATAGACCCCGAATAGCGAGGATAAGCGGACCAGGATAACCAGAAACGACTAAAAATATTGGTTCATGTTCAGGAAAAATAAGCAGGGTGAGTCAAGACAGCCAAAAACATCACTGATATGTCAAAATTCCGAAACGCGTCTGACACTCCAGGATGTTTGGAAACCAACTTTGTAAGTTCACCACCCAGATTGTAATAAATTTACTGTTGCCTGAATTATATGTCAACATTTGTTCACGCTGTTTTAGGTTATTATTCTTTTGACATATTTCGCCATTTTGAGTAGTTAGGGTTATAAGCAGGGTGAGTCAAGACGGCCAAAATTAACAAGTGAAATATTCCGAAACGCTTCTGACACTCCAGGATGTTTGGAAAAGTTCACCACCCAGATTGTAATAAATTTACTGTTACCTGAATTATATGTCAACATTTGTTCACGCTGTTTTAGGTTATTATTCTTTTGACATATTTCGCCATTTTGAGTAGTTAGGGTTATAAGCTCAAGACGGCCAAAATTAACAAGTGAAATATTCCGAAACGCTTCTGACACTCCAGGATGTTGGAAAAGTTCACCACCCAGATTGGAATAAATTTACTGTTGCCTGCATTATATGGCAACATTTGTTCACGCTGTTTTAGGTTATCATTCTTTTGACACATTTCCTCATTTTGAGTAGTCAGGGTTATAAGCAGGGTGAGTCAAGACGGCCAAACTAACAATTGAAATATTCCGAAACGCTTCTGACACATCGAAATGTACGGAAACGAACAAACTATAAGTTTATATTCTGAAGATTTCGGGAAGAAATCTTAACTATTACTATTTGTTAAACCGTTTAAAAACTCAATTTTTCACTTGTCTAGTTTACTTAAACCTCCCATATTAAAGTTAACATATTCTTCTTATTCTTTTCAACCTAGTGTTTTTTCGACAATTAAATCACTTTGTATAATGCATTATATGGACTTTCCGCTCTTTTAAGTATTTAATTTGCGTAAACAATCGTTCCGCGTTTTATATTCAAAAGCCGAAGCCTAAATTTCCACCAGTTAAAACTTTATCATTCGATCTGAATGTGTATCAGCGTTCATTCGGTGATGTGCCGCCCTTGAACTTATCGTTTCCCCCGGAGGCTAATTGAATGAACTAGTCATCAAAATTAATATTTGTTGACGATTGTCAGTACAGCCGAATATGCCCCTCAACCCACCGATATGAAGCACTGACGGAGCGTGTTTTCTTTATTCCTCCCAGTTCAAAAGAGGCCATATCAAAATTTTGTACGGTTGGGAAAAAAAACACGGCTGACTTCCTCAATTTGTTTATTATGCGATGTTTGTTCGTGCCTCACCTCCCTCTCACTCTATCTATCTCTTTCTCTCGGTCATTTTCTGGTTCGTGAGAAGAAGCATTCACACCTCAAAAGGAAAAGTGAACCTCCGGCTATAGCCTTTTTCAGCAATCAGAATCGCTTGTAGTTATAAGTGCTTACAATTGAATAAACGCTTTCAAGGCGGTGGCCCAAGTTGCTAATTGCGCTTTTCGGTAATATTGTCATTGCCCCCCGCTCCATGGGAATTCTATAGTTTCAAGGTTTAATTTGGAAAATTCCAAGAGGTCTACCGATAATATTTCTATCAGAGTGCCCAGTAATAACATTCGGCACTGCTGAAATATCGCGTGGGCATAGGCGGCTGCCTTTTTTGCCCTTGGAACAACGTAACGTTTTTCCTGCCTGTTAATTAATACGACGAATCTAATTTGTCATAACTTTTTAGCCAGGCATTCGGCTTTTCAAAAGCCCTTTTCTATTATATACTGTCTTTTCCACCTCTTTCCCCTGGTTTTGATTGATTATGATAGTTACAGTTCGGTTGAAAATTGACCAGTTATTGACCTCATTCATATGATTTTCCAAACTCCATTTATTTAAATATTAATCAATAATTATATCTATGATTGACTTATAAGAACATAAAATACATAATTTATTGAATAAACTTTTGTTTTCCAGCACTAAGCGCTTAATTATAATTAAATTTTATGTGAACACCTAACACAATATCTGATAAGTTAAAAGTTTAAAACATGAATCAATAATTACTGTGATTATTACTAGATTGGAACAAAAGTATGTGAATTTTTCCTTTCGAAGCATAAGGCGCCAAATAGTTTTAATTAAATTTTTTACTTTTTGCACATATGGGTGAACTAGTTAACTTTCGTTATATGCTCTCAAAAAACCGGACTCACTTGTTTTTTATTTATTTTAAACTACATAGTTTTAGACTTTATATGTAGATGTATTAGTCGGGGGTGATATACTGTGCCCTTTAAGATCTGTTGTATCCAATCCATAGCAATAACTGAAGGGGCAAAGTTTTGGCTGTCAGTAATTTCAGAGCTAAAAAATCGTGATTTGCAGGATATCTTCATTGCCTGTGTGTAAGAAGCCATTTACCTTCAGACAAGAATAGAGCTTTGTATTGTCTATCAAGTGCGTCATTCGTCGAAAGTCCAGCAAAGCTGTTGCAGTAGATGATGGGGTTTGGTCTGCGAGTTGGCGAACTCATGTTGAACTGGCACACGGGCACTACCGGGTCTGTCTTCACTCAATGTGAATAACTCAAACAAAAACCCCGCGAGTTAAGACAGACCCGGTAGTGCCCGTGTGCCAGTTTTAACAAAAGCTGTTGCAGCTGACTTGCGTAGCATTTACAACGCAGCCACTGTCGATGCTGCTCAATTTGCTCTGGACACTTTTTCCGCCAAATGGAATGAGCCACTTAACATGAGATCTATTCATACAGAGCAAGTAGTGCTTTATGAGAGAATAGAAAGGTGGATTGAGGCGATATTTTCATCGCGACATCAAAAATGCCCTAATCGTTCAATTTTTAACCGTTTTAGGTATTTATTTCCAATACATCAAAGGCTTTTTCAGCGTGTCGAAACGGTGAATCAATCTGATTGTTTTTAAGACTTGGCAACTCAATATAAACAGGTTCAACCTTAAGCATATCAATCTGTTTGGTATCAATCCCCATGCGATTCAAACCGCTTAGCTCTTTAAGCTGCATAACCATTTTGTCATCTTACCTAAACGCCACCTTACAAAACGCCGGTGATTTCTAGTTCAATTTGAATTGAATTTGGTTAGTAGGCCCGGTGCCAGAGGTTGAATCTCTTTTAAGGTTGCAATGGACGACCCAAAACACTTTCTCCTGCTGGCAAGTGTATCACCACAGTTTGTTAGTAGGTGTGTTGGCGTTTTCTCTGCTTCTTTGCAGAATCTGCATTTGCCGTGTTCAGTTATGCCAATTTTCTTCAGATGCCCATTTAGTTTGCAGTGTCCTGTTAAGAATTCTTAAAATCGTTATATTAATTACAACACATTTATTTTAATGTAAACCACATTAAACGAGATCAGAAATTAACAGTTTAAAAAATAATTTAGGTAGTTTGAAAGAAAATTCACCTAGAAACCAGAAAATCATCTCCTCTGGCCTCTAGATGGGCTTTATCGCAGCATCGAGTAAGTAAGTTTTGTGACAAGAATGGATTGAAGATGTTCAACGCTATTTGGACGCATCTAACAATGAGAAACCCGTTTCTTTATCATGTGCCATATGACCTATAGGACTCCTGTCAGGAGAACATATGCTAGTCAATCCATTGTGGTAATCCCTCCAAGTAATGGGTGACAACTCGGGCTACATGCTGCATTAACACGAAGTCATCTTTAATAATTGGAGCACAGCTACCAGAAGTTGATCTGCTTCAACAACCCTAACACCGTCTAGAAGCGACAAGACACTATGGCCGGCCAACTAGCTCTTCTTTTCCCAAGACGAGGAACGTTTGCCGAAAAGGTCATGCGAGTTGTGGAATTTCGAATGATTCACTTTGAGTTGGTTCCAGAAGGTCAAATAAAAAATTCAGAGGTGTGTTCAGCTTCAGTTGAGAGTGTACGGTTCAGGCCAGAAAAGATGCCTAGCTTTGGTTAGCAGCAAAAATGTTCTGAAGATTGATTAGGCAAAATGGAACAACTGAAATCCGTCAGTCTTTCAGAAATATAAGCCTTAGCTCCTTGAGAGTAATAAAAAATACATTAATAAGAATATTACTGAGTGGACCCTTTGTAATTTCATTGAAAGGCAACCCATAAAGTCACCTTTCGAAATTCGTCATCAGTCTCTTACTCCATGGGCTGGCGGCGACTAATTAAGCAACATTGTTGGGCCTAATTTTTTTCCATGGAAACACGAATCTCGACTTACCTACTCTGGCCATATATCAGTAATGTAAGTATTCATATCTCATACTGCAAGGCATGAACGGTACAGGGCAGAAAATTAGAGATAGGTACAAAATGAAGTTTGGTTTAGCCTGGCGAACAGACCTGGTGTTTTATCTGGTTTTGATCGATTAAAAAAAAAGAGGCATACTCTACCATAAGCCCAAGCTATAAAAATTAATCTGTTAAAAAACATATAAGAAGTTTAATTGAAAATATTTCCTCAGTGATTTACTTAGTGTAAGAAATATTTTTATTTCTAACACTACATTGGTTCTGATTTTATTAGTGAGATAGCAATACAAAATACCACAAGCTTAGACCATTTGTTCAAATCCCGTTTTATTTTGAAGGAAAAAGTAGTGTACCACCAAAGTATAATAGAATTCATTGACAAGTAATTCTTAATAAATGTGTCAATAACAAATTACATTTAATTTATTCGAGCAATAAATAATAAGGCTTAATTACATTGTACATGTTGTTCAATTAATCTAAATTTCTCTGTTATTACAACTTCCAACGGTGGAAATATTAAAATATATCATTACAATGAGAATACATTACTTATCATGACTAATAAAGGATGAAATATATAAACCAAAGGCGTAATCAGTAAAAGTAATAATTAATACATAGCAAATATAATTTAATTGATGCAAAAAATCAATGAAAGCAAGATAAAAGATGTTTCATTGTATTGTAACAGATCAATATGAAATATGTTAAAAAATACTTGTACGAGCGCGTTCATCTCTGATTATGAAAATAATTATCATTCATGCACAAACGAAGAAGTAGGCGTAAGGGAAAATATAAATTTGTAGTTTTAGTTGGTCGGTTTATCCTCGCTAGTTCTGTCAGGTTCGTTCGGCATTGCGCCAATATTGCTAGGTTTTTTTTGCCTCACCCTGCATATATCCCTGACTGACGCTTTCGACAGACTAAATTAGCATACCGAATTACCTCAAACGTAGATCAATTAGGCAATGGGTTAAGAATATCGGTTCATTGGGATTGTACTGCAGGACTGGAGACATACAAAAAAGTTCATTAAAAGACCATCCCGTACATAGCAGAACTACGAAACCTAGAACTAGTACTAGAACGAAAGCAGGACTGCTGACTGGACATTGCAGATTCTGGAGGCACATGTATAGACATGTAGCACCAGAAACAAGCCTGTGAAGATGTTACAGGAAGAAAACATTGGCACATGTCCTCCTTCGATGCGAAGATTTATACAGGCTGAGTCTCCTACTCCTGGGAGAGTCGAATATTGGCGCCGACTTCTTTTAACCTTCACCTATCCTCGCTGGTTCTGTCAGGTTCGTTTTGGCCATGTGCCATCATTGGTCTTGTCGCACCCTGCTTATACCCCTGAATGACGCGCTGAAGTGCTAAATTATCGGGAATAAGTAGGCGAGGATGTTTGGAAGGACCAAACTTCAAGGATCATCACCGTAAAGACCTCAACAAGAAATCTCACGAAAATATAAATGATAGTTATCTGTGATAGTAATCTTGTTCATCTTATTTAATTATCGTCAATAATTTTAAAAAAAGGAGTCTTATCAATAAATAAAGTTTTTTTACTGGTGAAATCCTGCATTGACAATAGATTAGATTGTATTTTACCAGATAATCAAGCAATTCTGTGAGTTAGGAAATATACAAATAGTAAGAAACATAGAATGGAATGCGTTTTGTTTCTCAAAAGGATGAAGCACTATTGATTTTTGGGCATTTTCTCCCTCGACGGGCAAATTGAGCAAATTCGTCGTCCAACTAGGAATGCCCAGATTTTTAACAGGGCGACCCTCGCGTTCCTCAGTTATACGGTTTCTGGGCCTGTATCGATTCATTCGCAGTTATGTCATCCATTCATGCTTAAAGTACTGAAACAAATAAGTATAATAGTCAGATGAAAACATATATGCTATTATTTTGTGAGGTTCGCAATCGACATCCATCAATTTGATTGGTACTCAGTGAAAATTGCAATTCTAAATAGACCAACGTAATATTCTTTGGAAACGCCGATGATCAGTAATGATCACACTGAAGACGAAAGTTCTTAAACTTACAGCACGCCGGGCAAAACTAAAATAATAAAACCACGTATTAAATAATTTAATCCATCACTTTATTCCTTTTTAAAATTGCCGGTGATGATTATAGACCTTCTGTCATCAATATTTTTCTTATTTCTCAGATAAAAAATAATTCAAAAGACATTACTGGATAACAAAAACGCGCGCGAGAGAGAGACGTTGAAGATTTCATAAATATACGTTAAAATTGTAATGCTGTACTCTTTTGGTCTGTCAGGCGCTTTTCAGCACGCCATCTTCACTCACATCACTGTTAGGTCTGTATGTTATTTTCTCGGTTAAGTCCTTTTTTATATGTTTGTAAAATGTGAAAGAAGAACTTATTTACTGACTGGAACTAGCGTCGAATAAATTCTGACTTGTTTCCATAAAAGACATTCCTTCATATAGTAAAAATGTAATAAAAGGACACCACTGACAAAATAACACATAGACCAACACTGAATATGCATCTCAACAAAATAAATCAAAAAGAAAATAAATATAAACAGTAAATGATCAGCAGACAAGATGATCAAAGATCAATCATGCAAGTTCATCACTTTGCACACTTCACCAAAATTTCACACAATTGTACTGCTGATTAAATAAAATAAAATAAAATGACAATTGACATTATATGTAAGAACTTTTAGAAATATTTATTTTTTAGTTTATACCAGAGTGAAAGAATTAATAATTTTCTTTTTTCCAGGGTTCAAATCCTACTGTTCCTTGGGCAAATAACAACAATAATGAATCCAATGTGTCTTCGATAGTACAAAATCCTAGCGATGGAGGAGCATCTCCACCACCTAGCAAAAGGAGCCGGAGTTCAGAACTAGCCCAGAATTCTGTGATAGGTAATAGATTCTCTCCCTCTCCGGCATCCTCATTGAACACCAATAACCACCACCACCATTCAGAAGCGAGGGAGAGTCTTCTGTCTCAAGCGTTAGAGTCAACGCATAACAGTGTATCATCCAACAATCAGGTGATTACGACTAAAAAAAAATCATTGTTACTACTTCTTTTAAACATTTATATTGTAACATTTATTCTCTTCCAGCCTAAAGGGAACTCTGATTCGTCAGTTCATGCACAGTCGACAGGTGAAGAGAGCAACTCATCTGACACTGGCCTTTCAGAACGGGGAGCAGTGTCCGACAGAGGTCTCTCCATATCCACCATGAATGGACCACATTCCATGGCTGATCTCATTCAACCAAAAACTGAGCCATCAGAGTACGGCGACCACCACAATTCCCTCGTTATGGACCCAAACAGGACTCCAAACTTTTCGGCAGCATTGCTTGGACTCCAAGGTAGTTGTATTTTGACATATAACTTTCAAAAACTGATCACGTTGTGTAATGTTAATGTTATTGTTAATATTTCATTGATGTAAATATGTAAACAGCTTTTAACAATAATTAGTGAGTAAATAAAAAATATTAAAAAATTCTACATGTACAGTTGTAAAAATATTTACAAACGGGAGAATCTAAGAAAATGTTTGTTAATGGAAAATATTTTTTATTATGTTAAGAGAAAACACTATGAAGAGTAAAAATTTTCAGCTTCATATCAAATTAAATTTGTACAAATTGCTTGCTTTGTTGCATGTTTTTATTTTTATTTTTTTACTATTCTTATTTATGTGTCTTCATTTTTGATATAGTACAAATATAATTTATTAGAAATATATTTGTCCCTTTCGCTCCATTTGTTTATAATCAATTGTGTCTATTGTTTGGGAACAGGACTCCCTGGGTTACTACCTGGTCCGTCTGGGATGCACAACAGTGGACCAGATAACAGTTTCGGTATGTTGTTTCTTATATTTTATATATTATTATTTATTAACTTTTTTTTCATTTAACAAATTATTTTATTAGGTTTGACAAATGCTTTTTTTTAAATAAACAGAACATTTTATGTTGGTTTCTGAGATTGAACACAAGCATTATTATTAAGCTGTGATTAATTCTGATTCTAACCTTTTCTCCTCTCATTTTCATGAAATGTTGCATTTTGTGTTCAGGTCCATAAAGGCATTATGAGTTACTATAATAACTGTTGTTTGGCTTAATAATTCAAATATACAAAATATAAATGTAAATGTTAAATTCAACATCAGGGGCTATTAATATTACAAAAAGAAAAAATAATAAAAGGTTTAAATAAATAAGAAAAGAGCAATTACAATAGTGTCACTAGGACTTGATTTAACCAACTCTTATCTAACTAAATTCTTTTAAAATGTACCTAATATAACAATATTTCTAGTTATTTTATATATAATTGCTCTTTTCGTAATATAGAAAACAAAACAAAAGGTGTGTGTTTAGTAAAATAGCAGGGCGGTGGGGATTGCAGGGTTGGAAGACGTATTTGACCGCCCTCCCACCAAGCCCGTCTGCCCAGAGTGCGGCAAAGTGTACAGCAACAACAGCAATTTGAAGCAGCATATAGCCAACGTACACTCAGCTACTGGGAGGTGGGAGACATGCTACGTTTGTTCCAAGACCTTCAAGACTCGACAGTATCTTCAAGTTCATCTATTGGCCACGCACGGAATAAGACAACGAAAAACATACAACTCAATTTATCCAATGCAACCTTAATAATGACATTATTCAAAAACAAAATACTATTAATGATGCTTTATTCTTTTCTTTTGTAAATGCGATATTAGTGCATCTAAGGGTTGGTGGGTCTAAAAGGTATTTGGTGTGGTGTGGTTCAGTATTTGGCATATAGGCAGCATGGACAAGCTTGATAACACAATGGTGTATGTGCGTTCTCTAGAAACATTTTACTGGAAATTACTTGCCATTTGACACAGACTTTCATTTCATCTCCCTCTGTCCCTTGGAACTCAGAAAGATTAAATTTTACACATATATTTCACACAGTTTTTGTTTTATTTTAACGATGGTGTTTCCAAAGTTGAAGGCTTAATTATTTTTCTTTCCTGAAAACAGGTTTAATTCTCACTTTCCAGCATAATCCCATAATTTGACATGTTATATTCAGTCTTTTTACTAAACTTGCAGAATTTTACCGCTTAATTTACTCAGCATTAGAATCTGCAGACATTACTTCATGATTAAAATATTAATTTATTCCATTTTATTTTGGTCAACAATAATGATAAAAAGATTTGCTATATAACTGCCATGAGCTCAGCACAGGATGTAGAAAATTTAATTTAATAAGTATGAACCATCAGGGGATTTTAAAGACATATTCTTTGTCAGTAGTGTAAAGAACCTGTTTTTCAAGTTTAATCTTACAAATGCAGGGATATCGCTGTTTAAAAACATTCAATTAGTAATGAATTATCATAGTTGAATTTCATTTTCATTTAACAAGTTCTACCCACCAGAATTTTTTTTTTAATAATAAATATATGTGTCCTGTAAGTCGGTTGGATTACAAACATATGTAAATGTTTTATTAAATTGAAAAATTTCCTGCTTAATCTAAAATTCATGAGAGCTGATTAGATTTTCTTCAATTTTATCGATATCTCTTCACCGATATTTTTTCTCACCTAATCTAGCATCATTTTAAAAATACACCATCATTGTCAAAATTTTCTCAGGATTTCTTTCCTTTAAAAAAAAGGTAAACATTCCTAAAGTATTCCAGTTGGTATTTGTTCTTTTATTATATATATGCCATCCTGTTTTATTTATTTTCCATATTTTATACAGAATTAGAAGGGAATATAATTTTGACTTGTTATAAAAAAAAGGGCTCGATAATGAATATTTTTTATGTTTTGGTAATAGTATTTGTATGTAGCCCCTGATGAAGAGGCCTCAAAATAAAACACTAAAAATAAATAATTTTAAGATATAAATGCATAAAGGACTTGTGCAAAATTAGGCATTTCATTTTTGTTGACCAAATTTTTTTTTCTTGCTTGTTTATTCTGTTTGCTTTTTAATTTATTTTGGCTATAAAATGCAATAATTATCATAAATTTTTATAAAAAGTTTTTCTTAAAAAAAGTTCCTAATCTCATACTTTTCTCCAATACTTCTATCGCCTCTCCTTCCTTTTTATTCTTTTTTTAATTTTAACATGCATGTTTTAACAACTCTTTATGTGTGACTTATCGAAACGGGTCGGGTTCCAGATGAGCAAGAATACAGTTGCCCATTGTGTGAAGACACTTTCCCAGACCTGCTAACAATACGAAATCACATCGACCAGCATTACCCTCGTGATTCCCCTACATGCCCCGTGCCTTCGTGTGCAAGGCTCTTCTCCCATCCAAATTCTGTCAGAAATCACATGAGGGAAAAACATTCCAAAATATGGGTGAAGATGAAGAGCCTTAAATGGACCCACATAACACCCTATGTTTAGAACATGCTTGTGATCTACATAGAAAACGGGCTAGTGAAAAGTTTCTTTTATTTTTTTAACACAAAGTGCTTATTTTTGTAGATTATATTACAGACACTCAATTATATTGTGGTGCAATTGTAAAGCAGTAACAAATTTAAACCTTTTATATTACAATTTAACAACTTTGTTACTCCTAGATTGCAATACCTGCAAAAACAATATATACAATGTTATCAAATAACCTGAAATACTTTATAATGTAGCATTCTAGTCACATTCAGCACAAAACTTGATACCTCTAGTGATTTGTGTATTATTGATTAAAATACTATATTTACTATACCTCTGTTCTATAGTTAATTTTGTTGTTGATCAAAATGTGTACATATTATTATATTATTTTTCTAAAAGTTAGCCTATGAGAAGACATTACTATTTCATAAATTAAATATTATTAGCTTAACCAAACTGTTACAGTGTAGAAGTTATACGCTGACCCTAAAAGTTGCTAAATAATTGCTATGGCTTTTTAAAAAATATTTCTTGATTTATTTAACATTTTTATTTTTCATGTCTTCTTTGTTTTCATCAACTTCTATTAAATTCACTAATTTAGTGGTCCACTTGACCAATTAATATATTACAATTAATTAAGGTTTTTAGTTGAGATAAGAAAGTCAATGGCACGAGCGGGATTCGAACCCACGATCTTCAGCTTGATACGCCGCTGCTCTACCACTTGAGCAGCGGCGTATCAATCCGAAGATCGTGGGTCCGAATTCCGCTTGTGCCATTGATTTTTTTATCTCAACTAAAAACCTTAATTAATTGTGACTTCTATTAAGTTGTTTTCAGATTATCGCTCAAAATAGTTACAAATACAGTGGAGTCCTGCTAGTCCGAACTGATTGGGAATGAGCACTGTTTGGATTAACAATTCAGAAACATGTAAAACAGGTCTGGTAGAAATACCATAACAAGTGGTATACTTTGAAAAATAGGCTGGAAGTTTTGAAAAAGAAGGACAAGGGTGATTGAGTAGTTAAGTAGTTTTGGGTCATTTTGGTCTGCCTATCCTTGCATTTTTGTTTTTAGCGGGTGCATTTTGACTTCTTGCCGTCTTTAGTTTGGTTAAGGCAACAAGTCGAAATACGTCTGAAAGACAGAAACAATAATGATGGGCAGATCTAAAAGTTCAGAAAGAATGAAATCATAGAACTTTTGGATGAAATTTCGCAAAATATCGGCAGAAGAGTTTGCAATTGACAAAGCAAAAATAGTTACTATACATACTATACAAAAAAAAAGTATATTTTCAAACATTTTTTTAATCCACCTACCAAAACATGTTCAGATTAGACAGGTATTCAGGTTAATGGGACTCCACTGTATTCTGCAATTTTTTTTAAATTAATTTTTTTTTTTTTTATATATATATAGTGCAACAAAAATTTTCAGTAATTCAACTTATAATGTGAAAATTGCTTCAACTTTAAGAAAGATGCTTGATTAATGAAAATGTTATTACATAAATAAAAATTTACATTTTATTATATACTTTGAGCTTTTAGACTGGATATAAATTGTTACTACATATTCAACTCACAAATACAAGTATGTGATTCTAATATTTATTATATTAACTGTTATATTTGTCTCTTATTGTGAAACTAAGGTACTAATTATTTTTAAAAAATTACATCACTTGCTTGAAGAGGCTTCAAATTTCTTTACTTTTTCCAGCTGGATTTTTCAATTTCTAAGACTAACTGAAAATACGTTTTCAATAATGTATTTATAGAATTAAATTGATTTTTCTCTACGTGTACAAAGTTTTGCTTGTACAGTAATTCGATGAAAATTGTATCCTCGTTAGTTGTTATAGATAAATTTACAATATTATATATACATATAGATTAATTTGTCTAGATTGTATAAAAAATAATAATAGACAATTAGAATGTGAAGCTTGTGAATTATTTCAATGTCTGTTCGACACTAAACAAAACGATTTTCCTTTTGTACCTAACGCAGAACATGTTTTTCATTCCTTATAACTAGAAATATTTAAATTATCAAAAAATCTATTTTATTAGTAATTTATAAAAACAGACATTAGCTTAGCTTTTAAGCGGTAAAGTTTAACACATGCTATCTGCAAGAAAAATATTGTGAATTTTTTGCAGCCAACCAATGAAAATATCATATGAATATGACAAATCTTAAGACTGATTATTTTACAATTTGTAATCTATAATACAAATAAATGTAAACATTTCATTAGATGTCATTACAAAGATTAGAATAAATAATAAAGACGTTTAAAAGAAAAACTTTTGATTCATTTTTTTTTTCGTTGTGTGTGTACGCTACAGAAATTGTACTGATCATATTATATATTGAATCTATGGTTGAACTAAATTATTTTTGCTGTTGTTATAGTATATTATAAGTATTAACTGAAATGTTATTTATAAAACTTTTTACATTTTTTCAATAGTTCGTAAGTGACAATAATAAATACAAATATTATTGGATTGAAACAAGATATTAAATAATAGCCCATATGTCAAAAGCCTGATTATTCAAATTAAATTATCTAATTTGAAACAAACTTTTTGATTTTTGGTGTCATATTCGATCTATTTTCAATACTGGGATTTGTTTTATTTTTATTTTATTTTGTTACCTCCTATATGTTGAACATTTCACTTAAATATTTTAATAATTTAATGGGAAAACAAGTTTCAATAGTTTTATTTTACAAATTATTTTGTACACCCTGTTTTCAATCAAATAACTGATTTTTCTTCTAACTTTTAACATTTTCATTAAATAACAACTTAACACAAACTCTTAGTAGGCTGAAACTCACCTAATAGATTGACTAACTGTTCTTTTGTTTAAAATTAACCTGAATAAAAAGTCTAATTAGTTGGCCAAAGTTGCAAAAATTCGAGAACCCCTTATAATTTCCCTCACCCCATTACACAATAGGAGAAAAGAAAAGACGATTCAGTTGAAGATTATTTCCTATTTTTAGTGTCAAGGCGTGGATTGGATATGATGAGGGTGCGTGCCACTGACCCTAGACCTTGCCCAAAATGTGGTAAAATATACAGGTCGGCACACACCCTGAGGACGCATTTAGAGGACAAGCACACCGTCTGTCCTGGGTACAGGTGCGTCCTATGTGGCACGGTAGCCAAGTCAAGGAATTCACTGCATTCGCACATGAGCAGGCAGCACAGGGGGATCAGCACCAAGGACCTACCGGTACTCCCGATGCCTTCACCTTTCGACCCAGAACTTGCCTCAAGATTGCTTGCAAAAGCTGGTGTTAAGGTATTCATTTATAATTTTTTTATGTAAAACTTTTTAAACACTTGAGAAGTACCTGCTTAAAAATAAAACTATAATTTAAGTTTATTGATACACAAGAGTTGGGTTTCTGTACAATATTCACACTTTTGCGAGAAAAATTTGCATGCTTATTTCAAATTCTTCAGTTTTACATTAGAGAAAATTTTTAATATTAAATAGTGAAGTATGACAAATTTAGAGAAAGTACAACATTGTTATTGTTTTGTAACATAAATTTAAAATTATTCATCTAAAGAAAGATTCCATTATTCCATATTTGTTCATCACAGTTTGTTGAACTGGAATGGGAAGGAACATTAAAAATAATATTGTTGATATTTTTGTAGGTATCTGCTGCTGAACTAAGGGCAAGGGCGTCACCGACAGGGCCTCCTAGAAGACCAGAAGTGAGACTTGAACTGAAGTCTTCTGACGATCCTGAGGATTTGACAGTTCACAATAATCATTCGACACCCGCCTCGAGGTTCTGCAGTGTCGATATAAGGCCCCTGTCACCACCGATCAGACATCCCATGTCTTCACCACCCCCGCCCCAGATGCCGCCACACCACAACAACAAGGATCCTCGGGGTCCTTCGACAGGTTCTGCAATCCTAGACACATATCTGCAATTCATAGCAGAAAATTCTGCAGGTTTGCACCTGTCGGCAGAGCAGGCGGCTAAGATGGCAGCCAAGGTCTCCGAGGAGCAAAGAAGGATGGCATTGATGGATGACAGAGGGGTCGAAGAATCTTCTGAGCCAGAGGATGATTTCAGTGAGGAAGAACATGAACCTGAACCGATTAAAGCCGAGTAGCCTTGTTTTTAGCATTCCGCTTACATATAGATACACATAAGTGTTAACAAGATGTTAAGCTTCATAAAAGGGCCACAACTATTGGCCACAAAATGTGTTGTTTAAAACAGGAAGCATCGTGTCAGAATCTTCCCCAAAACTCCCAGTAGTGCCATTAATTGTTATGTAGTTATAAAAAGTTCATAGTCTACCTCAGGCAAGTAAAACATTTGCAATAAACGGGTTAATATTTAGTATAAGGTTAATTATAAAATGTTTGGATATAGTTATTAACTACCTCAGTTTTATGTCAGTCTGTGAAATCTACATTTGATTCTTGTTAGTCATTGTTTCGTAAACAAATTTTTATTTTCTTATTAAATTAGGAAGTTGAATTATTCCAATCAAACTACCTCAGGCAAATTGCTATAAAGCTTTATGACAATGCTTACATATTTTGCTCTCTACCTCTGGACACACAAATAAAGTTCACAAAACATTTTCCCACGATGTTGTCCCAGAAGACAATCTCAGGTGATTGATTGTATAATGTTTTTAAATTTATTTTTGTTTATTAGATAATTAGGAAATGAAAGTACAAATATATTCACTGTTATATCGACATAATAAATATGTATATGCATATATATTTATCACTAATACAAAGGATTTTTTTTTTAAATCTACCTCTTTTGTCAGGAAGTGGTTTACAAGAATAGAGCAATATTATTTTAAGATGTAAAATAGAAGTTTCTTTAAAAATTCTGTGACCCCCAGCACAGTCACTTAAAACCGGGGAGTTAAAGAGATGAAATGTGAAGAACCACATTTCAGTTATGTTAAATAGGAAATTAATAACATCAGTTTTAGTTTTTCACTAGATTAAATAAAGATTTTAACAAAAGTACTTATATTTACTAGTTAAAGAAATTAAGAAGAGTATAGCAGAACTGATATATTTGTTGTTATAATTCAATTTAAAAAATATAATCGCTATATCTTATATTGAAAAAAAATTATAATGGAAGTAACTTTGATACAAAATTTGATAATTTAGTCTTTTTTTCATATGTAAAGAAGCAAAAGAAAAACTCGTCCAGACGTGCATCAAATTAAAATTGCTATTTTTAGTAACTAGAAAGGGAAACCTAAACTTCTGAGTAAGCGTTAGGCTTCCAAAATCCTGCCCAGATATAATACACTGTACCTAACAGTCTTACATTTAACCTTAAAGTGCATTTATGTACAATTGGAATACAGGTAGTAGATTTAGTGCACATTTTTATAGTCATATATTTTTGTTTTTAAGAGGAAAATGTAAACTACTTTCCCGTCGTTTACCTAAAGTACAAAAATAAACTCTAATAAGCAATTTCTTTTTATATTCAGTAAAAATCTCCAACCATAGGTACATATACATATTTTTATAGTTTGCACTCCGGTAAAATTTTTAAGCCAGTCGCTAAAACCGATTAATTAAAAAAAAAAAAAAAATAAGACTGATTCAATTTTAGCCTTAAAATCGGTTTTGCCTGACTGACTGGTAGTTTTGATAATTTTTACAGAGATAAAAAAGAATAAATAAATAAATAAAACAATGTTTCCTAGACAGGGAATTAGTGTTCTCAAGACTGATTGTGCACTGTTGGTTTAAGTGATTAAGTTTGGCATAATCCCATTTGTCACTAACAATACAATATTTTGTGTGAAAAATATTAATTATCTGGAATCGTTATTATTATTGTTTGTTATATAAATTAAAAACACAAACCGTGTTATAAACAAATACGTGGCATACCGTACAGTTGTGAAAAGAATTATAGTGTAAGCTTAGTTGATAAAAAAAAAATAACTTTATTAAAAAAAAATTGACAAAAATAGTAGTTTTTGCTCTGATAAAACACCGATAGTTTAAAAAAATTACAATTCGTGACTGCAAAAAGAACATAAAAGTGTGTTTTAGATAGTTTTGTAGATGTTTTAGTGTACAGAAATGTAAATAATTATTGGTGCTTGCTTAAAATGTGCGTATGTCTGGAGTGTACATAAACTTATATAAATATATATAGACTATGTACGAATGTTTCATGAAAAATATTTTATAGCTCTAATTAAAATAAAAGTGTTTAATTCACCACAAACAATTAATTGTTTAAAATTAATTTGATCAAATCAAAAACAAATTATATTTTAAAAAACGTGAAAGGAAAGGAGTAAATTTTATTGATTACTTAATTTAATGTAAGTTTTTTAACTTAATATTGTACTGATTAATGTTTACATTGAGTCCAATTGTGGTGTGTATATGTATAAATATATACACACACAAAAGTTATTGTTTGTTATTTTAAAATTAAAACCTGTTTAATGTTAAACGAAGTCGCTCTGGAAGTAAAATATAAATGATTTAGTGAAATGTAAAATCTTCCAGTTGTCTCAACACGTTCCATCAAGCTAGAAAACCCATTATTTGATTAATGCCCTGGACTATATTGTTTGAAATTCTAAAATTTAAATCTATGTGAATATACTAAATTTCTTAAAGAAATAAAGTATAAATCAAAAAGTTGTTTCATTTATGTACAAACCATACTTCCGAGTGACTTGTATTATTATTATCGTTATATGTGAATGAGCTTATTATAATGAAGCAAAAATTTGCTCTGTGCCATATTTGCAATGATTACTTTACATGCCATAATGTATTGTCTTTAGGAAATATTTTCTTTCATCAATAGAAAATAAATGTGCTAATGAGCATCTAATGACTATGCTGTTTTGTAAAATGTGGTTCCTATCTATAGTGTCGATCCTCAACAGGACATAATCGATTAAGTCTTTTCTTCCCCCTCCCATTAATTTTCAAATGAAATAGTAAAATAGTTGTGATATCTAGAAGAAATTATTTAATATAAAACTTCAAATTTTATTAATAATCATTGTTGAGGGACTTGGTGCCTTTTTTGGTTGAGCACGTGTCAAAATAGTTAAGAAACGGTAGTTTCTGTATACAGTTCCTATATGAACCCTAGCGGCAGCAGTGTTGAATGTAGTTAATACAATATTAAAAAAAAGAAAAGAAATTATAGTGAACTATTTAAATAAATGCACTTGTTTCTTGTGTTTATTCTTTACTTGGATGTAACAATTGGAATTTATATTATTGCTGTTCGTTTAAACGAATTTATAGACAACTTTCGATTGTTATATTCAATAAAGAATATGAAATAGATGTGATTAGATTTATAGATTATAGAATGAGTTGATGTTTAACTGTAGATCAATTAATTACTGAATAACAGAAATTGTTTTAATGTTACATTAATTTTTTTTCATGTAATAAACAATCAAACCGAGAGATCAAACTGTTTATTAAATTGTACATTACGTTGTGTTTAATGCGGGTCGTGTATTATAAATTACGTTTTATTGTTAGCTGCAACAGCTTTTTATAAATATATTTAAACATATATTTCTGATATTGAGACTTTAGTTTTTCATTGGTGTTTTGAATTTTTCATTGTAAGTTTCTGTGGATTGACCATTAAATAAATGTTATAACATGTTATGGGAATATAGTAAATTTGAAATCCTAAAATTCATCAATTATTATTTTATTGTAATAAGCCATAATCCATGTTTGATCATTTACTTAATATTTGTAAATGTTTACTCTTTTGGCAGAAGTTTTATTGAATCCTCATTACTTTTCATTATCACGGTGAGCCAGCTACGATAAACCACAGGAGCACTATAAAGTGTGGACAATGGAACCCACTAACTAATGTTATTTCAAGCAAATGTCGACTTATCAACATGGAGCCAGGCTTCGCTAAAAAAAGGAGGTGTTCTCAAGCAGAGCAATTTTCTTTACCTACTTTTTATATTTCAGCATATTTTTTAATTCTTACATCAGTGGGGAGGAGGAAGGCTAGATGCCCCTCATAAAAATAGAGTATTCACCATCAAGGCTATTGGGTCTAAAACTAGATAGTTTTAACGAGGAATACTATTTGACCAGTAGTAATACGAGAAATACTATTTGGCCAGTAGTAATACAAGGAATACTATTTGACCAGTAGTAATACGAGGAATACTATTTGACCAGAAGTAATACGAGGAATACTATTTGACCAGAAGTAATACGCGGAATACTATTTGACCAGAAGTAATACGAGGAATACTATATGACCAGAAGTAATACGAGGAATACTATTTGGCCAGTATTAATACGAGGAATACTATTTGACCAGAAGTAATATGAGGAATACTATTTGGCCAGTATTAATACGAGGAATACTATTTGACCAGAAGTAATATGAGGAATACTATTTGGCCAGGAGTAATACGAGGAATACTATTTTACCAGTAGTAATACGAGGAATACTATTTGACCAGCAGTAATAAGAGGAATACTATTTGACCAGAAGTAATACGCGGAATACTATTTGACCAGAAGTAATACGTGGAATACTATTTGACCAGAAGTAATACGAGGAATACTATTTGGCCAGTATTAATACGAGGAATACTATTTGTCCAGTAGTAATACGAAGAATACTATCTGACCAGAAGTAATACGTGGAATACTATTTGACCAGAAGTAGTACGAAGAATACTATCTGACCAGTAGTAATACGAGGAATACTATTTGACCAGAAGTAATACGAGGAATACTATGTGACCAGTAGTAATACGAGGAATACTATTTGACCAGCAGTAATACGAGGAATACTATTTGACCAGTAGTAATACAGGGAATACTATTTGACCAGAAGTAATATGCGGAATACTATTTGTCCTGTAGTAATACGAAGAATACTATCTGACCAGAAGTAATACGCGGAATACTATTTGACCAGAAGTAGTACGAAGAATACTATCTGACCAGTAGTAATACGAGGAATACTATGTGACCAGCAGTAATATGAGGAATACTATTTGACCAGTAGTAATACAGGGAATACTATTTGACCAGAAGTAACGCGGAATACTATTTGACCAGTAGTAATACAGGGAATACTATTTGACCAGAAGTAATACGCGGAATACTATTTGACCAGTAGTAATAAACCTTTACATATGAGTTTAACTTCTGTTCCTCCTTCCTATATTTTTTTCATTAGGGCATTTTTGAGGGAAAAAACCATGTCCCATAAATTTTTATTTTTTGTCTAGTTTCTCATGAAATAAAAAAGTTTTGATTTAACTTTCCAGGACAGTGAGATTCAAACAATGCAAACAATTTTTAATTTGGATCAACCATTCTCAAGTTGTTCACAAAAGAACTTATTTATAAACCCATGTTTATTGGTCTAATTGACCATTTTAATTATTTCAATTAATTATTCTTTTTATGTAAAGTCTTGGTTGAGATGAAAAAATTAGTGCCACAAGCAGTGGTTAGACCAGCCAGATATCGAGCCAAAGGTCGTGGGTTCGAATCCCGCTTGAGGCACAAACTTTTTCATCTCAATCAAGATCTACATAACAGAATAAGTAATTAAATAATTAAAATGGTCAATTAGACCACTAAACACAAATGGATTAACATATAATAAGTAAAGAAGTATTACTTCACTAACGGCTTCCTGTGGCCACTTCATAAGTCGCTGAGAATTGAATCCTGTTTACAGGATATTTGAAAATATGGCAAAAAGGAGGAAAATTTCAAAGGTTGTAGGTTGAAATGGGGAGTTGGTGTCCGAGCAGATAATAGTCACGATAGCTCAAGTGGTTAGAGCAGCGGCATATTGAGCCTAAGGTCATGGGTTTGAATCCTACTCGTGACACCAACTTTTTCCTTACAAGGAGACCTTACATTAAAAGAATAATTAATTGATATTATTATTTTTTTTTTTTACAAAATCACTTCTACAACCAAGAACCAATTTAATTATTTATCATTTTAATTTCAACTAAATTAATTGTTTCACATATGTTAAAACTTCACAAAATTTCCTTAAATAACATCGATGTACAGGACGCTATGGATGTTAATTTATTCATTACAGCAGAATTCAGCCCCAACAGTTTAAATAAAAATTGTTTTGTTGATTCTTCATGCTTATGAACAATCCCCAAAATTGATTGTAATGTTATACTTTTAATCCAATATTAACACTTATGTTAAAAACCATGACACAAGTTCAAGCTTAGTTGTAACTAACCAAGTTTAGTTTTTACATTGTTCGATTTACTATCCATAATGTGAAAATGTCTCATACATTACATGTACACTGACGAGTATCTTGCCATTTGAAATAGTTAGCTGTTTAAATTTTTATATAAGGGACAGGCATAAGTTAAACTCATCCTGTCTACTACTCTGAAGGTCAATGGAGTATTTGATAACAACATATTGACACCCTTGTACTACATACACATTCGCGCTAATGAATACATTCTCATGAAACAGTTAACCCAAAATACATCTATCACCAAACTTTTTATATATGCCATAAGATTAACTGCAATAAAAACTCTTATTTTCCAAAAAATCCCATTTCCTAAAATAACTGGAATAGGAGAAGTAAACGTTAAAAACAAGAAATAACCTATAAGACCCCCTTCCCAGCCGTACATTAGAAAATCTACACATTAATGTAATTTTAAAGTTATAAACATGTTATGGTTTTTAAAATAATTGTTTACTTACGATAGAATTCTGAAGAAACGGTAGATTCAAAGGATCAATTTAAGTGACAGAAATACATTCAAGTGCTGACAAATGATCAACACACCTGATGTTAATATGAATATAGACTTGATCACAAAGAGAAAAATATTGATGACCTCCACAAAAAATATACACCTTGCTCTCCATGGGAATCTGTACATCTCACACAGAAGCCACAAGAAAAAATTAGAAAAATAAATTTATTTTAATCATCCTATTTGTCTAGTGTATAAAATACTATAATTAATTAACGTTTTTAGTTGAGATAAAAAAGTCAATGGCACGAGCGGGATTCGAACCCACGATCTTCGGCTTGATACGCCGCTGCTTTACCACTTGAGCTAACGTGACCTTGATCCACTCGGACACCAACTTCCCATCTCAACCGCACCTTTTGAATTTTCCCTCCTTTTTGCCATTTTTCAAATGTCGTGTAATTGGATTGGATTCTCAACGACAAATGAAATGGCCACGGAGAGCTTTAGTGAATTATACTTCATTTTTAAATCATTAAATTCACTAATTTTGTGGTCCGCTTGACCAATTAATATATTATAATTAGTTAAGGTTTTTAGTTGAGATAAAAAAGTCAATGGCACGAGCGGGATTCGAACCCACGATCTTCGGCTTGATATGCCGCTGCTTTACCACTTGAGCTATCGTGACCTTGATCCACTCGGACACCAACTTCCCATCTCAATCGAATTGAGTATAAAATAGTGTTAGAAACAAATATTTAGAAAGGCAAATGTGCCTTTAAAAAGTACCAATTAGTACACTCATATAATCTCACTTTGCAATGGCACCCTATTAGTCAAAAACCAAATTATTTTCTAGAAATATGTCAATCAAATACCTTTTTTTTAATTAATACTTTCATTACGGACATCATTCCATAACGAGTCTTCCCCCATGCAACATATTTATGAAATTGAAACAACAGTAACAATAACAGATAATAATTTGTAACATGTTCCCTTCAACTTAGTGTTTTTGGCGGGATAGTTTTATCCCCAGAACATGTTTATTTCTTCTTATAAAGTTTGCAAAACAACCCCCTAGCCGTGTTCTATTCTAAAAATAATCTAGAAGAAGGGAAGAAATAAATGGGGGTGACAGGTGGCCACCATCCGTGGAGTGTTAGTGCACAATCCAATTCCAAAAATAAATAACCCATCCTTGGGTACAAAACATCTTTTTTTAATTACGCATATAAATGTCTTGTACATTTTTTTTCTAGTACTTCTTATAAATGATATATGCAAATAGCAAGCAAACATACATTGTTAGTAGTTCACAACTGTTTCGTTTTCTCGTGGCATTGTGGGTCATTTTGCAGTCATATCCTGGTTCACTAAGGAATATATCAGTGGGTAAAACATGGATTCACAATGAGTGCTTAAAACAGAAATTAACTTTGGAATGCTTTGCCGATAGTGCACAATGATGTGTCGATAACCTGGTGGTTCTCTTCCTGAAGAATAGAAAACGCTATTTTTTTGTTTGTTGTTAAATCTACGCATATCCATAGGTGCAACTAAAACTTTTGCCTTGCATTGTTTCAGCTGCAGTCATGCATGCTTCAGCTAATGGATTTTAGCCAAAAAGCCACTAAGTGCTGTCATTCCTTAAATACATTCTTTTCTACGCATACACAACGATGATTGAGTATTTGATATTCCTCCCTTGGAATTATAAAAATAAATTCACTCCCATGATACACAAAAAACGTGTAATTTGTTTCCTCCAAAAATCGTAATAGAAAACAGAAATTGTGTTGTTGTTGTTCAAAATCAGTTGGCATTCTTACTCGTTCTCTAAAAAGGTTAAATAAATAAAATAAAACTACCAATTTGAGATAAATATTTAATTTCAACTGCAAACACACAACTAACAAACAAGGTGCTGACATAAATTTCTGAATAATTCTTTCTTTCTTCTTGCACTTAGTTCATTATAGTAGGAATAAAAACTCTGCCTTTTACAAAATAATAAAAAATAAATGCACACTCTAAAATTATAAAAATAATAGTAATAAAAATTAATCAATTAACTCACGTTCATAAAACACGGAATAGTCTGTTTTATAATGAAGAAGCGTATGTTTTCAGAAAGGAAAGGTTNATATATATTGATATATCAATTTATTTATTTAGTGTTTTTTAGTAGTAAATAAATAAACTTTAATTTTATTAACATAAACTAATGCCATACAACAAAATAAAATATCTGGGAAAGCATTAAAACTGAAATCAAAATATGAATAATATGTAAAATTAAAATTAATTTATTATATTCATTCTTTCGGCGAACACATCTCTCACCCTCCGAGTGGCCAATGACCCAGCCGGTACATTTGGCGCATTGTCGTTTAACAGTTGTCTGCCCAATTTCGGTATCATTTCATGGCTCACCATCATGTTGATAGCTTTAAGATCTTTAGCAGGGCTTTTGGCGAAATAATAATTGAGAGGATTAGAATTTGGAGACAAGTACCTTTTATGCCCGCTGAGATAGATCGGAAGTGATTCAGACACTCTCTTCGGACAATTGACAGGTGTGCATTTCCTGGTGGGAATTGGAGATAAAACTAATCTGTCATTCTCACCCTGGTTTCTAAATTTCTTAGTCAATTCCTTGACCTTTTGGATATATATCTCATTATAGAATTTTATTATATCACCTTTTTCTTCCTGTTCGTCCGCATTATTGTTTGTTTTGAGCTCTTCTAAAGTTTTGTTAGGTCTGATCAACACATTCCGGTAGACATGAGATTTGGCTTGGGGTTGGTTACGGTAACATTTCATCATGTCCATAAAAGAAATTTCCCGAGAGACTATTTTGCATATAACATATATTGAGCACATTAACATTTGATCCAAATGACGATCTAACATAAGACTCACATTTTGAACTATTGTCTTTTCAAAGCAAGTCCATATTTTCATTCTCAAATCCGAATCGACTAGCCTTAATTGATTGCACATATCCTTCAGTCTTACAGAAGCCAAATAATAAAATTTTCGGAAGAAAAGCGCAATTGATCCAGTCCTCTTTGGCTTCACCCCTCTCTTCTCCACATTATGCACATTTTGTTCATTAGCCATCTTTAGTACTTTATTTGCCGGTTCCCATTCGTGAACTGTTTCACCGATTTGTCTCTTGTTCCGATTCGGTGAAAGAAATTTATCGGCCAAAGGTGCACCAGGAGAATGTACCAAATTAATTGATTTTCCGGCGAGAACATCGATTTTGAGTTCCAGGTTGTCATCATTTTCTCTGCCTTCTTCATTTGCCGACGATACAATCACATCTTCGGACGTCGGAATGGGCTGTGTCGACTCAATAAGGGCTGTCCAAAGTGGGGAATCCTTTTTCCAAGCCATACTTTCTAAAATTGTCTCCTCAATCACTTTGAGATGTCTGATGACGTCTCTCTTCAAAGAGTCTTCGTTCCTAACGACGACTTCAATAATTCTATAAAAGTGAAACGCATTTACATTTAAAACTTCTAAAATCCAAGGAAAATTTTTCTTCAATTCCATCGTGTAAGATATTATTTCAAAAGCACAGGCAAAAAGGGTGTTTATCACTATTTCTTGATTCAATAAACGTTCAGCGTCGTAGTCCGGCTTTTTTATTTCCTCAGCCAAAATTGAGTCCAAAAGTTTGTAAAACATTTTATTCACTAAACTGACAATATATTCATTTTCTTTTATATTAGACTTTAGTTCTTCATCTGAGTTCAGCCTGGTAAGACTTTTTACTAGTTTTAAAGACAGGCTGACAACAACTTCTTCCATCTTTGTTGTACATTTCAGCTGTTTGAGGTACTCTCCAGGTCCCAGAGGCCGACAAGAAAGAATATTTTTGAGAGTAGGACCTGGCTTCACAGATATCACTGAAGGCACCTCCCCATCAAAGGTAAAGTTCTTTTTAAAAGGCATTATTACATTATTAGATTTATCGGAAGACTTTCGCTTAGGATCCTTTTCATTTGAATTTAAAACTGAATCTGTCACTAGTTTGCCATTTGTTTGGTATCCTGTGAAGACTCTCTCATCAAAGCTCGAAGAACTCAGAACAAACTCTTCGTAATTCTTGTTAATAGACTTGAAGTTCTGGTCAAAATTGTTGATGTCCAAAACACCTGATAGCAAATCTGCATTCCCTTTCAGTATAGACTTATCAAAGAAAGCCTTCACTTGCTTACGCCAGCAATACTCTTTAACAGATTTCACATCAATCGGAATGCCATCATGAAGTTCACAAAGCCTGTCAATTATGCAAGGGACCTCTGAGATGTCATTGTACTTTGATTTGTACTGGATTTGAAAGCCTTCCTTGATTATGTCCTTTCGTCCAGACAAAACGGCATTCGCGTAGATAAAATCACAGCAACAAAGCAAAAGTGGGTACAGGTTTACAAGATCGTTTACGATGTTTGGAAAATTGGCCTTTACGCTAAGAAAAAGGCCCCAGGTGAATTCAAACACCCTGTTGATGCTCGGAAGCGGCTGACGCAATTTCTTTGACTTGTGATTCTTTGATTGTTCGCTCGATACTGTTTGGAACATGTCATAGAATATTGGTTGGAACTTTTTAAAGAGAATCACAGACACATTGAAGACTTGTTCTAATTTTATTATGTTTTCCCTTAATTCAGGCTGTAGATCTTGAACTGACACCCATTTTCGAATTTTAATAAAGAACTCTTGTAAATTAAGATCAATAGCACGTACGAGCCGATCCAGGCTCACTTGATTCCCCTGGATGACGACATGGCTTTTACTCACGCTCGGTGTCGTTGACGTCTTGCAGGAAATGTACAAAGCGCATCCAAGCCAGTGTAAAGGATTGCCATCTAAAACAATTGTGTCGTAGACTTTTTTAAATGTCTTCCAAGTCTCATTTGATGTGCCTTTGTCCAGATTCAGCGATTTGCAGAGGTCCTGAAAAGTAACAATTCTCAACAATTTGTATAAACATTTACAATCTATCATAAATTTACTATGTTTTTGTTAGTTTCTTTGGACTTGATTACTTAACATTATTTTATTCATCATTTCTAAAACTTTATTTTTTCTAAATTAATTAATATAATTTTTACTATGGTTTGTTCAAACATTCCCATTTTGTCTATTCCTTGCCCTAGCAACTAAAAATGCTGAAAAACTGAAACACATTTTCCCAAGTGGAGTTGTTTCAAATGTGTTTGACTGATTTGATTTTTGAATGAATGATTAGATTTGTTCAAAATTTTGTCAGTTTTCATCTTGAGATCAGTTGGGTGTTAAGCCTGTAGTTTGGTGGAGCCATAAAACCAAAATTTCTCGTAGGCCAAAGCAATAAGAATAAGCAGATTAAAATGATCAGAGATGACCAAATTATACAAAATTTGATCAGTTTTCTTCTTGAAATCTGTGAGATGATGAACACTTCTTATGATCACTTCTTATCTTCTGAGTACGCCCATTCTCACTCAGAAATTGATTCAAAATTAAATGTTTACCACGCAAAATCTGGATCATGAAGAACAAACCTATCTCTTTTAACTCTGGCAGTAACAACAAATACACTGTTTTCCCCCTCATTGTTCACTCTGGGCAGTGCCTAAACAATTTTTTTTAAATCGCAATTTTACTCAACATAAATTTATTATGGTGTTTTCTCTTCTTTTGCATAAACATTCTTTTCTTTCTTGAGCTTTTCCACCAGTTTTAATTTTTTGTTTTTAATTTTTCAACCAGCACTCAGCCCCTCCTCAGTCTTTATATTGTTTAAAGGAGATCTTACCCTCACTAAGAGTCTCTCTCAAGAAAGCAAAGAATATGGATTTCATAAAACAAACATGGTCTTATTGAAACCTTGTGCTATTAAGTCCCAAGTCCTAATCAAACTACATTTCTCGAGGCTCAAAAATAATTCTGACAAATTTTTTTCTGTTTGGTCGTTTTTAATAATTCATATTAAAATGTGGAAAATTTGGACACCACTGATTAGTATGAATGATCTTTAACTGAAATTATCATTGGAGTGAAACTAGGTTCACAGGCCACAAAATCCTAAATCTGTCAGTACAAAATTATTTAAAAAAAAGATAATTTTGTTCAGATTTCTTATGCAGATTGGTTATTGAGCCTGTTGTGCCACAAAAGCCGATTGATTGAAATACAAATGAGTAAAACCATCATCAGAAAGTTTGAGCAGGGCAATAAAATTTTCAATAAATTAGTCAAATTCCAATAAATTATTTCAACAATAAACCATCCCTAACCATCCACGATTATTGTTTAGGCCTCAGTCGAGAGTGAGCAAGAAGAAAAATGAAAAGTGTTTGTTGTTGTCTGACCATTCATACTAAACTGTGGTGTTAGGGTGAGGTTCCAAATGTTCACAGTTAAGTACGAATGATGAGAAAATCTTCAGAAGGTTCCAATAATAGTGCAAGAAACTAGAATATTTATTTTCATTAAATAGTCAAATTTCAATCTTCAATTCAACTGTTTAGGCCTCATTCGAGACTGAACAATAGCAAAAAATGTTTTTTGGTATTGTCCGGTCCTTCATACTAAATTGAGTGGGTGATGTACCAATTCTTCAGTTTAGTATGAATGAGAGCAAAACTTCTGCAGTGCAGTGCAAATCAGTTCCAGCAGTGCAAAAAAAGAAGTTACATTTCAATAAATTACTGTTTAGGCCTTACTCAAGACTGAACAATAGCAAAAAAAAAGTTTTTGGTCTTGTTTGGTCGTTCATACTAAATTGTGGTGTTGGGTGATGTACCAGTTCTTTAGTTTAGTATGAATGATGAGCAAAATTCAGCAGGTTCCAGTAGTGCAATAAGATCATGTCAGTTTAATTAAATTTGTTAATTTCAATAAATTACTGTTTAGGCCTCAGTCGAGAGGAACAATAGCTTAAAAACAGGTTTTTGTCTTGTCATGCCATTCATACTAAACTGTGGTATTTAGGGTGCAGTCCCTATTCTTCAGTTTAGTTCGAATGATGAGAAAACCTTCAGAAGGCTCCAATAGTGCAACAGACAAGGCTTTTTATTTTAATTAAATTAGTCAAATTTAAAAAAAATGACTTTTAGGCCTGTCGAGAGTGAAAAATGGTGAAAAATGAAAGGTGTTTGATCTTGACTGACCATTTCCCAATTCTTCAGATTAGTATGAATGGTGAGCAAATCTTTAGGTTCCAGCAGTTAAATTAAACTACGTTAATTTCATTAAATTAGTCAAATCTGATCAAAATATTGTTTAGGCCTCAATTGAGAGTGAACAGTGGTGAAAAAATAAAAGATTTGCTCGTCTGATCTCATACTAAACGGTGGTGTTGGGTGAGGTCCCAATCTTCAGTTTAGTATGAATGAAGAGCAAATCTTCAGAAGGTTCCGGCAATGCAATAAGATCATGTTAGTTTAATTAAATTAGTTACATTTCAATAAATTACTGTTTAGGCCTTAGTCGAAACTGAACAATAGCAAAAAAAATTGGTTTTTGGTCTTGTTTGGTCGTTCATACTAAATTGTGGTGTTGGGTGATGACCAATTCTTTAGTTTCGTACGAATGATGAGAAAATCTTCAAAAGGCTCCAATAGTAGAACAAGGCTTTTTATTTTAATTAAATTAGACAAATTTAAAAAAAATTATTGTTTAGGCCTCAGTTGAGAGTGAACAATGGTGAAAAATAAAAGATTTTTGGTCTAGTCTGATCTTTCATAGTAAACTGTGGTGTTGGGTGTTTTCAATTCTTCAGTTTAGTATGATTGATGAACAAATCTTTTGGTTACAGTAGTTCAGTGAGACCATGTTGTTTTCAATAAATTACAAAGTGATTTAGGCCTCGACCTAGAGTGAACTCAAAAAATGAAAGGTGTTACCTTCAGGGTTAAAAATACATTACAATTATGTTTCGTATGTTCATGTTAATTAAAATTCTTTATTCCGGTTTTGGGATGGTAAATTTATGTTAATAAGTGGAAAATATAACTTGCTCGTAGTTCCCCAATGCTTAGGGTTGCGAAAATCAATCGATTCTATGTGGTTTTATTTGGTTCTAAAAATAGTGCATTAAGTCTAAATTGATCAAACTTGGTCAATAACTTTGGGCAGAAGATAAAGGAACGTTGAAATTGACCGAAGAAAGGCAGACGCCCGGGAAAAGGGCGTTCGCGTCACCAGTCAACCAGAAACGCCTTTCCATCGGATTTATTTGCATAAAAGCGCTTGACAAATTACGAAAATGAGAGAATCGACTTGATCCTGATGGAGAAATGCGACCCGGGAAACGCCAGGCCAATATTAACGGACGTCCTGGGAAAAGGCGGGACTTTTCCGAATACGTTTTCCGGGTGGGAAATGAACTAAAAAACGGACCGTGAGCCCAGACCGGAAAAAAGGACAAAATGTTGAGATGAAAGTGAGAGGGTCGGCGTACCTGGTGGTTTTTCTGCAGCTTCCTTTCCGTCTCTTCGGAGAGGCCCATTTTAACACTACTTCCACTGGATCCTTGGCAGGTCTCTTCTGTTCCGACTGTCTCGTCCTCTCTGGGCAGTTCCTCTCTCCTTGGCTATGCTTCTTCCATCTACCAGAAAATGGAAAGGACTAGGAACTCAGGCCTACAAAGGAAAACTAGTCCGGACTTCGGGAGCGCGGGCTTTCCACGATCAACCGTCACAGAATGGTTATGCTTTTATCAGGGCTGGTCAGCGAAGAACGAGTGAGGGCGGGCGGACGAATTGGCCACGGGACGGGGAAAGGGTTCCACATGGAGCGCCACGTCCGCAACGCCTTTCCCTCCGAAAAATCTTCTCTCAACATAATTAGAATTAGTTGTTTTGTTAGAGTAATTAATTTACCTAACTATAGTCAAAGCAACCAAGGAGAACTAGGCGCTAGAAATAGTTTTTACTTTTCCACGAAATTTTAAATTTTTCCCGTGCATAATTAACCACATTTATCTTAAGTCTAAATTGATCAAAACTAGTCAATGACAGTGTAGATTGTAGATGTAGGAAAGATGTAGGACGTAGTGCACGATGAAATTGACCGAAGAAAGACGGACGACCGCGAAAAGGGCGTTCGCGTCCCCAGCCAACCAGAGAAACGCCTTTCCATCGGATTTATTTAAATAAAACCGTTGGTAAAATGTTTATATTTAAAAAAATCTTTTAAAAATGATAACGGTATTTATGGAGGGCCGTAAATACCCTGATCGAAACTTCGTTTTGGAGTCATCTGATAATTGATATGGTCTGGCTTTTATTGCTGGTATTGTCTGTCGTCTCTTCCTATCTGGGCTAGTCGTTCTGAGTCTTTTTGTATACACAGACTAGCTTTATAACCCGGGGTTAATAATAAAAAGTGTTATTTCTCTTTTTTTTTTAAATAATGACGCTCATTATTTGTTATATGTCCATTTTATAGTATGTAAACCCGCCCGGCACTAATAAAAACAAAGTATGAAAGTCTCATGGAAATGAATTCAGTAGTTTACGTTTTTACGATTAACAAACATACGAACATTCGATTTTATGCATAATTGTAGATATACATAATTTACATAATTAATCCAATTTACAAATATATTTAAATACAGAAATATACAATAAAAATGTAACAATATATAAAGTAAATCAGCAGTCTAACTATTAACTTGTCTCATTAAATCATAGATTTAGTTTCTGCGTCTCCTCTGATGACTTTTCGCATGCCTTTGTCCTAGGCTACATTTCCTTGTAGGAAGCGGTTATTTTAAATCCATTGTCTGATGGGTCCAGCGTTTGGTACGCCATAGAAGGGTTCAGGGCAGATAAGTCTCCTCATCAAACTTTCCTTGGCCAATTTATCGTAATTTTATTTTTCCCGATGTCTGAGGGCTCTAATGCAATCTAAACGCCTACGGACTTTACGAAGAAATTGTCCTCAATAAGTAGATGGTTATTCTTCTGTTAAAAATACTGTTAATCTCCGTGGTACGGTAGCCACGAATTCTAGTCTTCTGTTTATTTTCGTAAATACCAGCACCCTGAACCATATTCAGTTTTGGAGTCATCTGATACCAGATATGGGCTTTCATTGTCGGCTTTATCTGACGGTTTCGTTTCTTCATATCTGTGCTAGTCGGTCTGGGATAAAAAGGTGAGGCAAGACAGCAAAAGGCATCTTTAAATATTCTAAAACGTATGGCAGACCAAAATCGGAAGAAACCGCTAAATTACAACTTCAAGATAAACTAGCGACTCATGACTCATCAGCAGTCATGCTACTTCCTTTTCTATGACGTTTGGTTCATTCGTTAAAATTTTTAAAGGTTTCAAATAGCGAATTAGCTTTCGATTAAACGGGTCTCTGGTGAAATAAATAAACAAATAAAAATTCTTGGAGTCAATAACTGAGAATTGATGAAAATGGTGAAAATCGTATAAGCGGCGCATACCATAGCTCATAGGTAGCGCGTAGGTTTCCACCATCACACATTGTAAACCTTCTCGCTAAGATCTTGTTTTGTTGGAATGCTAGGATATCCTAGACTTTCGTGTTTAAACTCAACAGGCGCAAATTTACACTAGGGATTATTATGGTTTTATTCGAAAGACCCTAAACTCGGAAAATGATCTCATTAGAAAACATAGACCAGTTGGCTGAAGAGTTGGAAAAACAAGAGTTGCAAGTAAGGGAGTACTGCTTAATATTTACTGCTGTTTTCCAGTTGTATAGATTTCTTAAGTTTGTTTTTTCAGGCACAGGGAGGAGTATCAACACCTCAACTTTACGGACAACTACTTGCTATTTATTTATACCAATTTGATTTGTAAGTGTAAAGTATAGTCATGTAACTTATCATACTTGCCTTGTTATTATGATGTTTGTTTTTCTAACTCTTTTTGTTGATGATGCAGTCATGTCAGATAACTGTTCATACAAAAGAACCACTGTGTGATTAATTATCGCAGTAATTAGGGTTTTCTGGTCATCCTGGTCTGCTTGCCTTAACTGTTTTGGTTACAGCATTTCACCATCTTCATAGTTAGACTGGTGCAATTTGATGTTTGTTGTGGGGAGAACGCAATGGTGAAATTCTAGTCCAAAATCCTCCATTACAAATGCTCCTTTCTATGTGTCCAGTCGTACCCTTCACCATGATCTCACCATCCCTTATAATTCTCACTCCATCAAATGAAGATACAACAAATGCCACTCCTCGCTCACAGGTCATCTCAATCCCTTAGTAAGCCAATTTCCTTCTTCCACACTTCCCGATACTCCACACAGCCAACTGACACATCGATGACCTCGTGATCTTAACGATCTTAAGTTTTTCGATCATCCTAGTCTGCCTACCTCCCTGTTTTGGTCGATTGTTTCATAGAGTTGAACAGCTCTACATAATACTGTAGATTGCACAATATACCAATATTGGTCGCGTAAGGCCGTAAAGAGGCCATCCCCTTTTAACCTTAACCTTCGGTAGGTCATATGGAACTTCTTGAGTTCAATACTTTTGACCACATCTAACTAGTGATTTCATTTATTTGTGATAGAATTCTATGAGGTGTGAACATGTGAATTTGTATTATTGGATCATCCTTGTCTTGTTGAATAGTATGAGTTATAAGCAGGGTGAGGGAAGACAACAAGCTCAGCACTAAAAATGGCAAAATGCTAAAAGTCATCTGACTGACAAGAAGCAAGGGTTCACACCAAAATTATCTGGAACTAAAGGCTTTATTGACATTCAGCCTATGAAACACGTGTTTGATAGGCTAAAACATCAATTATATTCTCATTGTCTTGTTGAGCTCAAACATCTCATAATTTGGTCATAGTAGTTTGGCCATTTCTGATCATCCTGGACTGCCTATTCAATTGTTTTGTTAGATATGTCAAGGCATTTACCATCGTTAATGCTAAGTTTTTCCAGTTTGATGATTACTGTGATGAAACACAAGATGGCAAACACATAAATGCATTTGGTAGGCTATAAAATTAATTATAATCTCTCCTTCCAACTGAGCTCAGGATAAATCTCACAGTTTTGCTGTAGATCGGTCACTAGATGTTGAAATTGGCACACCGAAACAACCAAAACAGTGAAAAGAATGACCAAAATACAGTTTCATCTTCTTTCAAATGTAAATTTTTTTTTACAATTGTCATTGTAGTTTGTTCATTCCTAATCATCCTGGTGTGCATCTTGCTTCTTTTTGGTCTAACAGCAGGTATGTTTAAACATTTTACGTTCATTTGTGGTGGTTTTGTTCAATTTGGTTAAAACTCCAAAATTGCTAGATAGAAAAGATTGACCAACTATGGATTCATTTTCTGCAGGCCTCAAGAAAAATCTCATAATTTTAGTAGTCCTTTCTGACCATCTTGACCTTCAGGTCTTATTCTTGTTCATAGCTTTTTTAAAATTTTTTTGTTTATTTATTTTTTTGTTTGTCAGCCGAGTTTTGGCATTTTACACTTATTATGATCTTTTGAAGAGGATAAATAAAGAAAACTGTTCGGCACGTCATATCGGTAACTTTTGGAGCACACTAGAACTACTAATAATCTTCAACAAATATTAATTTTTATAACTAGTTCATTCGATTAGCCTCCGGGGAAACGATAAATTCAGGAATGGCACATCAAGGTTTCAGCTGGTACAAATTTAGGCTCTGGCATTTCAGTATCTTCAGTCTGGTGTTTTTTGTTCTCTTACCACCCTGCGTATACTACTGATGAACAGAGATCATTAGTGGCGCCCAGTGTGCTCCTTTTGGAGGATTCCAGTCAGGATGTTGGATAGTGTGTAAGGCCTTCATTGTAGTTCTTTATCGGCCAATTTTTATATTTTGTTATTGTAAGAACCTTCTTTTTTATTGCTCTAAATTTATCTTATGTGCAAATACTTTCTGCTATCTTCCACAATCATTTGTTATATGAAAGCTCTATTATTATAAACTGAATAAAACGGTATTATTAGCCATATGCATAGAGCAGAGCTTTCTTGTTCTCTGCACTTGGGCTTGGATTGAAGTTAAAACTATGCAGTTTTGCTGTGAAACCTCCATGACCACCTATAAAGTACGATGTGTGGATGGTCTACATCTATAAAGTGGTTTTTACTCTGTATTTTGGCACTAGGATAGATGTGTCTTCCTTTTGTACTCACGGTCCATTGCGGTTGCCAATCCTTCATGCACTATTGTTATTGGGTGGTTAACTATGATTAATTTTCCATAGTGCTTCTTGAGCCTTTCAAGTTCATAGACATTTGGGCTGCCATGTTGCTTGATAACCTTGTGTTTATGAGCAATTCACTTCTTCATGCTTTCCAAACTTTTTGGCAACTCTAATTTTTATATATCTACACCACATAAAGACTGCTGCTACCACAGAATGGATCCGCTAAACTGCTTGCTTGCCTAAATTTAGTATTGAAGAATTTCACCTTACTCAGTAGTGGATTTGTTGAATTTGATTAAAAATAGTAAGTATAGACAGAAAAGATTGACCAGAAATGATCGAACAACAGATTCATCTTCCTTTAGACTCAAAAATAAACCTTAAATGATGAAATCGCAGTAGTAAATGCTTTCTGAAATGCCAGACATGTTACATATAACAGCAATATTGGTTTTTCTGTTTTTCTCAATATTAATTTGTTCATACCTTTAGATGCAATGCCAAATTTTTATGGAAAAGGATACCACAAAATATAAAATCACAGAATACCGAATTGGGCCACATTTGGAATGTGGGTAAGGCGATGTGGCAGAGGGAACTCCCTGCAGTGTACACAGCCCTTAGTAGTACGTCATGGACGGATAATGTCAAACCGATTATGGTCGGCTTGAAAGGTGAGCATTGGCTCTTGTGTTAATTAAAACGTGCTGAATTGGTTTTGTTTTTGCAGACAAAGTTAGAGAAAAATGCATCGGGTTGGTGTGCAAAGCGTATTCCTCTCTTAATCTTGAAATGTTGTCTCTTCTTCTCGGCATGACGACTCAAGAAGCCATCGAACTGGCTAAAAAGAATGGTTGGAACATTGAGGACAATATCATTTTCCCGGTTCAACAGACCAGCATCCCCGTAAACATTACATCGACAGAACAACAATTGCATAAATTAACAAACTTTGTCTCATTTTTGGAAAATTGAGTTGATTTTAAAACCAAAAAGTTTATGTAAGTTTTTGTGATTATATGTTTATTTCCGCTTAATTTAATTAATATATCTTGGTAATGTCAATCCCTTACATCTAACATTGATTTGATATGAAATATGTGTAGTTTTTTAAATACATTTTCATGTGTATCTGTTCATTGTTCATGTGTCCAGTATGTTAAAATACTGATTTAAGTGAGGAGGTTGTGTAAGCCTATGTAAAAATTGAATTAAACAGAACGGACTATCCTCATCATATCAAATGGCCTGTCAGATGTTTCATC
Source organism: Cimex lectularius (assembly GCF_000648675.2). Lineage (NCBI taxonomy): Eukaryota > Metazoa > Arthropoda > Insecta > Hemiptera > Cimicidae > Cimex > Cimex lectularius. The sequence goes on along the minus strand of NW_019392771.1, from coordinate 315,992 downwards.
TTCTCGCCATCTTCATTGCTGGGTTTGTCATTTCTTGAATCGTGATTTGTGCCAAAATGCTTGTTACAGACCAAATGAAAATTTATGGAAACGACCGAACTACTGATTCACCATCCCCATCAACAAAAACAGACTAGAATCTTGACATTCATTAAAGCAATCACGATTTAACAAATTAAATAGAAATAAAATATATTATTTTTAGAAATTATTTTGTGCGTTTTTTTTATTTTTTTAAATTCAAGATCAAATATATAGATATATATCAAAAATATAGATCTTGTAGCATATCATGCACATAAAATCCTGTAACAACCAGTGACCACTGAATGCGCACACAATTTCAAATGTGTGGTGATTAGTGACCGTTAATCGATAATTATTCAGAAATCATGAGATGCGGTCTGGTGTGATGTAGGTTTCAGAAATAGTAGTAGTAGTAGAAATACTTTGATTGAATGTAAAAAAAAAAATATATTTTACATTGTATAAATTCACTTTTTTCCACATCCTAAATGTGGAATGTTAAATGTAAACAATGTTTGTAAATCCCAGGCCCTGAAGATAATCTCAATAAAGATCGAAACGTTGGCACGATAAACAAAATGTTTTTCTGAAACCTACATCACACCAGACCGCATCTCACGATTTCTGAATAACTATTTCAAATATTTTAAAATCAAATTATAAACCTAGAATTTAGCTAGTTTCAAATTAATAATAACACTTTTAATAGCACAAAACTTATTAGTTCTTTATGTGAGTATTTACTTCCTCTGCAACTAGCCGGTGTCATAGGAACACTTGGGACATAACGGCGTATCCAGTTCAAGTGAGGACATATATATGTATAAACACCAGCGGTCGTTGTGCATTTAAATTCAATTTTTTTAAAGGCTAATGGATCACAAGAATCGACAAGGTAAACGATGTGAGCTATGCCTACGGCTTTGTCGTCGCATACTAGGGCACTTCCCGAATCGCCCAGGCAGATCCCACTGCCTGACTTTTCGTGCAGGCATATCAACCTTTTATTCTGAAAACTAGAATTCAGTTTATGTTAGCATACTTTGGCCAATTTGAAAAAAAATTGACGATCGACTTACGATGGCCAGCATTTGCAACCTCTGTCACCGTGACTAGCGGTGACTCTAAGCTTTTGTAATTGCGCCACGAGTTTCTGGCCGACTTCCGGTACCCCCCATCCTGCTGCTAAACATGACCTGTTGTACTTAGTGTCACCTTGTGGCCACATGTCATCTGACAACTTCACTATGCCGATTCTTTCATTCAATTTAAAAGGAGTAACCTGGAAAATACATAATTGTTAAAGTTAATCATGGTGATAAATCATTTGGTTGCATGTTAGTTCATAATACAAAATTAAAAGTCTTATACATAAGTTTTTTACTAAGATTTGACTATAACAATACTATAGATATACTGAATTTAAAATTATACATCTTTAACATGCCTTTATGTACTTATATACCTCAATCAATGCCAGATCGTACTGAGATATTTTTCCTTTTTCATAATAGTCATGTTTATGTATGCTTAGAGCATATCGCTTTTGTGTTAAGTTATCATATTTTTTGTCACTACCAGCAAAAATCTATAACAAGACAGGTAAGTTTTTTTTACTATGGGCATAGATAATATAACAACTGACCTTAACATCAGTACCGATAGGTGATATGCAATGAGCTGCTGTCAGAATCCAAGATTCGCTGATAATAGCACCACTACAAATGCCTGTTGAACTTATCAGCTTGACAACATACGGCATTTCTTCAATTTGAGCATTTTCACCGTCGGCGATCCGGGGCTGAAGGTTATGAGCTGCTGTATCAAAACGATAGTTTAAAGTACCTAATTGGAAACCAACACCAGTTATAAACAATGCGTATAACAATTTCATTAACATTATCTCCCAACATATGTCAATCTGTTAACGTGTTAATCAAAATATTGTTAAATGCTTACTTGATAACTATTCTACTTTGTTCAATGTGAAGGTGAAAAACATCAGTTCACTGGCTAGTTTTAGAAAATTAATGTAAAATTAATCCACCATGTACTTGTAATATCACCAATTAATGTACCTGACAAGAGAAATTGATGTTTTTAAAATTTAACAAAACTAGTAATTTTTGATGTATTTATGGCTATGATGCACCATATTGTGCTATTGAAAAAAAAAAATTAACACTTAATTGTTGGTGGATCTTTCCCCATCCAAAGAATAGTAGCAAAGGAACAGAAATAACTTTTATGTACAATTATAAAAAAGGGTTTTAATTTAAAATTCAGAAACAGCAAAAAAAGGAATTGTGGCTCTGCTGTGATTTAGCACAAAAAAAAAAAAAAAAAATCACTTAATGCATTTATAGCTGCCTGACTCTTTGAAAATTGGTAAATCTGGATATGTTTTATTTTATTTTTATTTACTTAATTGCACAGAGTTGGATTGAATAGATATCAGCTTGGAAGATCGAACCAGCCAAAGTGGCATTGCTAGGGTGTATGGAGCCCCTTTACCACTACATTCTGGGCCTCATCTTTGGTATGTACCATATTAGGTCTTTTTCCTGAACTTGGGGCTGCCTTTCTTCCAAAGATCCTGTGTATGTAGTACTGCAGTCTATTAATAGGTTTAATGTTTGGGTCTCTGCAGCCTCTTTGCAAAATTTGTTACCTTTTTTCTAAATCTCGCCTGGAGTTTTTTGGATTGTTTGTGCCCAGTGAGAGAATTCGTTGATAGTGCAAAGACCTATACCACAACCTGTCAGTAGTGTTGCAGCCCCTTTCTTGCAATACTCTTGTATATTCCGGGACCCAGTAGAGTGTGACTTCAATGAAATTAGTCAACACCTATTTTCTGATAAGAAATCACGTCGTCCACACTGGCCTAAAGTTTTAGACCTTGATGTATTCCGATTGGTGAGATTCCATTCAAAAATATTTCGTTAGCTCAACTTAATAAAACAAAATATTCCAACATTTCCTACAAACCAACGCCTGAAGAAGTATGAAAGAGCAAGGGCCTAGATGACAGAGTGGATGTTGAGGTGTTAACAAAGCCACCAATGGACCATTGTACAAGACTTTCACGCCAAGAAACTTGATTTAACAATTTTTTTTTACTTAGCATTATTTTATTTTATTTTTAATGTTGAATTGTAAGGATTAACCAGTCAGTCTCTTCTGATTATGTAGTTTAGGGAAAAAAGTTCCCTTATAAATGCATATTTTGTACATACTTAATTTTTCAACAAAAGATTTAGAACGAACAGGAACAGTATTTAACTGGCTTGACAAGAAACAGGAAAATTAATGTTGAGGAAGTATGTGCGAAGTGTTTATGGCTGGGTGAGAACACTTTTGTGGATATGTCTTCATTGTTAAACGGCGTTATAAACTCACGAAGGACTCGCGGGGTCGGCTTTCTTCGCAAGAGTATAAATCACATCAGATTTGGTCATCCGTTCAAGACACTGGTTTGCAAAACGGCCCTGTGTTCGTGCTCGTCGTGTTTCTAACCAATTATAGATAAAATGGACAGCTAATGGCCCAAGACAAATTTCAACAACGGAGCTTCTGGGCGATTTCGCCCCGGCACATTATCACCCAAAACTCGTTAAGGGTTCTCATAAAAATAGATCGGTTCCAATTCAAGATTTGTAGTTGTGACTTGCGGTCACTTTATCGTTCTTCTCTGATACAGGAGAAACCTGTTGGCATACCAATAGACAAGGGACATCCGGTCTGGTACACAAATGGCAAAAGTCTACAATTGAGAGATCTGATTTCTGAACAGTGAATACAAACATAAACATAGCTATATTTTCAGTTAGTCGCGCCGCCACCAAAGCACCGAACCCGAACATCATAAACTCAAATGTGGTTCTAAATTCCAAAACTTCTGGATCCCAGGTTATACAGTTGTAGGGAGTGGGAATTTTGGTTGTCCGATTTGAAGGAGCTTCAACTTGCAAGTAACCCCGATCGAGCCCTATAAGCAGTCAGTATCGAAACAAATACGAAAAGTAAAGTTTTGAATGATGTAATTTGCGGCATGGAACCATAGCTAGAGAACTAAAGCTTGTACGGAACGGTAGAAAAAACTGTGTTTGTATCCTGAACAACCATAATTCCAAAATTGTGAAAAAATTGATCAGTTTTGGAGATAAGCGATGATCGATGAACCCAAGCTTTAACATCTCTGATAATTTTGGAGTGCACCCTCGCTGCTTTGGTCTGTGAGATGACTTAGCATTTCGCTATTTTAAGTGCTGGGCTTGTCTTCCCTCACCCTGCTTATAACCCTTAATAAATAGCCTTTCAAGACAAGGACGATAATACAAATTTACAGGTTCACAGCTCTTAGAATTCAACAAATAAATGACATCACTATTTAAATGTGGTCAAGACGATTGAACTCAAGAAGTCCGGATTGGAATTGAAATATTGGAAGTTCCATTTCTAAAGCTATCCTTGACTACAGCTTACGCTGGACATCCCTCCGATGATAGATAGGATCACGCATGTCCCAAGAGCCTGCTCCTCAACAGCACTTATCAATTTTTCGCAATCCATCGAAATGAAAACGAAACGAAAAGGTAAGCAAAAAGCAAAGAACGGCGTTAAACAATAGTGAGCGTTTGATGTCACGTGGTTGACAGTTGAAGTCGAAGTAACAATTCGGCCGAATAGGACTGGAAAATCCAACTTTATTTGGATCGGAAAGTGCTTCCGCCGTACACGGCCCAACACGACCGAAAGAATAGGTTCTAATGGACGCATGCTCATTCGTTTCTTCGCTTTTGGATCATCCGATCCTATTCGGCCGTGCAACGGAGGGTTTTGGACTGGAAGGATTGAATTCGATAGAAGTTGCATACTTTGGTTGAACCCCATATTTATAAGTCATGTCGTTATGAGTAATGTCTTATTCTGAATGAATAATATCTGTAGTGAAGTTCTAAATCAAGAAAAACACACTAGCAATACTGCATTTGTTGCACTAGTATATTTATAGATATAAATTATACCAAAAAAAAACCACATGGTAATAAGGGTGTAACAATAAACAGGAGTAACAAATATATGCATAATAATAAATATCATAATATCATCAAAGACTAAAACTGTCAATTAGTGACAGAATTGAACTATATTTATCACATTACGTGTAGTTATTGAGTAGGTAAATTACCATGCTTTATACGCCTGTGGTTCAAGTAGACTGATGATGAGTAGGTACCCATGGATTATGGATTTGGAGAGGCCCCCATTTGCCTAAAAAAATTTTTTGAGTTCTCTTTGCATTGCCTCCATAATTCAGTTCATGTGATCTCCGTGTGGTCTGGCCTAGCCAACCCGAAACTCCTGGCGCAGCCACGCAACAAGCCGCAAGAGTTTATTTTGGCTTGAAGTTGTGGATAGTTTGGCATGTTTAAAACTCATACAGTTTTATTAGTATAGCATATAGCTGTATTTATTAGAGTTTTTTTTTGATACGGTCATCACTGTTTCCTTTTGGGCTAAGGAAATAGAACTCGTATTGCGTTTTGCTCTTGTCTACAAGGTTATTTATATGCTTGACTAAATTTAATTCTGAGGCGTATGTAGGTTACCGTCTCAGACCAAGTAAAAGTTTCGTTCGGGCATTATTTTATGGGTAAGCAAGGGCCTAAGTTTAATGAAAAGAATGTAACTCGTTTTGGATTACTAATTTTTAATTTAATTAATTGTAGTAACTGCTCTCTGGCTGCGGGAGTACCGCAGGGCAGTGTGCTCGGACCAATCCTCTACATCCTTTATACTGCAGATATTCCCACTAAACCTACCACCATACTTGCATCCTTCGCCGATGATACAGCTGTACTATCCTCCAATTCCGATCCTGCGGTTGCTTCGGAAGATCTCAGGAATATATCTCATGCATAGCAGATTGGTGTAGACAATGGAAAATGAAGATAAACGAAAGCAAGAGTGTCCATGTCACATTTACACTCCGAAGCAAACCTCCTATCACGATATACTACAACAACGTTCCTATCCCCAAATCCGACTGCGTTCGCTACCTTGGGTTCCACCTAGACTCACGACTAACGTGGAATCAACATACACGACTGACACGACAAAACCTAAACAGACGGTATGGTCTACTGCACAGACTTATAGGACGACAGTCTAAACTATCGACAAAAAACAAACTTACAATTTACAAAACACTACTACAACCGATTTGGACGTACGGAATAGAACTGTGGGGAACCGCTAAACCTTCCAATATCCAACGTCTCCAATCCTTTCAATCTAAAGTCCTCAGATCCATTGTAAATGCTCCTTATTATGTCTCAAATGCTACCCTCCACAACGACCTTCAAATTCCTTATATCCAAAAATTTATTCTCCAAAAATTTACCAAGTTTCACAAAAACTCTCCCACCATCCAAATAGTCTTGCCCAAGCCCTGTCCGATAGAACCCATCCCTACAACCCCATAAGGCGTCTTAAGAGGAAATGGCCCCGCGACCTCCTTTCCGAGTAAACTGTAAAAAAACAAAACATAAACAAAGTGAAGAGGGAGGATAACATTGATTATTTTCTCTCCTCAATGTAAATAGTTGTACATAAGTTCATGTATCCGCAAATTACATATTGTAAATAATAATTACAGATTGTAATAAAAATAAATAATAATAAAAAAAAATTTATAACTGGTGCAGAAACGCTTTATTCATTCCAGCTCCGTATTAATGTTGGTAATCGCACTTACCCTCAAGGAGGATCGGTAGTGCGCAATAACATTTAGGTGTAGGAGAGCAGAAAAATATGTGTCGGGCCCAGAATTGAGCCGTGAGGAACGCCAGGTTTAATAATGAAAAAAAGAAGAAAGAGAGTGGGAGCAACCCAAAAAGTCTATTTGCAAGCATGTGTACACAATGTTAATTAAATAATTGGGAAATCATATTCATTTTTCTGTAAATAATGCCATCATGCAATAGGTGTCGAAGCCTTTATTCCATATCTAGGAGGACAAGAGCAGTTTTTTTTTGTGTTGAAACTTGAATGACATGGTCTATTACCCTAGCAAGCTGACCTACTATGCTGTAGCCAGGAAGTAAGGCGAATTTTTGCTCTTCCTTGATAGTAAGTTGAGCAGCTAGGTGCATTTCTATTCTTCTAGGTATTACCTTTTCCAAGATCTTACCGGATGCGCTGAGTAGATTAATAGCCCTATAGTTCGATGGAAGTTCACACGGCTTGCAAGGTTTTGTAACATATATCATACAATTTTCAGCAATTAGAGGGATTATTTACTATTGATTTGGGTACGAAAGGCTCTTTGTAGATCACATTGTGTCCTTTATTTATTCTTAGATTATACAAACGAAATTTAAAATGATTTTTTATGACCTAATAATAGTTTGAACGTTAATAAAGATAGAATTCTCGTTTTCATTATGAGCCATAAATTGTGTGAATAAGTGAATGTTGCAAAATTGCACACTGAGCCATTCCAGTTGAAAACCAACCGGAGGAGTCCTTTCACTTATGCTAATCAATGCACGCTTATATTTGTGTTAAGATTAATAAATAATGGTAAACGCGATGGACAAAGGGTCTAGGATATTGTCTCCTTTTGTCCTTGCTAGATGTATGTAAATACTTACCTGATTATCGGACTTGCTCCAGTTTTTCAATTGAAAAACATCATATTGCTTAATGATTAGCAATGGGGATATGAAAAATGTACTGTTAAAAATAAAAAGAGTCTGCTGTTTAGGTCCAATCATGCTGATAAGTGATAGGGCTGTGGTATTTTCGTTTGACTAGAAATATTTTCATTAAATCTCGTGTTAAGGTATATAGGATGATGAACCTATAACATAAACGGTCCCTATCTTTATTTGCCTATCCTCGCTTGTCTGGTGTGTTATATGAAGTATTTATCCATCATCTGTGGTAATATCATGTCTAGCTTCACTCTGCTTATATCTCTGACCAAGCGCTGTAGGCTGAGCAGTATCGAGAAAAAGAACGAAAAATCAAAAAGGTTAATGATAGGATTTGCGACATGGAACCATAGTGTGAGAACTAAAGCATATGCGGAACGGTATCTACAATTGGGTCTATATCCTGAACTATCTATAACTCCAAAATCGGAACAATTTGATCAGGTCTGGAGAATAGCGATGAGAGATGAACCTGCAGGTTTATCATCTTTGATCATTTTGGTGTCCCCCCTGCTTTGGTGTGTCAGATGACTTTTAGCATTTCACCATTTTTAGTGCTGGGCATGTAGCCTTCACTCACCCTGCTTATACTAATCAGCCTTTCAAGACAAGGATGACCCGATAATATAAATTCACAGGTCACAGCTCGTAGAATTCAATCACAAATAAATGAAATCACTATTTAAATGTGGTCAAGACGATTGAACTCAAGAAGTTCCGGATGACCTACCCAAGGATAAGGTTAAAAGTAGACGGCCTCTTTACGGCTTTACGAGACAAATATAGGTATGTTGTACAAAATCCAGTACTACAATATTTAGAGCTGTTCAACTCTACGAAACAAAATACCAAAACAGGGAGATTAAGCAGACTAGGATGATCGAAAAACCTTTGCGACAATTAATCGTACAAATGGTTCTATTGTATGTATAGTTAGATAATTGTGGATATCTTCTATACAGCTGTATATATACTGTAGACATCTTCAGATGAAGTATACCTGAATTACTATGATCGGTCGGATGAGCTTACAGGAACGGTGCAAGTATGTTAAGGTACAAATCTATGCTTTACACTTACAATTCAAATGAAATTCAAAATTAAATAAGTCTGCAAGAAGATTAGACTATACTTGATGTTACAGTCTACAAAACATATTTCAACATTTCGCAATCTTGAGATTCACCACACCAAATTGAGCGTAATTAACATTGAAGATGATGCATCTGACAGTCCAAAACTGGATAGGCAAACCAGGATGATCATAAATGACCAAACTATTATGACAATATTGTGAGATTTATCCTGTGTCTACAATAAGATGAATCTGTAGTTTGCCCATTCCTGTCGTTGCTTTGATCTGTCAGATGATTTTCAGCATTTCGTAATTTTTAGTGGTGGACTTGTTTTCTTTTCTCACCCTGCTAAAATCCCTTATTAATCAGTCAGTCAAGTCCAGGATGATCCGATACTACGAATTCGCAGGTCTATCACCTCAGAAATTTCAACCACAATTTGAAATGTGGTCAAGACGAATGAACTCAAGAGGTTCCTACTCAAGGTTAAAGTTTAAAGGAGACGATCTCTGTACGACCTTACGCAGCCAATATTCGTTTGTTGTGCAATCTCCAGTATTATCTAGAGCCAGACGTTTTATCTAGTACAAAAGCTTTTTTACTGACTGGGATTTTCAATGTTGAGAAGAGCTATATATGAAATGAAAAACTCTTTATACTTGTATAAAATTTATTGGCATGGTTTACTAAACCGTCTGTCAGAGGTATTTTAAATGATTTATCCTAAAAGGATATAATTCAGCAACTTTTGCTCGTTTCTTTTTGTGCTTGGAAAATGAGAGTCTGCGTGTCAATAATCGACCCAAGATGGAGATTGGGGGGAATGGAGTAATTGTATTTGTGTGTTAGTGTTATTTTGTAACTTATTATGAAAACAACTGTAATATGTTTTGATGGATGAGTAGGTAGTAAAGCATGTTTAGGTAAGTAAGGTAGTAAAAAGCATCGTTTGTTGAGCGTCGTTTTTAATTGTTTGTGTGGATTCCAAGTTAGTCTTCTATCAAATGTAAGTCCTGAATAGTTAACTTCGTCGGATTGAGGAACAGGTTCATTGTATAAGTATATGGTGGGACAAGTTTCACGGCGGAGTGTAAAGGTGATAAGTTGTGACTGAGGGGTTATTTTCCAAAGATTGCTCCATTTTTCATTTGTTGATATGTGGTTTTCTAACATAAGTGAAGCTTGTGTAGAAGAGGGTTGACTTGTTAATATGGCGATGTCATCTGCGTATGTCGCGGTAAATGTATTCTCATTTGTGGGCATATCAGAAGTAATTGTGTACAACAGCGGACCGAGTATTGACCCTTGTGACACACCTGCAAACACTTCTTCCATCTCAGAAATCTCCGTACCCTGATTTACTGATGTACCCTGATCCGTACCCTGATAATCTCTCTTCATTGTATAATAATCCCTTATGCCACACTTTGTCGAAGGTCTGAGAAACATCTAGAAACAGCTCAGTAACGTATAGTTTCTGTTCGAGACATGAAATAATGAAATCTGTAAATCTGCGAAGTTGATGAGTAGTAAAATGATGGGTTTGAAAGCCAAATTGATGGTATTGTTTGTAATGCTAAAATCATAAAATAACTCTTAATTGCCATGGAAACTCAAGAACATACTACCATATAGATAACTCGGACTCTACCTGACAAACGACTGACGTGGAACCCCCATACACGATTTAAGCGCACGGACTGTAACATACGATTTTCCATGCTTAAACGACTACTCGTCAGACGATCATAACTCTCACTAACAAACAAAAGAAAAATTTACATTGCTCTCCCGGCCCCCGTTTGGACATATGGACTTGAATTTTACGGGACTGCTAAGCCTTCCAACCTCAATGGAATCCAATTCCTTCAATCCAAAATCCTGAGAACAATATTCAACGCCTCTTTCTATGTATCCAATCAACTTTAGTGACAGGGAGTTTTGTGGTGCTGTTTGACTAAATTGGTGACCCCGACGTGAGCTCACCAATCACTAATATTCAACGACCTCAGACTCGTCAGCCCTACCAGGTCTCAAACATCACTAATAATCAACGACACCAGACTCGTCAGCACGACGAGCTATCACTAATGGAACACCGTCGCCGACAGCAAGAGTACGCGCAGCATTAGCCTGATCTCGCCTTCTAAACAGCCGACTTGGTTATAATCGCCAAACGCTGCCCTCGGCTAATTGCTGCACTCCATACCTTCGGCCTCTGTGGCGTCAACCGACTCACGGCCCTCCGGAACTCAGCCAACGGTTTACTCTGTCACACACCACAACCAAAGGCGCCACTCGCACGGTCTCGGTCTCATACCTTCGTCACAGCTTCTCTCAACACAACACCGGCCCTTGTCAGGGCTAGAAAACTCCCAGTCACTAAACTGGTGACCCCGACGTGTTCTGACATCAAATGTTTTAAGGTCTTTTTTATTTTTCCTTTTACACACTTCCTGCGAGGAGCGCTTAGCGTCGGTGTTTCCACCGGACCACTATACAGCCCCCCCAATATCCCAATATCGTCGTCGGGGAACCGAACAGGAAGATGCACTCGGCGACCAGAACGGATAGTTTGCATTGGCGAAGGTTCTGCAGAGAGTTATTGTTACGCTGCGTTGCCGTTGGAAGGTGGTTGGTAGAAGTCTGCTCTTCTTCAGATAGAATGTACGCTGGTTTCAATCTGTCTACAATTACTGTCCTTATCCTCGGTGGTATTCTGACATCAAATGTTTTAAGGTCTTTTTTATTTTTCCTTTTACACACTTCCTGCGAGGAGCGCTTAGAGTCGGTGTTTCCACCGGACCGCTATAACACCATCCGACCTGAATGTCTCTCTTCTTACCGAGCTAACCCCATCACGCAATAAAACGTTCCCTTCCAAACTACTGCATCATCAAACCCTTTCGCCAAAAACCTGCCATCCACCACATTACCTAATAATCCCAACAGAAGAATGAAGTCGGTGGCCCCGCGACAACCTTAATACTTGACATCGGTCTCTTAGGACGGAGTCCATCTTGCTCATCGTATTGATGTACTAACGGATGGTAGCTGTTCAAGCCTTCATGCTATTATTTTTTTTTATATATAAATATTATATGTTTTACTTGTTGCGTCGAAGAATTCAGTTGTAAAACAAAAAAATAAAATTGCCCATTATAAATTAAGAACAGGTGCCTTGCTTAAATGTAACTACTTTAATAATTCACGGTTTAAAAAACTTGATTTTTAATAATTTATAAACAATAATTATACTTGTATTTATTCGACATGACTGGATTTTATTAAAGTTATATATATTAAAAAAGATCAATGTTGAATGTCGATCGTGTAGAATCTTCACTCTTAAGTTTAATTAAAACTCGACAAGCGAAATGGTTGCTGGTTTTGCTTCCATGCTTTTACAGTTATCTCGATTAGAATATCAACTATCGCTTCCTGAATCATTCGTCAATAATTGGCCGTTGATGCCCTCTCGCTATTTGTTTTACTGTCCCGAGCACGACTTTACGATTTCATTTCTTGGGCGGATTATTATAACTGACCTTATCTAATTCGAATCGTCGGTGTGATAAAAACGATGTGGCGAAGGACGACGTGGCGATTGTCCGTCTACCTGCGACCTCGGCTGTCCGAGGGGGGTTGTATGTCGGTGGGAAGATGGACGTCGTGTTCTCCCCTGGGGGATTTTTGACTTCTTGCACAACTCTGCTCCACCAAAACTCCCACCATTATTACTTCGGCTGAGATAAGGACCTATTCTACACGGATAACCTTCTCTATTCTTAATTAACTGTTCCCGAATCGCATTATTTAAGGAAACGTTATTAGATACTTGAGGAAATTTACTAGCTTGTCTCTCTGCATCACGAATTTTCTTGGTCCAAGTTAGCAAGGAATAGGAAATTAAAGACAGTTCAGATTCTTATTACTTGATATAAATATTTAAGTTACATTATATATTTAAACCTTTTAACAAACTGATTAATTTCTAGTATACGGTTTGCTTGTATTGTAAACAACGCTTTAAAAATAATCCTGCATTTTGATCGTTTCTGATTATTCATACTAAATTGTAAAACATGGGAGAGAGTCTGTGAGGTTATGAACTCGTAACTTGGACAAATCCATCAATGAAAATATAAAATGCCTAAACGTTTCTGACCTAAGCAGTGAGCATAAACGGACCAAGATTATCGATACAAATAAAGTTTATCTCCACGCCCTTAAATTCGACGATAATAGTCTTCAGTGACTTTTCAAAAATAGAACAGTAGTAAATTAGTAAATGGTCAGGGTTAAACACGTGTGTGGACGAACACACCACTGAAAATAGTGAAATGCCGAAACGCCTCTGACCAAGATGACTGACCAAAATCAACCCTGCAGAAGTCCAGAAATCCAAGAATAAAACAAAATGTATAATTTGGTCGTTTTTATCATTTTGCTTCTCCTCATGTTAGATGTTTTAGATTTTTTACGTTTAGCATGTTAGATGAGTATATGCGAACATGCTTTACAGACTTCAAGAAAATATGGTTCTCAAAACATACGGTGTTTTTGCTAGTTTCCGAGCATACAAATTGTATTGTGAAACTTTAATAATGAGGTTCTGTTATGTGATCAACCCACTTAAAAAAAGCTACCCCAGAAGGGGCGAAATACAGAAACTTGTCTCACCAAAATTGCGAGGTAGGTGGACAAGGATGACCAGAAAGGTCCACTGGCCCACAGGCCCATAATAAGAAATCTCAAAAAGTTTATGTAGTATGGTCGATGTAGATGATTAATTTTAAATTGATGAACCAACATAGTTAACGAGTTAATTACTGTACACTTCCTTCTGTTTCATGACCGTTGTGATGATTGTATCAATATGATGTAGTCTGGTTTATCAGGGTAATAAGAAAGGAGAAAGAACGAAACACATTATAAACTTACAATCATGCATGCGACAAGATAATTAACCCTTCACTGAGGATGGCGATATGACAAAACGCCTCTGACCAAAGCAGCGATTATGGGCGGACAAGGATAATTGGAAACTACAATCTACAGGTACTACAAACATAGGCCTAACAGAAAACGTAGGCAGCGGGAGAAAAGCGATAGAGAGAGTAATAGAAACATGGCATTATCGAAGAGGTGAACTGAAACAACAACAATACTCTGATGTGTGTCACGAAGAAATCATGTAGTTTGGTTGGTCAGGGAAAACAACAAACCCACCACAAAGTATGGTAAAGATGCAGCTAGGATAAGAGATCAGGATGATCATATACAACCAAAATACATGACCATCAACCTTAGTATGTTATTTCATCATAGCCTTCAATATTAAAGCTAGAAAAACAATTTGGCTGGTCAGTGGTATAAGCATGGTGAGACAACACTATAAACCCATCATTGAAGAGGGCGAAATGCCAGCCAAAGCAACGATACGTTGACAAGGATGATCGGAAACTATAAAGCTAGACACGTTCATCAACACGTAGACTTCTAAAAACCAATCTTACATGTGTCCTTTTTCTACAGACCTGGCATCGCGTATGCTAGGACCAATTCTGTTAACAATACACTGCCAACATACCTACACATTCTAGCACACAAATCACATCCTATCTACACACTCCTATCTTAGCCAAGGAAGCGCTCCAAGAACGCCTGGAAACGAGCAAAAAGCCAACACATGACGTTTGTGTCCAGACGTCAGACCCTCTTACCAGTGCAGGTAAACAACAAGGTAATCTTTTCCATTTCAAAAAGTTCGCTACCTTCGTAAAGTTCAAGGTAGCAGAATGGAACCTACACTCTACAGTAAAAAGACAGATACTTAACAAAATATTGGGATGACTCAAACCTAAACCCACATTAAGCATGCATAACAAACTAACCGCGACTTTCTGAGTCAAGCTTTAAGGTACGACCAAATCCTCTAACAATAAATGTCTTAAATCCAGCGAACTTAAAGTCCACTGTTCCATCCTCAACGCTCCCTTCTTCTACACCAATCCTCATTCTCCAAGACCTAAACATATCATTTGTGGAGGATCTGACCCGAGCATGTTTCTACACTGGACACTGAGCTATCACTCCACCCTAATCCACTAGCCCAAGCTCATTCATCAACGTCCACCCTTATAATCATCTGTTTTATACGGCGATAGCCTCGTGACCTCCTAGCATAAAGGCGGTTGGATTAAAATCAGCTTTGTGGTGACTAGACATTCTTGTAACGTTCTTCTGAGTATGTCTTTTCTTGCAGTTTGGATTAGCAAGGTTAGAAGCACGGTGAGGCGAGACAAAAACCCACCACTGGGAATATTGAAATAAAGAACAGCATTTGATGATGAAAATAGCAAACCAGGTCCTTCTTCATAATAGCCAGAATTCTCTACTTTGCTTACTCACAAAAAAGCTAATTAAGTGTAAATATTAAAAACAACAACAACTTTTTAAGACCGTGAAAATGTTTGTTTAAGTTATTGCATCTTGCTGTTTTGAGGTTACACGACGTGTATCAGCGGTTCGCACTTCGCATTCCGGTCACTTTTGATCATCCTGGTCTGTTGTCTTCGCTTGAAATTTAAATGCTTAAAAGGAAGACTAAATCATCAAACAACATGGGGAGATTGGGGTGATAGGAAACAAAACTACAGGTTCATCATGCAGAGATCTCACAATTCATGGGTAAAAATGTCACCTTGCAACAATAAATCTGATTCATATTTATGCTTTAGCAACATTCCAATCTTCCGTTTTTCCAAAGGCGAATAAAACTTGACATAATGTATCATTAGGATGTGAACGAAAATCGGCAGGGATCCGATTTCGAGATGGTATTTAAATCGAAGTTATGTAAATAAATGCATCGTATCGGCTCAACTTTGCAGGAAAGTATTAGGAAGAGGATGTGTCAGTACAATTTATAACAGGAAGAAGAAACTTAACTGGGCAGAACCTGCGTAAAGGTCATCCAAAGAAGATAACATTTATGAGGCATCCATTGTACAGTCTAAACTTACAAGGAGAAAGTTTTCTACTATAAACTTAATCTAATTTATTAACTGGACTTTTTTCTCTCAAAACATGGACGACAAACGGGTTTGCGTTTAACAAGTCGGAAACGATTAGTTAAATAGTTAAGACAATAATTTCGCCATTAATCGCATTCCTACTTCTGTTCTCATGAACGGCATGCGGTTTCTAAAGAATGAAGAATAATTGTTTCAGAAACTATTCTAAATTTGTGTCCGACAAAATTTAATTTTTTGTCGTAAACAACGGAACAATTCAATTAGCCAAGCAGGCAATTTAATTATAAATGAGATAATTAATTACAATCCTTAATAGAATAAAGCAGAATGTGTTGTGCTTTCATGCAGGTTTTTTTCAAATTCTTTAACGCGCTCATATTTTAAATATCTCTAGAATATTTTACTTTATATTTTTAAATATGATGAATATGTAATATGAATATTAAAATGAAGCCTAGAAGTACGGATTTTAAAATTTTGAACAATTTAATTAAGTCGAAAATGTGATTCTCGTGATAATAAGACGTTGTTTTTTTTTTAGTAAATTAATTAGTTGTTTTGTATGACCAAATCATTGATTAATTTATCATTATGATTAACATTTTTCTCGGTAGGACATAAAAGAAGAATCATGGTAATGTTTCTAGGCCCAATTTGTTTTCCGCGTTGCTTCTCCAGGATCTCGGCGCGGCAAGGATGGCGCTGGTGACTCTCGACTATTCCCACAGTTTTTTTGCTTTTGCAAGTGTCGAAATCCCGTTTAGAAGAAGAGAAAAAAAATAGTCGTGAAGATATGAAGAACTATGGAATCCAACCGTCATTTCCTTTATTCTCTTTCCCAGTTACCATTTAATCGTCGGACGTTTCCATAGATCACGGCCAACCTAAGGTCTCTCGGGTCATGATTTCTTCTTGATATCGTACTTTCCTTCGATTAACTTTTCTTGATTAGGAACTGCTAGCCCTCTACGATATCGCCGGTGATCCTTGAAGTCTTCTTGAACCGTCTTCACTTCGTTCCCCAAAAATCGTGCCCTCTATTTGCCTTGAACTAAAATCGACCTCTTTAACTTGATAGTTTTTCCGTAATTACTCATCAACTGGGGTTAATTTACTATGGAAGGATTTGCTCATGAGCTTGATTGAACCACGAGATTATAATTCTAGCTGTAGCCAAAGGCAGTTGTCATAAAAGAGTAAGCTTTTTGATTTTTGAAATGTATTCCTTCTACGGCTGTTCTGTAGGTTCTTATTTATGTCCTCAAGTTGAGAATACTTAGACTCTTACTCAATTTTATGAGATTTTCTTCCTTGTTTTGCGCAATCTTTTTCAGATGGCCATTGAATCTGGAGTCCAGAAACTTGGTAAGAAATATGCGTGTTTATCTCTTTCTCTTAAGTATTCTGAACGCGTATTGTCATTAACATGTTATTGGCTCGTTACTTGTTTATTATTATAGGTTTAGTTTGCGTTTAAAATTAATTGATACCTGGGGTGTTGTTGATTTTGAAGGCGAGTCTTTATTTCGTTTTTGCCTTCTCATTTTCCATTTTTTGGTTTCACTTTTTAAGGCCTTTGGTGAGTGTTGTGTTTTCTTCAAAAGGCCAAGTTCCTTCATCAAATTCGTCATAAGCGTTCTCTGAGAAAGGTTTGGTTTCTTGCGCTTCGTACATTTTTTGGTGCCCATTGAGTTTCCCCGATTGCATTTGCGAAGTTCTCTTTGATTTTGCATCAATACTAAATTATGGAAGCTCTCAAATTCTTACCTGATTTTATACCTGTGAACTTGAAAAAGAAAATTGTTACTTGCACATTGTCATTTGTGAATCTTTGCATTTATCACAACCGTAGTAAATTTTTCATTTCTAGTCCTTAAATTCTCTCCAAGAAGCTGGTCTCGTTTTTTACATACAAAGTAAGGTAAATGGTGTCATAAGCTTAGTCAAGTCTGACCAACGGAGCAATCGAATCGAGAAATCGATGACGCAAAAATGTTAATCACTCTCACTGTCACTTATGAGATCGCGAGGTCAGTGACTCTTCAATCGTCAGGGAGGATTATCTGGAAAGGTGCAGGATAAAAGGTTTCTGACATGAGAATTTCTGTGACAGGATAATTATTTGTGAAATTTCTTGATGCTGTTTTTGGCTACTTCAATAACATTGGATATAAAGGTCGTTGCGAATGGTATTATTGATTGCTTGAAGGATTTTGGATCGTAGGAATAGATAGGTTGGAGGTTGGAAAGTGTGGTTGAATTCCAAAGTTCGATACCTTTTGTAGATTAGTTTTGTGTGCCCAGTAAAGTACAAAGGACTGTAGCGTGTCAGTCGTTCTTCAGTGTGCCCAAGGTGGCTGATTAGACTAGCTAATGGGAGAGTTGCTATAATGTAACACAAAGAACGAGAGATTATTCGTCGAATTGTGAAAGCGACATGTTCACATTTTTGTAAGTTTATTGTCATTTTCCACCGGATGAACCACTGATCAAGGGGTGTGACATATGTTTGCAGACTTCTGACGGGATCTTTATCAGAGGCTGTATCAACCGGATAGGTAGTAAAGATAGTTTCAGAAAGAGTAGAAATGTCTGCGATGTATATTGTGCAGGGAATAGGTCCTAAGATACTTCCTTGCGGTACTCCTGTATCTGTGCGATAGTTCGCTGATAGAAAGGAGCGATGACGACTTGAAACTATCTTTATGATTTAGGATCTGGTAGGAATGAGGAAATACACTCTTAAGCTTCCAGAGTAGCATTGAGACACTCGATCGAAAGCTTGCTTCACATATAGAAGTCTAGTGGAACAGTACTCTTTTCGCTCTAGAGCGGTAGCAATGTGTACAACGAGATATCATTTGTGTAACGTCTAACCTAAAACTGGTTGTCTAAAATAATTATAATCTAAATAAAGTCTAAATAATAGGATTGAATAAGGGATATCCATGTTAAAAATACCAATGCCTGCAAATTGTCAATACGTTTTCCAGATCGCTAGTCGCGGTGTAACCCACAGGACCAAATGCCGCTAATTGACGATTGTCCTTAATCAAGCATCCTGCTGCTTATTAATTCAGTCGCCTAGAACCAGCAAAAGCAAAAAAAAAGTTAAAAAACTTTGAACTTTCCCGGACTGTATTGTACGGTTTTCCGAGGAGGTGTGAGGTACGCAACCATGGAGCGTATAAAAACTAATAATTAATTGGTCAAGCGGACCACGAAATTAGTGAATTTAATGATTAAAAATGAAGTACTTCACTAAAGCTCTCCGTGGCCATTTCATTTGTCGTCGAGAATCCAACCCGATTACACGACATTTGAAAAATGGCAAAAAGGAGGGAAAATTCAAAAGGTGTGGTTGAGATAAGAAGTTGGTGTCCGAGTGGATCGAGGTCACGATAGCTCAGGTGGTAGAGCAGCGGCGAATCAAGCCGAAGAACGTGGGTTCGAATCCCGCTCGTGCCATTGACTTTTTTATCTCAACTAAAACCTTAATTAATTGTAATATATTAATTCGTCAAGCGGACCACGAAATTAGTGATGTTAAAAACTAAGTTCACCTTTCTTTTCAAAATGTCCGATCTATTCTACTGAAATACAATAAGTAAAATGTCTTGTTAGAATATTGCAAAAATATTATTCTCGACGGCGAAAGAAGATAATGAGTTGAATTTTGAAGGTTACAGCTTAAACACCAACACATTGTCAGATATGTGCCAAAGGTTTTTTTGGGAAGAAGGACGTGGCCCATAAATCTATAAATACCAACTGGAAAATAAAACTTCTTAATATTAAAACTGAAATATTCCGATTGATTGATAATACTCATAATAATGTCGCAGGTAACGAAAAATATTACTTAACATCAGTAACAATTTTTAAGTTAAATAATTTTTTATGTAAAAGAAGGAAAAAATGTTTTAGTTTCGTAACTGACTTTTTAAGGCTATCGAGTGGGGTTCTCGGAGAGGAAGATAAAAATGCTCTGGCCGAATTATTTATATGTTTTTTTGTTCTACCACACTTTTACTATCCTTTTACTATCCATTAATAAATGCCGATGTAAATTCCTGTGTTAAGGGATATTTAAAAGTTAAAAGAGGTCTGAAATTTATCGCCGAGATTGCAAAACTTTCCATGTTTGTGGATCCGGATTGCAGATGAAGTATCAAAGTGCTTCCAAATAAGTCTCAAAAGATATCGACTCGTACCGACCGCTTAAAAAGAGAATCGCAGTTTTCCTTTCCACGACGATTTATCGGAAATGTTTGATGTATGGTGCTCTCGTGTTATTTTTAAAAGTTAATTTTTCGCTGAATTACTATTTTTCCTTCTGAGACCGACAGCAACAACGTAGTCATATTAGAATAGGATTAAATGAGAAAAAAGGTAAATAAATTTAAAAAAATGATTTTGAAATCAACAATTAATTTACGTAATCTGCACATTTATCTATTCGAATGAAGATTACGATGTAATTCACTATTTTTCGTGGTCCGCTTGACCAATTAATATCATTCAATTAATTAAGGTTTTTAGTTGAGATAAAAAAGTCAATGGCACGAGCGGGATTCGAACCCACGACCTTTGCCTTGATGCGCCACTTCTCTACCACTTGAGCTAGCGTGACTTCAATCCACTCAGGCACTAACTTCTCATCTCAACCCCACCTTTTGACCCATTTTTCAAATGTCGTGTAATCTATTTGATTCTCTTACTATGTAATTTTAACTATTTTGAAGATTTAACTTGCCACTTAAATCGTGCCAAAACCAATGAATGAAATTATTTTTAATGTATTTCTTGTATCTTATTTTTATTATGATCAACAAATCATGCTGGTCTTACCAGATTTGTGTTTGTAGTTCGGACGGACAGGGTGAGGCGAGCCAATGGTGAAAAATCTGTGAATTTCAGGTGATATTTCTCAAAACTACAGCTTTAATAATTATCTTCTCTGCAATCAGTTCCTTCTCGTTTTAAAAAAGATCCAAGTATCTTAAGTAAGTTTAAAGTAGTAGGTTAATTTAAGTATGTAATCCAAGTAATCGTTAATTTTCCGCCATTTACAAAGGTGTACAAATTGTATTACCAGCAAACATGTAAAAAGATTAAACCCTTTTTTAAAATATAAGTCTTAAAATAGGTTCCCAGCGATTCTTGAAGCTAAATAAAATAAAATTTCAGGTCTTTGTAAGCAAAATTAATTAACAATACATTGAACATTTTACACTATTTGTTGCCATGTTTCAAGTAAATGTACTTCCGTCTCCAAGAACGTCAGTTTTTGAGTTGTGACCTTAAAGGAAAGGAAAAAGCAAACTGAAAAAAAAGGAAACTGAAGAAGCACATAATAAAGCGCGTGGTAAGCAGAAAACTGACAAATAAAAAACAAGCATTTCCTTTTTAGTGTGTGAACAATAATGACTAAATTCAAAACTTAACAGTGATAAAATCGAGTTATAGAAAAACGCTAGGAACTTAATTTACAACGCAAAATAACCTTTGATGTAAATATCAGTGACCGACAGGGAACGATTAAGCAGTTGAAAATGTAATTTCGAAGAAAAACGTAGTCCAGACCTATCTTGGATCGTCATATCTTGGATTGTCATAAATAATTCATCAATACCTAAAAATAACACACAACCTTGCTTCATAACCCTTGAGCTGAAATTTAATTACACTATTCGTGTTGTCTTAATCCCTTTTATTTGAGATAATTATCCCGACAAGGGTGCAAGGCGAGTCGGGAAAGGCAAAGCACTTAAGGCGTTGTGATTGGTAGAGCTGTACAGCATTAATCAATGTTAGAGCTGTACAGCATTAATCAGTGTTTTTAAATCTGTGTAAGACTGGTTGTTGTTTTGTAAGCTTAGATTTTTGTAGAAAGTCTTCTAGTTTAAGTTTAATTAGAGATTAAAGAGTTCCTTACCGTACCTATTTTTACAGTGTCATTTGTCAGAACATTACGTTTTAAGCTTTTAAAACCAGATGAAAAAATTCAAATTTTCGAAGTTCAATTAAAATTGAAATGGCGAAATGAGCTGGGAAAGCCCTGTGAGTAAAGCAGAGCCAACAATTTAAATCATAAGTTCCTGATTATGCGATTAAAACGGTTTTGTCTTAATTACTTATCATTAAATAAATAATTATGTGGGAATTTATATTTAATCAAATTATTTTTAGAATTAGGTCAGCTAATTGACTCGTAATGAGCGGAATCAAACGAAACCGAATTTTAATTTTGAATTCTTGTGCGAATTAATTGTGCGTTCAAAGCTTGAGTTACTGAATTAATTATTACAGAACTGTACAACATTAAAATCATTATGGTAATTATAGGTGTTCGCCAAATTTGTACGAGCGAATAACTTAATTTTCTGTACAGCTGTACAATCACGCCTTTGAGATTGATCAACTATCAAGCTGGTTGTAAGAAGTTGAAGACACAAGAACAAGAGTAGAGATTAAATCTAAAGTAGGTGATAAAAGTTTTTTTTCTAATAAGGACGTGGGATTATATATTTTAAAGAAACTTGTTTTAGTGATACTGGGACGAAATATATTAGACATGTGTTAGAACATTCTTGCCAATTTGAGCTTAGAATTTAAAAAAGTAAGTTAATTTTTTGCAAGAAACAAAGCTGATATTCGCGTTTTGCACCCTAAAAATTTCTTTTACCATAAAATCAAAAATTTTGAAACGCCTCCACTGATCTACAACAAACCTTAAAGGACTTTAAAAGCTTATAAGGACATTGCATAAATACATACATACATTAGAAATAGAGATTTAAAATAAAATGTTGGAATGTTTTTTGTTAATTTTATCTTTGCTTTCTCTCTTATAATGACTTAAAGCCTAGACGTTATTGACATTGGGTAACATGGATTAGGCTTTACAACGATTGAAATAACTTTTCAATTAATTAATCTTTAATTAAGGTTTTGGTTATAAGATAAAAAAGTCAGTGTTACAAGCGGGATGTGAACCCACGACCTTCGGCTAAATACGCCGCTGCTCTACCTCTTGAACTATCGTGACTTCGATCCACTCCATCTCAACCCCACCTTTTGAATTTTCCCTCCTTTTTGCCATTAATTAATTGAAAATAATTTATTTGGTCAAGGGACCACGAAAACTAATAAAGATTGAAATAACGTTGGATTTGCATATACAGGGTGTCCAAGCTAATGGGCCCACCCCATTTTTTTTTTTTTTGAGGTTCTAGTAAAAAAGTATGAATTGAGACTCCTCTTCTTTTTCATGCAGTTTTTTTTATGTAAGGCTATTTATTTTTTTCGACCTCGATTCGACATAAGTCGAATTCAAATTCTTAATTTTAAATGAGAACCCCTATTTTTCAAAATTTTCTTTGAAACTAGATTTTTTGGCGAGAAAAATGAGCACTGAGTTATTAAAATCGGTCCGATAAAACGGGAGATATGATTTTCTGAAAATAGCCGGAATGCTGTTCTAACGCTCTAGAATTTACTATTTAACCATTTTATACCCGGATAGCAATAGTTATGATTAATTGTTAACTCCGTTGTGGCTAGTCCCAACCCCGGTTGAAAAAGAAGGTGGGATATGAACTGCAGCCAAGGTATTTCGGTGAATGAGTCTTGGGTAAGATCAGGTATTGGTCGAGAAAACGACACAAAATACGAAATTTATGGGATTTGGTAGGAAATTTAATAAGCTATCAGACTTTTCTCTCTACTTTGGCTGTTTTTCCAGTCCTTTCCAAAATATAAATATCCTTGGCAAAATAAAGTGGTTTCGACCTACAGCAGCATTCCGGCTATTTAAAAAAAATCATATCTCCGGTTCTACTGGACCGATTTTAATAACGCACTGCTCACCTTTCTCGCCAAAAAAGGCCATTCAAAATTAAGTATTTGAATTCGACTTATGTTGAATCGATGTGAAAAAAAAAATAAATCGACCTTAAATGAACAAACTACATGAAAAATGAAGGGGAGTCTCAATTCATACTTTTATCCTATCTAAAACCGCAAAAAAATATAATGGATTAGAGTTATAATGGATTTTTAAATAGAATACTGTACATCGGCGGAAAAAAAATGTCCTAATAAATCTATCCGAAAATGTCTAAATGTTTTATTTATATAAAAAATCGTATTTACGGGATTAAAACGAGTCCGCATTGTTTTCCCAATTAAAAATGCAAATTAAAAATATATATTTTGTTATTGTTATTATTAATTTTAACCTACATTACTGTGTTTTTTCCTTCTTGTTACTTTTTATACATCTATTTCATTTAATACGATTACTAAATATGATATTTTTTATTCTAAATACAAAAGAAATAAAATAATATATAATAATCTTGAAATACACGCCCAACAAAAGCAGAAAAATCTCGAAATCTTACAAAATTGAAAGTTAAAAGTGCATAATTTTATTTAAAGCAATTATAATAAAACTTCTATATTTTCGTATGTAATTCGTATTAAAGGTAACTGTAATTAATTGTAAATAAAAAAAAATTTGTGTTTAGTAAGTTTTCTTGTTTACTTATTTTTATATCCCAATGGCCTTACCTCCTCCGTCCTCCCTCTAAAATCTGGGTTGCCCCAAGGCTCTAGCATCTCTCCTATCCTTTTTTCCATTTATATCAATGACCTGCCCGACTCCATCCAGTCCTGTAACTATCACCTATATGCCGATGACTCCCAAATATACATATCCTTCCACCCTTCCGATCTTCACGCGGCCATTCTCAAGATACAAAAAGACCTAAACTCCTTCAACGAATGGGCCCATAAAAATTCCCTAGTCCTCAATCCGTCCAAATCCACCGCCATAATTATCGGGTCAGGCAACTCCTCAATCCCCTCCCCACCTATCATGCTAAATAACCATCCCATTCCCTTCTGCCCTTCGGTTAAAACCCTAGGAGTAGTCGTTGACCAAAACCTTGCTGGCATTCTCAAATTTCCCAAATTTCCCGCCATTCCATTGCCTCCTTCAGCCTGTTTCGTCGGTCCTGGCTTCTCTTACCTTTCTCCACCCGCAAACTTTTTGTATCTTCCCTTATACTTCCCTTCTTCGATTATAGCTCTGTGGCATACGGTGGTCTCTCGGAGGGGAGGAGAACGCGCGATTGAAGCGTATTATGAATTGTTGCGTAAGATTTATGTACGGCACCCCACGGAGATCCCGGGTGTTGGGGTTGTATTCCCAACTTTCCTGGCTATTCCCCTCCTTCCGTGCACAGTATTTCCTACGTTGCTTTCTTTTCCAGTCCATCCACACTCGTCGTCCTCCTTACATCATCCAATCCCTCCAATTCAGCTCCTCACATCTCACTCGTAAGACTCGCTCATCCCCAATCGACCTTATCCTTCCGCAACATACAACCCATACCTTCGAAAGATCCTTTCTGATCCGAGCCCCTAAACTCTGGAACTCCCTTCCCCTTTCTATTCGTCACGCTGCCCCCTTTTCCTCCTTTAAATCCCACCTGTATAATCACCTCCTCTCCCTCCAAGCAGAGACCTCACGTTAACATTTGTTATTGTTGTTTAATATTCTCGTAATTTTCTCTTCTGGCCTGCCTTATTGGTATACATTGTGCCAAGATTTCGATTTTTTTTTACTGTTAACTTCATAGAAGGAACCTCCTTTATTTATTTCATGTAAATTATTCTTAGGGGACACCAGTCCGAGAATAAAGTTATTTTTCTTCTTCTTCTTATATTAGAGCCTTACATAATATTAGGTATGAAATTGTGCTAATTTTATTTCATTTTTATATGCACTTTTATTTTATCACCTCAGATTTTTGTAACAACACATTTTGATGTTTTTTCAAATAAATACCTACATATTTGGACAAAATGAGTAAATTTTTTAATGGATGGTTTTATTTTAAATGGATGTATTTTGTTGTTATTCTAGGTTTCGTTTGTAATGTACTAATGATATTATTAGAAACTTACTGTGAGTAGGAACTATCTTTTTTAAAAAAGGATTGAACACCGCACTCGTTCCATCATTCACCATTTCTATTAATCCGGAATAATGCTAATGTTGTTAGCCTCTTCGTTCATTTTTGTCTTTGGTTGACTTTTCATCATCGGGTCTCATACTTAATCATACGAATACATTTCTTAATATTAAACTAACACATCGAGGAACGTGCGTTTGTTAAAAGTTTTCACAATTAACAATCCGACAAAATACACACTAAATTAGAATATTGCTGTTGCCATAATTGGCATAATGTTGTAATTAAATTGAACAGATCATTGTGCATGTATTTTATTAAAAGAAAAAAAATGATACTATGGCTACAGTTTGTGGTCCCGTCGCGTAGCCGGAGTGCACTGTATAATTTATGTTAATGTGCATACAGGTGGTCAATTACAGTGTAGGAGTGACCCACCGCCCGGGGCTTCAAATCATCAAACCTGACGTCAACGTTGCACATTAGGTTAATCTACCTGTTGAAACTCCTGTAAGTTGTCTTCAGTATTTTTTAACGACATTTTTAATGTTTTGGCACCTTGGTGACGAAGAGTCAAATAATAACAATGTCAAAAAATGTTATACTTATAATTGTACAATTTATTGTTTTAATTAATTCTCACCATTGACCTGTAATGACCATTGACTTTATAATTAGACAAAAATATTAAGACTATCCCACGGTATAAATAAATGCAATAACAACAAAGGCAAAAACAACCAAAACAACAGCAGTAGCACGAGAAATATAAACGGTATAATAATTTGCACTGACGTTTAAAAACATGCTATTTGACAAATGACTTTTTATTTATGCTTGTAACAAACTTTGATGAGAAGATTTTTTTTTGTACCAGAGTTAATTTATCTGTAGAACACAAATCGCCAAATCCCGAGCCGATCTTTACCCGCCGGTAGCCAGCCCGCAGGTCTCAATCCACACGGAATTAAGCATCTGGACTTGCAAGTGAAGTTTAACCAAAAATTACCAAGATCATTCTGAAAATGTATCATATTTTATTTACGGCTAGGACAGTTTGCAAATTTAATCAAATTGTCGATTAAAAAAAGAAAATTTGTTTGTATCATGCACCTGAATATAAAACAGTACAAATTGTTGCTTATGCTATAAAAATCAACGCTGGCACTCAATTATTATCGATTATCGGATTAAGGTCGAAGAGGTCTCGGGACAATCGTCATTTGAGGCGTCCTGGAGGATTCTTCGGATGGGAGGTAGTGTATACTTAGAGAGGTCTCGAGCTGAAAGATTGGAGAACTTGAGGAAGCGAGAACTAATCAATTCTTTAAAGAAGGGAATGTTAAGGTCATTGAGGGTAGTTAGGTTAGAGATGCGTTCATGTGCTTGGAGAATCTTTCTCAAGGATTTTGATTGGAGCTTGAATAAATTTGATATTAGATGACATGGGGTACCCCATAGCTCTGCACCAATTATCCAAATTAAGCAGAATTAATGTTTTTTATTATTTGTACTGTATTTCATTGACATTTGACGTCGGTTCATAAAATCTTCGAACTTGTCCTTGCCGACTATATTGGGTTTCATTGCTAGCTAGCAATTTCTTTACGTTAAATTATCGACGTTAGTAAGACTGATTATTCTACCTGAACCTAATTTGGGAGTATTTTTACTCGATCACTTTCATATTTCACACTTTGCTCTGATGAGCTTAAGATGCTCCTGGATATTAGACGTGGGTTGGGTAGGTTTGTAGTTAGGAGATAAAATTACTACTATTTCTACGTCAATAGAATTGCTTTGAATGAAAATAAGACAGATCAAAAGCCTGGGTACAGCCAACAAAGGAATAGTTATCTACTCCAACAGCCAGGTGACACTTCCTCAATGGCAGAGATGTCTATAGCCGTTTGGTATTGCATCAAGTAAGAGAGATATGAGTAGGCCGATCTATTTGCCAAAAAAACTTTGATAAGGACCCGTATCAGCCCTGAACATTTTTGCTTACACAAATTTGCCAAAATGTTGATCTATGAGACACTGGGTTTCCAAGACAGAGGCACGCTAAAAAGTACATTAAAGGACCATTGCATAAACTACGACAGTGCTATTAAATCTACGAGGTGTCAAGATTAGAATGATAGTCGGACTTCTGTAACTGCACACTCCGTAGGCCTAGACATAAAGTGTATCAGAAGAAACAAACCTGTTCCAGGAAGAAGAAAGAACGTTGAAGCAAGATTCTTGCGCCTGGAAGAAGAAAACGCCAAGGCTTGAAGGAAACCAAGGAAGCCCTCAACAAAGATTTGGAGTCTGGTAAAACACCTTAGATTAAGCTATAGAAGTACAGATAATGATCTAGATTGGTCGTGTTGTGCCAAGTCGTAAACCGCTACTCTCAATCTTAAACCTTAGGTATGAACTGGTCCGCCTATCAAAGCTATTTTGATCAGTGAGAGTGTGTTTATGCAGATCGTCATCTTCGGTGGGGAGGGTTATAAACGTCAGTGGCAAGACCACGAAAACCTCGCAGAAGGAACTGAACTTCATCTGATATATATATTATAAAAACGGGGCTATGAAGACACGAAATCCCCTAGGGAAGGAAGAGGTTCCTTCTCTTTGATGAGGAAAAGCCCGAACTTGAAAGATATCTGAGAAAAATGTTTGGAACTGATACAAAGCAGCTTCTTTGTAGCTAGCTTAGTAATAGCAATTGTTCAATAGACCAATATTGGTCCCATTGTGCAAGGTCGTACACAGGGCTTTTTTACAACCTTAACCTTAGGAGATAAAATGCAGTACTCTCCGTGTAGGTGTAAGGAGTTAGGTGGAGATAAACAGACAGGTCAACAGTATAACACTATAAAATAAGAGATCACGAATGTTCCCTTGTTGGGCGAATTATTGGTTGATCAAATTAAAGAGATCTATAAGAAGGGCCGATATAAATTTCAGACAGTAATTATCTTAAGTTTCAGAAATTCTATTGATCCAGAAATGAAAAATAATTAGGTCTTTAAAAAGAGATGTCAGTAACGTAGTCGTTATTAAAGCATGTATACAGGGCGTTCGGGAGTAGCCGTTACAAACTTTGCTACTAGATTCTCCATTTAAAATGGTCCGAATCTCAGCGGTTTCGGAGTTATTCCACTTTTTCTGATTTTTTAAGATTTCACGACCTGGCTTCAAATAAACAATGATAGCTCCAAAATGAAAAGGTTTTAGGCAAATCAGTTGATAACATTGAAAACTACGTTAAATTTCCAATGAGATGTGATCAATACTAAACTTGTAAACGTTCGGGAAATAAGAGTTTTAGCTGCGAGAACTTGGAAAAATAATTTTTTTGAAGTTGAAAAATTTACTATGCTGATTCTAAACTACTATTTCCAAACCTAGAGACCAGCTAATTTCAGAAAACCTACTGCATTTAATATCCTTTTTAGTGGTTTAATGTTTTAAAATTACTTTTTTCAAATATAAAGAAATTGATGGAAGAAAGTAAAAACCGCTGACGGTGGTAAATTAAAAAAAAACTTAACGAAATTTTGAATGAATTTATTAAAAGTTTTTTTAAAATTTGGGTGCAAAACCGCAATAGTGCAACCAATGCGATTGCAACTTTGATTAAAGGATTAGTTATTTTAAAGTATTATTATTTTCCAGAATAAAAGAGTTTTAAGATTCAAAACGTTTTTAGTTATCTATGTGATATCTTGCTAACACTATGGCTATTTTTCTAATGAAGAATACGCAGATTTACTCTTATGTAAGTAAACAATTACATAACTTTGGTTTGGAACCCAAGTTTAAAAACGTTTAATAAATGCATTCAAAATTTCTTTAAGTTTTCATTTTTTTAATCTTTCGACCTTTCCACCTTACCAATCCGTCAACCACGGTTTTTACCTTTCCTTCATCTATTTCTTCAACTTTGAAAAAAGTAATTAAGAAATCAATTACACCATTAAAAAGGATATAAAATGCGGTACGTTCTCTGAAATTTGCTTTGGGTTTGGAAATAGTAGTTTAGGATCACCATAGTAAGTTGTTCAACTTTGAAAAAAAAAGTTTTTTCAAAGTTATCATTACTAAAACGTTTATCTCACGAACGTTTACAATTTTAGTATTGATCACATCTTATTGGAAATTTAACGTAGTTTTCAATGGTATCAACGGATTTGACCAAAACCGTTTAGTTTTGTTATAATTGTTTATTTGAAGCAAGGTCGTAAAATCTTAAAACATCAGAAAAAGTGGAATAACTCCGAAACTGCTGAGATTCGGACCATTGTTAATTAGTACTTTTGGTTCCATTTTAAATGGAGAAACCAGTAGCAATGTTTGTAACGCGAGTTGCCGAACACCCTGTATGTATAAATATAATATGGAATAGCAATTTTTAATTTATAATTTTAAATTTATATTGGTTTTACAAAATAGAAGTGTAAAAATCTTTGAAATTGACCAATTTTGACAGGCGTATAGAAGTCGCGCACTAAACCCCTACTTATTTCTAACAATTTAAGAAAGTCAAAGCGTCGACATAATAATCGTGCTAAATCTCATTATGTTAAACGAGATGTTGGGCGATTTAAGCGAGGAGGCGAATTGGCCCTTTTCACGTCCAAATCGGGCGTATTTATACATTTCTAAGTGATGGGATGACCTCAGGCGCTTAAGTAACTGGCTTTTTCGAAGCTATGCACGCCTTTTGGAAACGCGGCTGTTCTCGAGGAGAAAAGAATGTGGTTTCCACTATGTAATACGAAATGTGTTAAATCGTGACTTGTAGTAGCATGCTCTAGACTTGACTTTTGAATTTCACAGAATAACGTTGCGCACGTTCTCTCTCATTCCGTTCCGCAGAAAATTTGTTTCTTAATAAAACTTTATATCACAATTAAAACTCTAATCCACAATGTCACAACTTGTTAAGGTAAAAACGCGTTTAGCGGAATATGCTGACAACTTCGATCTGAAAGTTAGAACTTTGTTGTTGTTTATTATATACATTACCGGTCATTATTATACATCACTATTTATTCATATTATCATTATTTATAAATGTTCATAAATACAAAAAAATTAATATTCAGTGCTTATTTCATTTAACAAATCATTTAACAAAGTTCATTAAAATAGTTTCAATGATTTGGACTTCTTGGACACCTCAAAAGCACAGATTTTATAACTGGATTGCTTCTAGGTTTTGCTTCTTATTTTTGTGTGCTTCCTTGCTTACCTGGATGGCTTGAATGGATCTTTGCTGGGATGCTCGTGTACTCGTTTTGTGTTTCACTGCATGCTGAGATAGTGCTTCTACCTTCCATGTAGGGAAGCTCTAGTAGTCTGGTCCTGTGCTTTCTTGCGTATTTTTTTGTTTTAGGTATATAATCTTTGTTGATATGCTTGTATAGTCTTAATTTCATATCCATCTTTGGATCTTTTATTGATTTCCTAGTTTAGATGCTTTTGAAGTTTTTTTGCTTGTGTATTTTTTGGATCTACTTTGGATTCATATAGCATCGCCTTTTGGATGCTCTTGTATCCTGGTTCAGTGCTTCCTTGCGTACCTTTGGATTTAGCTGGATGACACAGGTTGTTCGGGGTAGTCTTGGTTTTGCGTCCTCGTATACAGTGTGATCTATCTAGTGTAAGGTACCCGTCTCAAGGGTACGAGTATGGTGTGGGGAAGGCACTACCCTCTAAAGTTCAAAGGATTTGAGGTAAACCAAGCAGAAGGTCAAGGTGAGCAGACAGTTTGTAAGCTTAAAGAAAGTGGCATTGTATAGATAATGTGCTAAATAATGATTGAACAAATTTAGTGGTTTTACATCCTGTCATCTTTTACGTATTCCTATACTTGTTTGATTCATCGCTGAGATGCTCGTATCGTCTTTGCTGTGATGCGCTTGTAAGTTTTTATTCTTCTATGCGAACCTGGGTGGCATATTTTATGGGAAGCTCGTGTAGTCATAGTCTTGTTTCTTGCGTGAATTTGGATGCACTCTTAGTAACATAAATAGATACATTTTTCGTTGTGGTAGATCCTTCATTGCAGGTTTGGCTTCTTTGCTTATCTTTTGGTCTCCCATTCTTCTTTTGGATTCTTCGTTTGGAAGCTCGTGGGCTTCGTTCTGTACTTCCTTGCGTACGTGTATATCTAGCTAAATTACTTCTTAGCTAGAACGTTGTAACCTTGTGTTTGCTTCTTTTCATACATTTGGATCTAGCTAGATGGCTTCTTAGTTGGAATGTTCCTATAACCTTGGGTTTGCTTCGACGCGTACCTTTTGATGTATCGGATGTCATAGTCGTTGGGATGCTTGTGCAGTCTTGTTTTCTGCTTACCTTAAGACAGAACTGGACAGATCTCCTTTTTTAAAAAAGGATTGAACACCACACTCACTCCACCATTTATCATTTCTATTAATTTGCTAGTCAAAGCAGTAATGGATTATAACACAATCAATAACATCACCTCCACTTACTTAAAATCTGTTAGTAAACTAGTACTTTTAAATCTTTATTATAAATTGAGACTTTCATGCTCAAAGATTAACAAATCAATCTGGTTCAATTCCCAATGTTTGAAATTAAAAACTTACTGTGAGTAGGAACTATCTTTTTTAAAAAAGAATTGAACATCACACTCACTCCACCATTTATCATTTCTACTGGACAGATCTTTCGGTTGCATTTTTTTCTCTCTTCTATAACGTACGATCTGGTTTCTGAAATGGGTGCGCCTAATTCTTTTCTCTTTTCTTGCGTAATATTTGATCTAGCTGGATGTCTTTTTTGTGATTCCCTTGTGGTGTTATTTATTCTTCAATGATGATCTGGATGACATCGTTATGTCATCTTGGTTTGCATCTTTGGGTAGCGCTTGATCATAGAATGCTTTTCGTTAGGATCCTCCTGAAGCCTCATTAGATGTTTCTTCGCGTACGCTTGCTAGATGACATCTTAGTCGGGATATTTGTATACCTTTTCTTTGGGTCTTTGCATGCATGCGGATCTAGTTAGATGGTTTCTTAGGTGGGATGTTCCTGTAACCTTGAGTTTGCTTCCATGCATAACTTTAGATGATCTGGATGTCATTCTCGTTGGGATGCTTGTGTAGTCTTGTTTGTGCTTACCTTAAGACAGAACTGGATAGAACTTTCGGTTGCATACTTTGTTTTCTCTCTTTTGTAATGTATGATCTAGTTTCTAAAATGGGTGCCTTCAAGTCTTTTCTCTTTTCTTGCGTAATCTGTAACCTATCTGGATGTATTTTTTTCTGATTCCCTTGTAGTGTTATTTATTCTTCAATGCTGATCTGGATGACATCGTCGTGTCATCTTGGTTTGCATCTTTGGGTAGCTGTTGATCATAGAATGCTTTCGTTAGGATACTCCTGAAACCTCGTTAGATGTTTCTTGGAGTACGCTTGTATCTTGCGAGATGACATCTTAGTCGGGATATTCGTATAACCTTGCTTTTGCTTCTTTGCTTGCATTCTGATCTAGTTGGAGGGCTTCTTCCTTCCGCATGTTCCTGTAACCTTCGGTACCTTTTCATGTGTCTGGACGTTATTTTCGTTGGGAACTGGTGAAGTGTTATTTTGTGCTTCTGCGTAGGTTAAGATAGATTCTTCCCTTGCATTCTTTTTATGCTCTCTCTCTCCTACCGTTCTTCGCTAGGGTGCTTGTGTACCCTTGTTCTTTGCTTCCTTGCTTACGTTTGATCTGGTTAGATGGCTCTTCTTCAGCATACTGGCGTAATAGGGGCTTCGCTTCTTTGCGTAATCCGCTTAGATTGCTTTTAGTTAAGATGCAGGAGTATTGTCACAATCCTCATTGTGGCACTAGCTTAATTTTGTTTCCACTTCCTTGCATACGTTTTAATCCAAGAGGTGCATTGTGTAAAATAATTTTGTTTCCTTGCTTACCTTTTTATCTAGCTGTATGGCTTCTTAGTTAGGATGTTAGTGTAGTCTCATTTTATGTTTTTTTTGTATATTTTGGCTTTAGATGTATTGTTTCCTTGTTCAGATACTGATGTTTTCCTTTTCTTATCAATTTTCGATTTTACATTTTTTATGGTTTTTTTTCTTTTTTACGTCAGTATTATACAGGAATATTACTGATGTTATATATTATGATTG
Source organism: Cimex lectularius (assembly GCF_000648675.2). Classification (NCBI taxonomy): domain Eukaryota; kingdom Metazoa; phylum Arthropoda; class Insecta; order Hemiptera; family Cimicidae; genus Cimex; species Cimex lectularius. Next base: position 281,984 of record NW_019392771.1, on the reverse strand, counting down.
ATACAATATAGGATCCTTGATTTATATAAAGTCAGATTTATTATACTTCCTGTTTAACCCTGAAGGCCACTGTGCCTGGTTGTTTCGAAGACTTTCCATTTATCTGTGTTTTAAAATCCTAATGCCTGACTGTCAAATCTTTAGAAACATAAATTATCCAAAGAATTAATTTTTCTTTTGTAGCAATTTGTTTATAACTTTTTATCCCGTTTATTATATACTCTGCCCAATATTATGTTTTTTAGGCCAAACTAATGATTAATAAGTTCAACATTTGTCTCCTTGCCTGTGAGAATGACCATTATTTACGAATCGAATGAGCGATAAGCCGAAGTGATTATTATTCTATAATAAACAAAATAATACAAGTACAGGTATGAAGTAAGATTGAGCTGAACGAAAAACTGTTGTGTAAAATTTGAAAAGTTCTATTCGATGTCCAGAGACGCAATAGCTTTTTCGAAATGAAGGAAAACATTAAAGAGTTAAATATGTCGTAAGTATGAAATGGGAGTATTGCATTGTGTGGTGGGTCACGAGTCAGAAGATGGTTTGCATAATGAATGGCCGCTATACAGCCGAAGACCAGTCATCTTCTCAGCTTCGGAACGCATTGTTTTCCCTTCACCTCTATTTTTTCAAGCCGGCTATTAGGACTTCTCGACAACAAACAGCCAATTATGGCATAATGATAAATAGGAATAGTTTTAATTAGCCGCTTGCTGGATACTTGCCGAAATCGAACCGTGAACCGTTGCACACATAAACGTAAAACTGTTATTGAACAAATGCCAAAAGTGTGTTATTTTACTTTTTTTGCATAAAAGATTATTCATTTCTGAATAAAACGGACGATAAAAATAAAACGACTATATAAACGGTAGTTGACCAAGCCACCCTTTACGTACGTTACTTAGCTAGGAATTACAATTAATTAAGGTTTTTAGTTGAGATGAAAAAAAGCTAATGGGACGAGCGGGATTCGAACCCACGATCTTCGTCTAGATACGCCGCTGCTCTACCACTTGAGCTATCGTGACCTCGATCCACTCGGACACCAACTTCCTATCTCAACTCCACCTTATGAGTTTTCCCTCCTTTTTGCCATTTTTCAATTAATTGGTCAAGCGGACCACGAAATTAGTGAATTTAATGATTAAAATGAAGTACTTCACTAAAGCTCTCCGTGGCCATTTCATTTGTCGTCGAGAGTCCGATCCGATTACACGACATTTGAAAAATGGCAAAAAGGAGGGAAAATTCATAAGGTGGGGTTGAGATAGGAAGTTGGTGTCCGAGTGGATCGAGGTCACGATAGCTCAAGTGGTAGAGCAGCGGCGTATCTAGCCGAAGATCGTGGGTTCGAATCCCGCTCGTCCCATTAGCTTTTTTTCATCTCAACTAAAAACCTTAATTAATTGTAATGTGTTAATTGGTCAAGCGGACCACGAAATTAGTGAATTTAGCTAGGAATGTCAAGCCGCGAGAAACCATAAGCTCAATTTTGTACGTATGTGTATGAGTGTGCATATGTGCCGAGTTGAACTTAATCAATCAATTATATGGTCAATTTTAGGGAAGCAGTTAAGTAACTTACAAAATACATTTAATTAGACGAAGGAATAACTATGACAACCATGTATATGTTTCATCTACATTTTAATTTATTCTTTCTTCTACAATATTTTTAATTAGTATCGCGTGGTTTACGCAGATTTAATTAGTTTTAAGTATAGCATCCAGTGTTTATTATTAATTCCTGTTTCACAAAGGTCAAGAATATTAATTTTTTTATTAATAGCGTTTGACATTTTGAGTTTTTATAGGTTGTCGATAGGATTTGGAACCTTCTTTTTTTGCGAAATTTTGTTTTAACGATCTTCAGATATTATTAGGAGAATTAGGGACGCCGTGTACATTCTACATATTTTATGCTCTTCGTACTTCACGGAAAAGTTGAAAATCGTGCAAAAACGTCCAAAACCGAACGGAAAAAGTCCGCTTTTTGGTTCTAATTAATTCCAGACTTGTCACTGACCACACAGGCCAGACCCACGCTCGAAAATTGCTCAACGGCCCATTAACGAAATTGCGCTTTTCTGGGGGGCCCTGATCAAGAAACGGGTTCCAGAAAAATGACAGTTTGCCTTTGGTTTTTAGTGCTGTAATTAACCAAATTGATACTGGCATAAACCTATTAAGGTTGTTTAAAATGATATTGAGAATTTAAATAGTGTCCGTCATGTCTCAGAACTAAGAGGACTTGCGTATAATAAGGATTAGCTGTCATCATTACTCCACACCATCAGTCCGGATATTGTAATTAATTTTCAACTTACTAAACATATATATATGTATATATTNTATATATATATATAACAATAATACAACGATTTTCCTTATTCTTTTGTTGTTGTTGAAAATTAATTGTCGGTTGCACTTTCCAGTCATCTCTTTTCATTCTTGATGTTTTTTTTTATAATTGCCCTCTTAATTTGGTTTACTAGTTTTTAAAATCTTCTAGTCCTAGGGAAGAGTATGAAAAGTAAGATTGAAGATGTTCTAGTAGCAGAGGTGGTGGTCAAGGATCAGGCCGCAAAATCTTCTGCATCTTTTTTATGTAATGTAATAATGAAAATTCTATTAAATCATGATATACAGGATGTCCCATTAACAGACGTCAATATTTCAGTAGGTAATTGCGCATGTCAAATAGGACTAAAAAGTTCATATTGTCCAAAGTGTGATTCTCATTTGTATCCGAGACGTTCAACCTTTCAGAACGTTATTCCAAAATGTTCCCCGCATCTCATAAAATCATAAATTAATATCCTACTGTAAATTTTAATAAACCAATGGAAAGGCCATTGAAAAATGATTAGTATCCATTTTCAGAAGATAAAGTTTTACGATTTTTCAAAGTTCGTATCAAAAAGGACAAGTAAGCTTTTTTTTGTTGTGTAAATACTGACAGATATGGCGTTTACATAAAGGTTTTCCCTACCAGTAAGCATTAAATATTTAATTACAAAGGTCTGTTACCACCAATGTAAAATTAACGGTTAAATCTAGGTTACTAGGCCATTGAACCATCTATGACCATACGTTTGGTCGCACTTTTTCTATTTCCTGATGGACACCAACCCAATTGGAACCTACTCTGAAGTCTTAATGAAATATCATTCATTCTAGGGCCCAGATTTTGACGCAGAAAGTTGAGGCGACCTGTGAAATTCAGTAGTATAACATGCTCTGACCTTTGAGAAATAAAGTAAATGATTTGCAACCAATAATTAGGGGGAACGTTTCTGTAATAAGCTTTTCTGCCATTACTCATAGAACCAATAAAATTTTACTTTAACTTTACACAACGGCAACTGCAAACTCGTAAAAGTTTTAACTCCTGAGGATTTTGTATTTTGTTTACTTCAGCTTACAATAAAAAGGACAACCCCCTAGAAAGGATTCAGGAATCTTGTGCAGTGATGAGATATGTGAAGCAGGATGGACACTGGAGAGCAATAAAACCTATCAGGAAACGATGACAGGCTCGCATTCCTCAAAAAAGGTGGTCATTTTATATTTTGTTTGCTTAGGGTTACAATAAAAAAGCAGTATCATAGGTTTGTCAATGTTCTTTTCATTGGTGTAATCCAGTTTACAGTAGGAGTAACATTTTATTAGAAACGAGGGATTTTATGGCTGAAGTAAAGTGAAAGGTGAAATATCTTGAATAAAATTGAGAACCTGACTTTGGACAATAGAGACTTTTTTGTCCAATTTGTTATGTAGAATGACTTCCTAAAGTATAGACTTATGTTGACAGGGCAACCTGTACATCATGTTCTGGACAGTTTGAACAAGAACAGAGCGGATCCTTTAATGATATGGCAATAAAACTTGAATCATCCATGCTGAATAAAAACTTCACTTTATTACCTAATCAAAATAATCAATTGATCCTATTCTTCCAACTTTGGCTGATTAATTTTTGTAATTTTCAGTATCTCTTGTCAAACCATGAATCCCAACGTGATTTATGTTCAAAATTAGTAAATCGAACCTGTTATTTTTTTTTTTTTACCAAGAAGTTAATAAGTTTATTATAAACTGGATAGAAATGTCAGAAAATCTAGTTTCTAAAAAGTTTAACTTGCAATAAAACATTCTTGGTTGCAAGTCAGGGCTTCCGTAGCTCTTCTTCACGTACCACTTTAAACTTGAACTTCGTTCACTGAAACAAATGAACGTGCGTATTTGTGGGGCCTATGTCCTTGGAAGGCCACCTTTCCGTCAGAAAGGTGACGTGCAGTTCATAAAACGTTTTTACGATGCTATAAAATTACCGGACGGAGGGTTTGCATATTGATTTAAATGTAATTACGAGCTCAAGCTCTCCGTATAAAAGGACCCCGCTGGGATTTACGGCTTACATGGAGGCCGAAGTTAAACCTCCTCTAACCTGGATTCCTCTGGTGGTATTTAAGAAGATAATTCAAACGTTTCTTTTTATATTAATCGATCTTTTTCGGACTAAAATATAAATTATTTGATAAAATATTGTACAACCAGTACTAAAATTATAATGTTATAAATTTTAACACAAAGTGTATTTTGAAATTTAGTTTTATGTATGTACAGTGAACTATAGCCACACTACAAGATTATCCACTATACCTACACTATAAGATTATTGTATTTTATTATCAGGTAAACAGAAAAGTTCATTTTTTTGGCATTTCATTTGTTATTGCTTTAATACCGTTAATTAACATCCATCTATATCCATAAGAGGATTAGTTGTTTACTTAACGTTCTGCCAAGAGTCAATGCCTCAGTCTAGTATACTATATGTACTGGTAGTAGTTAGTAGTATAGTCAAGTATTCACTTTTAGCTCTGTACTATGGCGGCTATGGCGGCCGATGCAGTTCGTAAATTTTTTTAACTTTTTGAACCACGTTTGGGCAGTGCGCTCAATACTCTTTACCTAATCCTCCGCTCTTATCTAACAGAACGGTTCTTTCGAGTCCGACAAGGATCAGATTACTCCGAATAATGCTCTCTGGCTATGGGAGTACCGCAGGGCAGTGTGCTCGGACCAATCCTCTACATCGTTTGTACTGCAGATATTCCCACTAAACCTACCACCCTACTTGCATCCTTCGCCGATGATACAGCTGTACTATCCTCCAATTCCGATCCTGCGGTTGCTTCGGAAGATCTGCAGGAACATATCTCATGTATAGCAGATTGGTGTAGACAATGGAAAATGAAGATAAACGAAAGCGAGCGTCCATGTCACATTTACACTCCGAAGCAAACCTCCTCTCACGATATACTACAACAACATTCCTATCTCCAAATCCGACTGCGTTCGCTACCTTGGGTTCCACCTAGACTCACGACTAACGTGGAATCAACATACACGACTGACACGACAAAACCTAAACAGACGGTATGGTCTACTGCACAGACTTATAGGACGACAGTCTAAATATAGACAAAAACCAAACTTACAATTTACAAAAAACTACTACAACCGATTTGGATGTACGGAATAGAACTGTGGGGAACCGCTAAACCTTCCATATCCAACGTCTCCAATCCTTTCAATCTAAAGTCCTCAGATTCATTGTAAATGCTCCTTATTATGTCTCAAATGCTATCTTGCACACCGACCTTCAAATTCCTTATATCCAAAAATTTATTCCCCAAAAATTTACCAAGTTTCACAAAAAACTCTCCCACCATCCAAATAGTCTTGCCCAAGCCCTGTCCGATAGAACCCATCCCTACAACCCCATAAGGCGTCTTAAGAGGAAATGGCCTCGCGACCTCCTTTCCGCGTAAACTGTAAAAAAAAAACATAAACAAAGTGAAGAGGGAGGATAACATTGATTATTTTCTCCCCTCAATGTAAATAGTTGTACATAAGTTCATGTATCCGCAAATTACATATTGTAAATAATAATTACAAATTGTAATAAAAATAAATAATAATAATAAAAAGATCCATAATAAACAGCCTAATAGAAATAGACGTATATAGAAAACCCACAACTACAGACACTATGATACCAGCGGATTCTTCTCACCCATGGTCCCAAAAGGCTGCTGGTTTCATTCGGCTCATAGACCAGATGTTAAAACTTCCGCTAACACCTGATAACTATAAAAAAGAATTAAAAACTATTAAAACCTTAGAAAAAAAACAACGGGTATCAAGAAATATTTGTTGATAGGTTGCTAGTTAAAATAATAAAAAAATTAACTTTAAACGAATCAACAATAGGACTCAGCCACCCCTCCACAAATGAATCATTAGGTTTCCGTTGTTTGCCATACATTGGTGAATTATCGGAAAAAGTTAGTAAAATTTTTAAACAAGAAGGTTTTAGAATAGCTTTTAGAAGTACGGGTTTACTTAAAAACATCCTCTCAAAACCTAAACACAAAGTAGACAATTTGGAAAAAAGCGGGGTTTACCAACTCAATTGTAATGATTATATAGGACAAAGCGGTAGAGAAATAAAAACAAGAGTAAAAGAACAGTTGCCTAAATCGAGCAAATTTTCGGAATTTAAGGACCACCTAAAAGAAACAAAACATATTTCAATTCAAATCTAAATACAAGCGTGTTACATAGTTTCAACAAAGGGAAATAATTAGATTGGTTTGAGAAATTTGAAATTAAAAAATGTAAAATTGAACATGGTGATAAATGCATTAATAATATAACAGATTTTGATCTACCTCCCATTTTAAATATGTACATAAATAATATCAAACATCCAAATAATTAAACTAATTATTTTAATTGTTATTATTTTTATAATAATTTATAGTAATATTAAGTATTTATTATTTTAATATTTATTTGTGTTATAATTTCCGCGTTTCGCACGTTCAAATTGAGCGCCATTAAAAAAATCACCTGCTAATTGGAACGTCGCGTTGGCGGAGGTATCAGCGGGTTCTCTTTGGCAATTCATGTCGAGAGACATTGTTGTAGAAGTCCTTCAACCTGATGATGAGCTAAAAGGCTCGAAATCCGGACGTTGCAAAACAACTTACTGTGAGTAGGAACTATCTTTTTAAAAAGGATTAAAAAAAAGATCTGTTTAAAAATAGATTTAGAATTTGTTCCAAAAAGACCAGAACAGATTATTCTAATTATTAGAATTACATTTTTGCTCGGTAGGATTCAGGGAAGGTGCTAATATAAAATGATATCCAAAATCAAAGGAAGCTTGTAAAAAACTGCTTAAACACAAAAATCATACAACAGCCTACTATTAACCACGGAACTGAGTATGCTAGTGGAATACTAAAGTAGTAAAACTTAACTACTTAATTATTAGAAAATTAAAGAAAAAGCAGATTGAGCCTATTAAACGTAAATTTGTCCCAAAAGGAAGTGAGGTCAATTGCGATAGTTATTAGTCATATCGTTTCGTATAAACATACAAAAATTTCAGTGCGATTGTCAACTTTTATCCCGGACAACATATTGCCATGTTTTAATTGATTAAAGGCCTAGTAATTATAACACATGTAATATAGAATAGTGGTTATCTATAAAATTTTATTTTCCATTACGTCTTTTTGAACATTAATTCGTTTTGTGCGGTAAAGACCTATAAGCGTTCACGAAGATTTAATGGAGTACGGGTTATTAATAAAACGAGATAGCCTGATCTCGGCTAAGAGATCCAGGGGAGAGATATATGGACCAATTTATATTATATATTGTTCGCAATTTAATCTTAGTTTCACAAATGCAATGCATTTGGACGTACAGTTCGTTTTTCGTTAGAAACCATGAATAGAAAGGGTTAAAATATCAAAAATTTTCGTTTGATGAATCGTCCATATCGAACACTTACGTTCAACTGTAGCAATACTTGATCATTCATTCCATCTACTACATAATAAAATAATCTTTTCCTTAATTTATTGTAGCTATTAATTTTGGGTATATTTGGTATATTTATGCAAATTATGTTAATCGTTGTATGCTCAAGTCAAGAGTTTTATAACCAATAGCAAACTATTGTTTCGGGTCTGTTAACCAGTATGAAGTGCGCTATTTCGAGTATATGAAAACTTGGTTCTTTGTTCGTACCAATTGGACTCTTCCATTTAGCACTTAAACTTTCATCTATTGTTACAGATTTCGCTTAATAGGATTTTCTGGAAGATTTACGATTATTTATGAAGTATAGAATTCTCTTCTCTTCTGAGGGGTATGACATTTAGGTCTATATTGCCTTTCCTAGGCTCCTAACTACTGCCGAGCAGTAGCGTTGAATATGTTCTTTTGTATCTGTTTCTTCTAGACGTAGTCGACATTGGCCACTTTTGATAGTTCTTTTTTTAAAGTGTTATTTTTATGAGCCGTGTAGCTCAGAGCTACTCAAAAGTAATGGATTACTGACTCGAGTTACTAACCAATCAGGAATGAGCCAGTTCCAATGTAACTGAATGGATATCGCAGACGAGGTAACTAGTCGTTGTTACTAACGCGTTACTAATCAGTTTCAGGGAACTCTGTCGCTACCGTTGCACTGTTTCGGCTGATTTTCAAAGACAATATGGGTTTTCATGTTCTTTGTGTTAACCCCGTTAACTCTGTTAGATTCTGTTAGATCAAGAAAAATGATGACGTAAACTTGTAAGAATCGGCTTGTTAACATTGCTCGATCTAACAGGCCAGGGCCGATGTTAGATGTTAGGTCGAAAATGTTGTCAAATTGCTATTCGTTAGGGTAACTAACATGGCACAGGCAACCAACAGGTGTTTTTTGTTTACACGTATTTTTATTCTTAAATAAGCATTAAGTAAATCAGACCAATACATTCTTTTGTTAATTTCTGACCTGTACTTATACTCTCATTTATAATAGAAACATCCCCTATCCGGTCGGGTGTGATGTAGGTTTCAGAAAAACATTTTCTTTATCGGGCACTCTCAACACGACACGCAAGGATGGCACAATTACACAGAAGACAAACACTTTGAGCCCTGAAGATGATCTCAATAAAGATCGAAACGTTGGCACGATAAAAAAAATGTTTTTCTGAAACCTACATGACACCCGACCGCATCTCACGATATCTGAATAACTATCGATTAACGGTCACTAATCTCTACACACGTTAGGATATAAGCTATTTAAGCGTGTCATTTGTTAGTACTTTTCGAGTGCATAAATAGCATTTGGAATGAAAGAGTTGATTAATTTTCCTTTTTTATTAACTTCTGGCATCTTACAGTTGAACACAAAAGAAAGCCAAAACATACTACAACAAGCCTTCAAGGGCTGTTATAGCTTTATTTTTGGTTCGGTTTGGTTTATTGCGGAAAAATTAACATTTAACATACTAAGAAAAGAAGGGGGCATTCACGATCTTACTGGTCATTTCTCTATTCGAGTTAACACGGGTTAATATCTTACAAACATCGTGAATACCCCTAGTATTGAAAAGCGTAGCTTGAAGTTGTAAAAACAGATGAACGCCAAATCCTATATGTATTCGTAATCTTTTGTATCAATTATAGTAGTAGCTTCATCGCTTGACTCATCAACTGTCAAAGATCAAAAACAGGGATGATGATCCTTCCATGATTTTAATGAATGAACTAGCGATATTGATCTTTTTTGAGTAGCTTCGTGTCTGGATCGTTTCAGTCTGTAAAAAGTTAGTAACTGGTGCCAGTTCCGTTTGTTTTGAATATCTCCGTATATAGGTGGCCATTCACGATCACTCCAAATGGAACCGCGCCAAGCCGTACAGCTCCATTTGGAGTGCCTGAAATTTGAGGGGGCATTCGCGACCGCTCCACAGCCAGTCGCTCAGAACGTCAACTAGTGAATTACCTTCTCAAAATGGATGACGATTTCTTGTGCTACTCTTCTGTTTATTTATATATTAAAAGCAAAAAATCGAAGAGAAAATGGTGTAAGAAGTGGCTCCTGAACAGAAGCCGTTAATACCCACATCAATTTGATGAAAGAACTTTCCCTTGAACCCGCTGATTGGAGGAACTATTTAAGGATGGATGAAACGTCTTATTTATTCATTATATTGTGTTCTATTGACCAAATTACTTATTTCAATTATCTTTTTTGTAAGGTTTTGGTTGAAATGAGAAAGCTAGTGCCACGAGCGGGATCTGAATCCATGGCCTTCGGCTAAATGCGCCACCACTTGAGCGATCGTGACTTCGATCCTCTCCGACACCAAAAAATGGCAAAAAGAGAGAAAATTCGAAAGGTTGTAGATTGAGATGGGGAGTTGGTGCCCGAGTGGATCGAACTATCGAAGTCAGGATAGCTCAAGTGGCGTATTTAGCCGAATGTCGTGGATTCGAATCCCCTCGTGACACTATTTTTTCATTTCAACCAAAACCTTCCAAAAAAAAGATTAACGTCTTATTTATATTTTCTCCAGCTTGTTTAGAAAATTGACACCTTGATTAGAAAACAAAGACAGTCATGAGAGAAATCATCACTACATGAAAGGTTGGCAACGACATTACGATTTCTCGCTACAGGGATGAACTACAAAGAACTTATGTTCTCTACTACGATTTCTGATCATTGTTAGGGGTTATCAATACCGCATCTCTCATTGCATTTGTATCCTTTGTTTTGAAAACGTCGACCAACTGGTTGAGAATCGAATTTCTTTTATTTCTACCGTGGTAATATAATCATTGTCCACTACTTTCATAAACATGGTAAACTTTCATACAATTCAATCACTTCAACAATAAAATCTCGATTGGATGTCATTACCAATAAAGAATAAACGTTTTTGACTTTTTGAGAATGTACGACGGAGACGTTTGCTCAGTGACAGAAAGGCGGTTTTGACCGGTCGAATATTCGGCACAGCCGGGCACGCCAGTTCAGTTTTGCCATTGACGTGGTTTTTGGAAGGGCGTCGCTCCGTTTGGACTGCTAGGAGCGATCGTGAATGGCCACCTTTTAAGCCATCAGAGCTTTTAGTTTGGCTGGATAGGATTAATACTTACTCCACTAGGGTATGTTTTTTCGGGTAGTCGTTTTCCTTACCTCATGCCTGGTATATTCCCAGTATTTGCTGTGCACCATAGTTGCACAAGATTCTAAATCTTTGATAATGTAATTTATGCCATAAAACAGATTTGCCCGTATGCTGCTTCGAGTTTTTAGTTAGTATGTCTGCTGCCTAATTAATTGTATATGTCGTTTATTATGCACCTTTTGGTAGAAATACCCTACTAAAAACACGCACGCATGTACTTATGATTTTATTACCACTTTGGCATAAATATTTCAACGTGTTGCAATATTGCTATAGGGGAGTATAACGTATATATAAACTATCTTTACAAGACATACAAATAATATATGGTTTTGGAATTTAGTTTGCATTAAGTGAAAACGAAAGTGCAATTTATTTAAATTAGCGGAATGAGACGTTAATCGGTTAAGATTTATTTTACCTGCCAAGGGAAGTTAATGAAAAATAACTCTTGCTCAATGGTCAAAAAAGCGACGAGAGCTTATCTGGGACGGGGATGTTTGATGAAGTCTTTTTCGTAGGATCGAGCGGGAGTTATTAATGGCTTGGCCCCTCCTTGTTTTCAATTAGTTTAAAGTTTAATTTACGTCAAAGATTAGTCGAAACTCGCTTTTTATTTATTGGAAATGTGGTGCGGGGTTATCAATAAGTATTTATATTCAAATACGTAACAGAGTTGGGTGGCGTCACTTTCCGAGGAGCGGTCTGACCCACTAAAGTTCCATCCCGTTTGCAACAATCTGATCTTGCGGCCATAATATAAAATATTCCCTTCCCTTTTTAGAAACATTTGTTTCACTTTTATTAGAGACCAGATAGATTTAAACTTTACACGACACAAGTGGTTAATTTTTTAGGAAGTTTTAAGATGTTGTATTTTGAACATTATGTGCTTATATTGGCAAGTAGTTTTTACTGATAGAATAGGGGTTTAAAAATATAATTTTTCCGATCTTTTCTGTTTTAAATTCTAAGACGAGTGTTTCATAAATTGCACTATTATTGAAAGTCTTTATGATTAAGATTTCACATATCAAGAGCACTGCTGATAGGTGGTCCTAGGACGATCTGATTTGTAGAAGAAGGGTTACGTCATTAATGATCGGCTATGCGAGGTTGACACAGGAAACATACTTTTGGACCAAAGCCCGCGTATGTGTGTGTGCAAAAACGAATATCACTTTATTCAAAGCTAACAAAGTATGTATTGGTTATTTGGAGATCGTGAGATGCGGTCTGGTGTGACGTAGGTTTAGAAAATCATTTTCTTTATCGTGCCAATGTTTCGATCTTTATTGATATCATCTATAAATCAATAAAGATCAGATAATCAATAAAGATCGAAAGATCGAAACGTTGGCATCACAAAGAAAATGTTTTTCCAACCCTACGCCACACCAGACCGCATCTCACGATCTCCAATAAAGGTCACTAAACACCAGATACAAAGTATGGACTGTTGCATTCCAATATCGGACGACCGACTTGCTATGGCTAGCTGTAAATTACGATGGGATCATACGACATGTAAGGAATGGGTACTTGATGTGTCCCACTTAATCGAAGGGTGCCACTCTTTGGCTGTAGATAAAGGACAAGTAAAGGTGCCCCTACACTATCAAGCGGCTTGATCAAATGCTTGAATCTCCGATTGATGGGAGCTTCAAGCGTGCTTCAATCAACCCTTCAATCTTTCGGTCAAAACTCCCTCGACCCTCATCAGTAGAAGCCGTGAAGTGGAGCAGTGCGTTTCGCTGTTTGATTTTTTGTTTTGTTTCGGTGCTGAATGGTTTCAAATACAAATTTGGGCTTCCTAGTCTTAACATTGGTTGCCCTGAAGCAGAAAAAACAGCAAAAGAAAAAACGACGATGGGCTATGGAGTGGTACAAACTGAGAAACCGCTTCACTCATGAACATCTACTAAACTTTCTGTGTGAATCGGAACCAGAGGACTACAGGAACTTTTTGAGAATGGACGAAGAAAGTTTTGATTATCTACTTCCACCGAGTGACTGACGCAATGCTTGATGAAAATTGCCCTACACTATCAAGCCGCTTGATCATCTGCTTGAGACATTCAAACTTCCTATCAATCACCGTCAATGCTTGCTTCAAGCGTCAATCATGTTTCTACACCATCAACCACGCTTGATACAATCGATTTACTCAAGCATTTGATCAAGCCGCTTGATAGTGTAGGAGCACCTTAATGTATATCAACTAATATAAGGGATTGTGCACGACAGCTTGCATTTGGGTCCCCTGTTTCGCTATTTAGAGGAAACAGGACTGTTTTACTGTGAATAGTACTTTGTAGAATTTCGTCTTGTTTCTCTTTGCTTATATTGAGCCTGAATGTATTTATTAGCGTGAATGAGTAGTATGGGAAGGCTGATGGCGGAATGTTGAACACCATCGTCCTCAATTAGATTAGTTAAAGGGTGATGAAGGAATACCACCCTAACTTAGTAGAATAGGAATGTAGGTATGTAAATAGGAAAAAAAATTTAAGAGTGAGTAGGTTTGGATCTAGGTCTAGAAGCTACCTAGCGGTTGATAACCCCTGTAGCCCAACCTGGGTAGCTGGATCGATTAGACCGAGGTCTGACTCCGAACTACCAACACCCCGTGGTTCTCGATGCGTAAATTACGCAAAACCTAGAATTGCCAGGAAACTGCGAGAAGTGTTAGATAGGCTTAACTCTGTACATCTGTGCTTATATATCAAACAGTAATCGGTAATCTTTAATAAATAATTTAATTTATGATTGTTTGATTAATTACATCTTATCTTAAATACATCATAAGAATCTTTCAAAATATATCCAAAAATATCCATTAGGTAGTTCTGACATTGCTATTCGGATGTAACACAAGTGTAGTTAATTAAAGATATCCGAATAAAAATGGATAGAGACAGATTAAAAGTTTTTTTCTACATGTTTATAAATTAACACATCGTTTTTCTAGGACCGCATTAAGGATGACAGCCTAACAATTTTTCAAGACGTTTTTGTAATGACTATGGTGATTTGGTGTAAGTAAAATACTGTCAACCTAATTGATGGTCGGGTATTAGTTTTCCTTCTTTTTTGACACTTAATTTGTTCATGTTTTTCGAAAGATTTTAAAAACACGTGCAGTTATGAATATATAAAGACATCCAAAAATTATATAATACATCTTATTCTAATACTGCTTGTTGGGGAAGGAGAATGAGGCGATACAACGTCAGTGAGAGTCATAGCAAACGGCCCATGTTAATTGAAATTTGTTAAATTAACAATTCAACAACTGTTTCATCCCTTAAAACATAAACTTGTAGATGCGTCGTTTATCATCATTTTGGCAGGCCTATCCTCGCTGGGTCCGTCTGTTGGAGTCGTCCCGCTTCAACACCATGTTAAGTTAGGATGTCATGCCTCACCCTGTTTATAACCCTAACCAACCACTGATATGGCGACTGGCCTAAAGCTACACTGTCCAGAGATTATTAGTGGGTAGAAAGAGATAAAAATTGTATTGTGATATGTTTTATATCATGTTGTATTATACTATGTTTTATGATAATAACCAAAAAAATATTTTATATTCCTATTTCTCTATTCCTGTTCAATATATTATGTCTCTCCTCATCTATCTGTCTAAATGTTTGTCTATGTATGTGCCCAGTCTAATTAATACAAGATTACTACTAAGTGAACGAAAGTAGTTCTGAGTTTTTTTCGAGTTTACGTTGCGAACAGCTGTCAAAACTTAAAATAGTGGTTGTTTGTAAGAAAACGACCCACATGGGTTCCCCCTCAGTATAGTGGGGAAGGGGATTAAAGTTGTTGAGTCCATCGATCAAATGTCGGGATTGTGTAATTGGGAGGTTCGTGGCTATTAGACGAGTCGGACAGAGACAAACTGGTTAAAACCCTGGTTCGACCTCTCTTCAAAGACGAAAAATTATTTAGCCTATCAAAACACTGGACATTATTTTGATTTTCCTCGGATAAACTTGTAACTATTGCCACCAGTCCAAAACTCCAAACTAAAAAGTATGTCGCGTGTTTGAATACATTTCTAATATATCGGAGTTTCATTTATATTAGATAGGAATAAGATAGGAAAAGAAGTCTTTTCAGAGGATCTTCGGAAGATCCTCTTAAAAGACTTCTTGTATCCAGCAGGTCGATAATCTAGTTCATCGTTACAAAGATAGGAAAAGTTATATTTTCATCTAAAATAATTTAAAACGAATCCAAAGAATTAGAAAACGTAAACCAGAATGTACGTACTAAAGCTTTCGATAGGATCAGTAGTTAGATACTCAATTACAAAATATATACACAATAAAAAAGTAAAGTAGTAATAGCAGTAATTCCTGTCATTATGAGAACTGTTCAACTGTTCAACTGCACGTTGGCTGCGCGAACGGGGTCAAGCTACTTTACAATATTTTTTCATATTTCTCTCTATTAAAAACTTATGCATTCTAACTCAGAACATACATATATGCTTACAAACATAAATATATATACATTAAATTCGACCTAATTGGCCTAATTGGCTTGAGAGAGAGAGAGAGAGAGAGAGAGAGAGAGAGAGAGAGAGAAAGAAAGAGAGAGTTGTGTGTGTGTGTGGTGTGTGTATGCATACAAAAGATACGGCATTTTATTTTTACCCTGCCTATTATCTTGTAAAACTATGTATATTTCCAAAGGTAATTAAAGGTAATTGGCAATAATGGGCCATCTATTTACCACATCATTGTATCTGATGCTTTCCTGCGTTCTTCCTCTCTTTTATAGTCTGTTGAGGATTTTTGGTTAGGATGTTGTAAAGAATGTTTCCGGGATCCTATAGTCCTCCTATAATCTTCATTTCCCATTTCTACGAATGGGTGTCTGATTTTATGTATTACGGTTATGTGTCCGAATTGTTTAGTTCCCATCAAATTTGTTTATTTTTGGAGTATAAATGAAATTTTCCTAGCTTATCCTTGTATGAATGTTTCAAGTGAAGGTTTAGCGGAGTTTCTAGAGGGTTCTTCTCATTGCCTCCGTGATACATAGGTTTGCTATTTCTGCTTTCTTTTTGGGTAGCTTGTTTTTGCTGAGCTTTGTTCTACCAGATTAATGTTCCATGGTTACTTTGGGACTTATACTGCCGTGTACAGTCTGTGGGCCATTTTCGGTTTTAGTCCCCAAGATTCGCCTAGGTTCATGGTCTTTGGCAAGAATTTTGTGGAGTCTACTTGTTTCAGTGATGTTACAAATAAAATATTATTGTACGAACAAGTCCTGTAGACCATGTGGACATTCATCTATGGGGATATACCTAACACAGCAATACCAAAATTATACAAACACTCAAGAATACTGACGTAAGATGGTCAATGCACCTAAGATAAGAATAATAATATAAAATAATAATAATAATATAATATGAATATAAAGAATTAACATAGTGATCTTAAGATCTCTGAGGTCTCGGCGGAAATACAAAGATTTGCCGCTAAACAGAAGTCTCGCCTCAGCCAGCACAGAAATGTGAAAGCGACCAAACTCGTACACAATGGAAACACCATCAGAAGGTTGGGAAAAAAAAACCGAATGAACTAGAGTATTTAAAATTTTTGTGAATAGTGAAGTGTAAATCATTAAATTGTAAGTAGATTTTTCTTTAGTCGGACAGCAAACACAGAAGATATCACAATTGTATTTTGATCCTATCCAATCATTCTGGTATTGCCTTTTACAGAGCTGTTATATACTGTACAGTATTGAGTCTGCTTGCTTACATCCCTGACGAACCACTGAAGATGGCATTATTCCGAAACGCGTCTGACAAATCAAACCAGGAAGGATAGCCTCGATAGACTGCTGGTTCATCACCCGCAGACCACATGAGAAACTTTTTACAAAAGAAGTTCATGAAGTGCAAAAATAAAACCCTCCATTTAAGGGTCCTCAAAGGAGTTGACCATTCGAATGGACGTAAACTCAACTGAAATAAAACAGTACTTTATGATAAAATAATAAATAACAAATGATGAAATATGTAGATGTACTCTGATTTAATAGAATTGACTTTTCTAGTAGTAGATTTGATTTCTACATATAAAATTCATAAGATTCCGGAAATCCGTGGGTTGTAATTCCGAGTTCTCTACAGAAAATTGCGGAACTCCATTTTAAGAGAATTTTAATGTCGCTGTGCGAGTAACGAGTAAAGCATTGAATTTATAACATTCATATCTTACTTTAATACCCCAACATTTTATTATCTGGCCGCTAATCGATATAATTATTAACCGATTTTGTCCCCCCCCCCAAGGTGCGGTACCCACATCACGTCGGAATGCCATTTCTATGGCAATAAATTAAAGAAAAAAAATCAACTGTAGGAAATTTCCTCGGAGATTCGCCCATCGATTAGATCGTCGATCCGACAAAACAAGACTTTCTCATCCTAAACCGGGCTTTTCAAGTGAGAGCGATCCGAAAGAAAAGTTCCTTTTTATTAATAGCGCATTGCGTACTAACGTTTATAACATAAGAGACCATGAAAAACAAGGCATTACCAACTTATATATAATCAGGCCTACGATGAGAACCGTTTATAAGCGTAGTTTGTGAAATTAAATTAATTCGCTGAGAAATTACCATGGTACAAGGCCAGATTGATCTACAGTTATTATCATAATCTCAGTACAAACGTGTGCTAGTTTTTGAACCGTTTACAGTTTGAATGAATAAGTTCTAAAATTAAACAAAATTTTATTAATGCCTTTTTAATATTGACGAATAACTGATTAAAAATAAAATCACGATATTTGTACTGGATTGCTGTTGTGTATAACAATTAAAAAAATATTGTCCTTTGATTTAAACGAACAGTTAAGACTTTTAATCGAATAAAATAATTAAAATACTTTCTCTAGTCATAAATTATCTGTGATATTGATCAGACAATTATTTTAAAAAGCGTAAAAACTAAAATTAGGTTTTATGAACGTGTTTGTCATTTGAATTTTTACAATTATTAGGAATTGACATCGTCCGAATTGTTTTGTTTTATTTATCGCGACTCCAAATTAGAAATACAGCCATATTTCACACCACCCATAAATTTCGAAACCGGTTGATTCCAAATTATATTCTCCTTCCATATATTAAATTGTGCTATATTGTAACGGAATCGAAAAACACGTGATGTACTTTAAAAAAAAAATCAAAAAATAACAAGAAAAAATAATTTGGGAATAAATAATACGTAACCATTCAATTTGTTTACCTTATCAATTGACAAATATAATTTTGTATTTTTAAAAGCACTATCGTAAGATCAAATTATTAAACGTCTAAACCTAAACAAGAAGAACAATAACATGTTAATGGAAGAAGGACGAAAGTTGATGAATTATTAAACACAGAATCAAAGTCGATGTCTATATTCTTTTTGACCCATCTGTCTGACCTGGAGGATGAAAATTATGTCGACGACCGTAGGAATTTAATTAGATTTACAAGTTGGTGCGTCGGATCGATGCGAGAGAGTTGTGACCCTAGGAATCCGGCCAACAAATTAACAGATCTTTCTCATCGTACAGATAACGTTGGCCTCTTGAGAACTTTTCACACTTGGCCGTTCCGGGCAACATTTTTCCCCCTTTTTGTATCCTCTTCTCGCTACAAGTCACTCGACGATTTATATACGGCAAAGCGGTACAAATCAGCCTACGAGGAGTTGCATAAATCCGATACCGGGGTCTGTTTGACTTAATTCACCCGGATCGTGGGAAGATGCTTGATACATAGTTTCTTTACGGTGTAGAACAAAATTGAAATAAAAGTTTTCCTGAGAGGAGGAATTTGAATTATTTAGTTTAACAGATTTACTTGAGAAAACACTTTATATTTTAAGCTTGGAAAACTTCTTGTAATTGTTCATTTCCGATTTGGCTCCGATTCTGTAATCTCCTTTCCGGTATTTCACCCTGTTTAATGTTTGGTTGCCTCGCCCTTCTTACATCTCTGACCAATCAAATGACTGCCTACATTAATGAAGGGTCAAGGAAGGTTATTGTTAGAATTTGCATTTAGGTGTGTTAGGTATGAACCTTTAGTAAGGACGTTTCTAATCATCATATTGTGCGAGTGTGAAAAATCTAATAAATTTCGTTACAACTGACGTTATAAATTACAAAAAGAACGTTTCCATATAATTGAGTAACAGGAAATCGAAAATTATGGCATGGCTAGACTCCAGAATTAGCAATAACCACACATCCAAATGTGTGGTGTTTTGTGACCATTACTTGATGATTATTTGGAGGTCGTGAAATGCGGTCTGGTGTGACCTAGGTTTTAGAAAAACATTTTCTTTATCGTGCCAACATTTTGATCTTTATGTAGAGGTTAGTGACCGTTAATCTATAGTTATTCAGATATCGTGAGACCCGACCGCATCTCACGATATCTGTATTTTGATCTTTATTGAGATTATCTTCAGCGCTCAAAGTATTTGTTTTCCGTGTACACGTGTCATTCTTGTCTGTCGTGTTGAAAGTGCCCAAGATCGAAATGTTGGCACGATAAAGAAAATGGTTTTCTAAAACCTACGTCACACCAGACCGCATCTCACGACCTCCAAATAATCA
Source organism: Cimex lectularius (assembly GCF_000648675.2). Classification (NCBI taxonomy): domain Eukaryota; kingdom Metazoa; phylum Arthropoda; class Insecta; order Hemiptera; family Cimicidae; genus Cimex; species Cimex lectularius. The sequence goes on along the minus strand of NW_019392771.1, from coordinate 262,258 downwards.
TATATCCAAAGATATTCCGGAAACAGAACGTGAAAATTCACATTTGCAGATGTTGTACAATACAAAGCTGTTTTTTGTCTGGCCTCACTTTACTTTTATACCTTATCTCAAAATAATGATACTAATAGTTGCTATAGTAATAACTAGTTTTTAAAGGCTAATGTGCAAGTTTGTGCTGAGGTGTGCGGGGTGGAGCTTTGGCCTGCAATACTCGTTTTGGCGCAATTTTTAAAATTAATAGAAAAAGCTGGTATATTCTCCTTGAAAATGAAAATAAGAAAAAGTATGCTTATCGAGATACGAAAATTACACCAAATAATTGCACTACAACATGAAATTCATGCAGTTTTGTTGTTTCCGATATCCTGATCTTTCTTATCTTCGCTATTTTGGTCACCATCTGTTGTGTTTTGTTTTCTTGCTTCACGTATCCCTGATCAATCGAACTATTAATAGGTGTAATCAATAGTTGTTAAAAGGTATTCTGAGAATCATTCCAACTCTCCACAATGGGTTTAGACTTTCTAGAGCTGGCCCAAAAGGCCAAAATACACATTTTTATTATTATATTTACTACTGTGGTCTAGGAAGAGGATTGTAGAAAGTTGAGCATATCAAACGCGTTATAGTGCATTTCGTTTTAAAGAAGGACAACAGAAAAACCAGTACATTTTTCTTATAAACAGAATATCCATTTTCTGTATAAGAAAATTCATCCGTTGGTTGTTGCCGATTTTGCCAGGTCTATCTATCTTCTTTAGCCTCCGTGTAGTGTGGTTTGTTGCCTTGCATTGTCTATTGGATATCAAGCAAAATTTATAACCGGATAAATTGGTTAAGTCCTCCTTTTATATAAATGAAAGTTCTCAATTTCTCTATTTTTTTAGTTGTATATATTTAAAAAATTGAACTATCTATTTTTAAAACTGAAAATAGTAATCCATTACAATCCGAACTGAGCAGATGATAATAATCGTAAATAAGTATAATTTCTCTTGTGTGATTTTGAGTTTAATCAGGTTCCAGGCAGTAAGTTCGTAAAAGGTGGATCGTACTGCCTTTACTCACTTCACTGTTTTTCGAGAACAAGTGAACTACGAAAAGGCCTGGCAGACCAAAACAGCATGCACACCAAAATGGTTAAATTACTTAATTTTTAACCTAATTAGAACGGGTTTGGAACATTGAAAACCCCATCCGTAAAATTTGTCCCTTAAAAAATGGTCAAAGATAAAAATGGGCTAATAGTCATAGTAAATAGAAAACGAATAAATATTTTTGTTTGTTTGTCCAATGGGTAGATAATATGGTCCGGTTTAGAACAGCTCATAAATATGCCTATTGTCTGAGAGGAACTGGGACCCGAAACGGGATGAGTAGAATTTCTAAAAAAGGTGTCAGGTGGATCCTGATGAGTTACGGCAGGATGTGGCTCCTCTCCAGCAGATTTCACCCATTACACCGCCGAAGTTGGCCCTTATATAAAACGGCGGAGGATGAGCCAGACCCAGTTTAACGGATCAGGTTCTTCGTGTAGTAAAAATTTAGAATGAAATCCGCCGAGACAAGTCTACACGAGAAAAAAAACACACACACACACACACATTCAAATGGATTCTGCCAGGCCTTTTAAAGTAAATATTTAAAACGGGCTTCGAGTTTCATTTTACAGCATGTGTGCGGGTCTAGTTGCGGAAGCCTTTAACCATATAGGTGTAGCTATATTTATGCGATTCACCTTTCCAATTCAACACTGCTGTCGCATCATTTTCCATTTCCTATCATTTCTCCAGTTTCGAAAAATCCGGATAATCCTGATGTTAATACTCCGGTATTTCCATCCACCTCCACCACAGCAGATCAATCTGCGTTATGTTTTAGACCTAACAATCGAAATAGGTATCAAATTACTGCAGAACTGTTTCTTTTGCGAAAGGAAAGTTAGAAAAGGAAAATTAATACGGTCACGCCACGTATGATCTAAATCTAAACTAAACTAACACAAATAAAAATCAAAACAAAGTCGTATGCATATATTTATGGATCATTGCCTAACAAACCTTATATTCCTGTTACATCTTTAATGAACGATCATAAAGAAACAATAAATATGATTTAACTTCAATTTGGAATTCAATCATAACAAACAACGCAAAGCATAGAGTTGAGAACAAACAACTTTTTAAACTTACTTTTTCACTGGCAATAATTTACAAAAAGTAATTAAATTAGCTTTTAACCATTAGTTGATTTATACTAGTCATAATACCTTTTTTATTGTCAGTTTAAAACAAACCTGAATAAATGAAAAAATTATTGCAAGGGATTTTATCTGACTCACTGTTATTGTAATAATGGTCTTTTAGACAACTTTATTCTTATTTGAAATTTATTTTCTTTTCTTTAGGATATTATTTACGTCTATGATCTGCCGTTATTGTTTATTATATTATGCGTATAAAAACAGGATTTCTCATTTATTTCTCAATACACGTTGGCTTTATGAAATGCTACGGTAGTTCAGGCATAAAATGTTAAACTATTTGAATGAATTGTTAATAATATAGGCATTAATTTAAAACGAAAACTAAATTAACTTAAAATAATGCGGGCGTGAAAGTAATTACCTGCAGAACAACTTTAATCCTAAACTGATAGTGATGTGTTTGTTGTCTGAGCCTACCAATCTACAAGATTTCTCGTCACAATCATCAGAACGTTATTCTTGTTTGAACAGCTTTTTGACGTAATCTTCCCATAATGATATTTTCCTATGCTACACTCATTACCACTTTTCCACACGTTTCATCTAGACTTAAGAATTCTGCGACCCAAGGTTTAGTTACACCAATATTGATCGCGGTTTGCAAGGTGGTAGGGAGGCCTTCGACTGCCAGAACCCAAAGCTTTTTAAGGGCTTCCATGTGCCATAGTTGGTACACTCCCAGGCGAAGGAAAAACCTTTTTTGCACCAATAGAAAACATGTTCCTCTTCTTTATTGTACTTCTTCCTGGAAATATCTGCACAGGCTTGTTTCTGTTGCTCCGAGTATATATATTTACTGAGTGGATGGCGTCCATCTGGAGTGTGCAGTGTCCTGACAGCAGACCGGACAAGGAATCCTGTTCCACTGTTTATGTGTTAAGGCTTGTTTCTTTCTGCTACTACGCATCTGTACAAATGCCTCCAGAGGGGCGGGCCGGCCGGGCGGCCGTCGGGGGGAGGAGTGGAGTGCTCAGGGCGCCTTTTGCCCCGGGTTGCGGGGAGGATGTGGACTTTTCCACAGTGCTGTAAAGCGATGTAAGTGGTTTTTATCTATAACCTCCCAATGCACCCGTAAGAGAGGGCGGAGTTCCCAATTGTAAAAAAAAGAAGTCAGGGTGGGCGCTCTAGGTCTCTTCTCGGGGGTGGCTTTGGTCGGCTCGCGCGGGTCGGGCGGGTGGTGTCGCTGGCAACACGGGACACTGGCCGTATGCTTATAAGCAAATCCACCCAAAGAGATAAAGACAGAATGATGTAGAAAGAGAGAGAGAGAGAGAGAGAGAGAGAGAGAGAGAGAGAGAGAAAAAAAAAAAAAAAAAGAGAGAGAGAGAGAGAGTCTGCAATGTTCAGACAGCAGACCTACTATCATTCTAATGCGACCTTGATTTACTAATTATGCCGCTAAGTTTTGCGATGGTTCTTTAACGAATTATTTCGAATGCTTCTGTTCAGAAATAGTACATTCCCATTGAACGGAGGACTGTTTGTTTGATGGATCTACGTTTTTGGCAATTTGATAGGTCACAAAAAGGTTCAGGGCAGACACTGTCCTCATCGAACATCCTTCATCAAGTAAAATAATGGCCTTCTCGTTACTCCTCTGCTCGTTATACCATGGCATCAAACAACGGCAATGTCTTTTGAAGGTCTCACAGGTTCGTTATACAATTCCGAAAGCCGGACTTTCCTACCGATAAAGAGGTTAACTCTAGTGCCGCCTGGAGGTCTGGTCAGATGACTATTCTTTTGTTGATAATGCCCAGCCTTTTAATCACTCCATCACAGTGTTTAATAGCCAAAGTCTTTCCTAAAAGGCACTGGCGTATTGTCCAATGCTTATATCAATGATAATGAGTTAATCCTCTTTTCTCTCATTTCGTAAATTTCGGACAGCATTGAGTGAGCCTGAATCTATGCAGTCGATGGAAAGCAATGATTCTATGCTGCATTAACTATTCAGATAAAGCAATGACACTTTTTAAACGTACAATTTACTCTTTATTTACAGTACTTGGGTATATTTCTTTGGTCAAAAAGGAGGTTCTGTTGGTGTACACTCAGGCTTTATAATTCTTTGTAAATCTTTAGTTATGTAGTACAAATCAAACAACAAAGATGATATTTCAAGCACATTAAAGCATATAAAAGCACAAAAATCCAAGGTGGGAATAAAAATAAAGTATTCAGAATAAAGGAAATGAATTCATAAATTTGAAGAAAATCCATGTCTGACAACTGGAGAAGTAGGTGAGGTTTTAAATGTTTGTAGAAACTAGGTTTCGTGAAAATAAAGCACTTTGTGAACTCAATTAAATCTCAGAAAAAATAGACTACTTTCAAAATATAGGTGATATATATTCTTTGATTACGATATAGTAAAAGGACGTCTGCTTGATGAACACCTCGCCATCGGTATGTCTGTCAGATATATTTCGGCGTTTCGCCATCTTTGGTAGTTGGTCTGTGTGTTTATGAACATTTTGCTTATTTTAATTATTTTCCGATTTGATCACAGAAGGCTCAAGTAACTTAGCATATTCGGATACCCATGCGATTCCTTCTGAGGAGATAGCAGAATCAATGCTGACGGGCGATCGTAAAGACTCTTCTCCTTACCGTATTCGTTCTCTTGAAAGCAATCCAAACCGAACAAAGTTGTAGTAAGGTAAGCGAATAGCATTTCATTTCAAGGGCAGATAAGGCAAAGCGCATTCATTACACGTATAAGGAATTTGAAAATATCGAACAGAATGATTAGTGGAGGAAATAAACGACAGCTTTTATCCTATCTAAGTCTTAATACTAAGTCTTAAAGACTAAGTAAAACCTTCGACTGCCAAGTCATATTTAAAAAAATAATTTATTGTGTGCCGTACTATGTTAGTAAGTAGTATGCGTTAAAAGCATATCAATAGTATATACAATCTTTTTCTGAAGGACTACAAGTTGATTGTATTTACAATTTCAAAAGCTTTTGATAGTTTTGATCATACGATTCTACTACAGAAATTACAAAAATGAGGCATACATGTTAACTTATTGCAACCTATTTAGAAGGTCGAATGTTTAAAGTAATATTTCAATCGGTATTTTTGCATAGTTTTCTAGCAACTTCTGGAGTTCCTCAAGGGTCGCACTTAGGGCCTTTTCTTTTTAGAATCTATTTAAACGATATCGCTAATTCTCTTCCATCTGTTATGACCCTACATTTTGCAGTTGATTTAAAAATATTCTTAAAAATCAACTTCATCATGCCTTAATAAAACTTAATAATTGGGGTTCAAGTAATAATATTATTTTAAATTCTGACAAATGTTCAATTATGACTTTGCATAAAATCAAATATTCTATCAAATTATTCTTTTTATGTAAGGTTTGGTCGAGATGAAAAAGTTAGTGTCACAAGCGGGATTCGAACGCACGACCTTCGGCTGGATTCGAATCCCGCTCGTGATACTAACTTTTTCATTCCGATCAAGAACTTACATAAAAATACATCATTAATTGAAAGAGGTAATTTGGTCAATTAGACCACTAAACATAATGGATTATATACAGTTATAAGTTTTGTACTTTTTGTAAACATTTAATTGGGAAACCGTAATTTAATTTTAATTATAAATAGTTTAACTGATTATTAGTCCATTTTCTCGACAACTAATTATCATTTATTGTTGGTTTTCCATTGAATAATAGTACCCATGATATTTCTTGTTGAGTTCCGCGGGGAGATAAGAAATCACACAAACAACTAAATACAAGATCTACTTTGTGGTCAGGGCACAATGTTTATTCACGTGGGATATGCTTTGGAGTTGCTGTCCTTGCAGTTAAGTTAGGGAACCTTGAAACTTAGCAAATCTTTTGAGGTGACCGTCTTGTAGTGGAGGACGTGATGAACACGTATTTTGATTGTTTCCAATCATCACATTTCACTATCTTCTCACCCTGCTTTATTCTGACCATCCGATCTGCTTTTATAGTTGTATAAAGAGTAATTGAATGTTGTTATTAAGGTTTGCCAGGCGATGAACATGTATTTTGGTCGTTTTTAATCATCCCGGTCTGCTTTCCTCTTTTTTGGGGTCAGGCAAGTTTCCTAATTTTGTCAATTTCAATGGCATATTTATGGACTTTCCTCGCCCGGCTATTAGCTATGCCTTCCTATACTTTGTCGTTTCCAAACAATCTAATCTGCATATCATCTCTATTTGTGTCGCTTTTCGGCATTTCACCAGCTTCGGTGTTGAGTTTATTTTCTTGCATCACCCTGATTATAATACTGACCAACCGAACTGCTTTTATAGCTGTATAAAGGGTCATTTATAGAGATTTTGCATCGAGGTCTGTTGGGTGAGGAACATGTATTTTGGTCGTTTCTAATCATCCTATTCTGCTTTTCTGTTTTGGTTGTCAGACGGGTTTCCTCATTTTAACAATTTCAGTGGGTTGTTTATCGACTTGCCTCACCAGGCGATTAGTAGGGGATTCCTGACCAACTAAACTGATTTTATAGTTTTACTACATAAGAGTCACTAAAGGCTTCTGCGCAATTTCACAACGAGGTCTGCTGGGTGATGAGAGTTTTGGTCGTTTCCACAACCATACCATTTGTCACTTTTATTTTTCCAATATAATACTTTTTTTTTTAAATACATCTTTTTAATCTGTGATGGACCTGTAGATTTTTTAATTGTCTTGACGCACTCTGCTTATAATCCTGACTAGCCGAACCGCTTTTATAGCTGTACAAATGGCCATTAAATATTGAATTTCCACTTTTTGCTAATTTCAGTCAGTTTTTATTTCGAGTTGCCTCATAGCCGGAGCATAAATCCTGACCAACCAAACTGCATTTTTAGTTTAAGTACTGACGTGCCACTAAAGTCTACTGTGTGATTTCGTAAAGAAATCTGCTGGGTGTTGATTTTGATCGTTTCCACACTGCCTATCAACAGTCAACCATTTGTCAATTTATGTCATCAATATAATACTGTTTTGTATATGTCTCCCTTAAATTTTGATGACCCTGAATTTGCTGTTTCCGATCATCCTGGTTCATCATCGCTCATTTGGTCTGTCAGACGGTTTGTGCCATTTCACCAAGATCAGTGTGTTATTTGTGTGTTATTTTTATACATTCACGTTTCATGTTTTGTTTAAGCCGTCGATAGAGCAGAACGAAGTGATCGAAAACGATCAAAAGACAAAGTGTGTATTGTACTGTTAGTTCGTTCGACGTAACAACTTTCACTCGAACCCAAATTGAAAAAACAACTCAATCACGGCCTTGAGTTGATTTAGTTTGTATTGAAACAATCATGGTAAAATTGCGATGATTGTTTCTAGAATACATACTTAATTGTTGCAATTAACTAGCGCAATATGGGTAAATGACAACAATTCTGCGACGAAAAATTCCGAGTTGCAATTTATTGGAAATAATTCGTCATAAAAATTAAACAGAGAAGGTTACATCAGTTAAAAAAAGAGAAAAAATAGTTCTCTGTGTTTCGGCTAACGCCGGGGTCGAAGGGGGTTTTTCGCTGCACCTTGTAATTCGTGTAATCCCAGTGTAATAGTTACCGAACCGAATTCGAAGTATTTTCACGCCGTCTTTGATGGCAACCAATCACGTGATGTTAATTTACGAGATGGGATAATAACAATAATCCGTCATTGGGATTTGCCGTGGCGGGGGTCTCCGCTCCCAGCTAGAAAGTGGCTAAACACACATCTCTCCCACTCTCACTGAGTGGCTATTATGCAATCGAGAACACAGATCGTACTCGTCTACCGCTTGTCTGATTTAACAGACACGCATTGACACCGGACACAATCCTCGCCAAATCATGATGACACTTATTTCAAAAAAATGATATAATGATTAACTTTTGATTATACCTTTTCTGAAGAAACGATCTTTGCTCAACAATCATTGTGAACGCACATAGAATAGTTAAAATAACAAGTATCATTTGTCTAATAGATTAAATTGCTTATGAAACATTGTACCGGAGTAAACCTAGATATGTGTTCTTGTATCTGAAGATTAAAAGATCTATTCTATACATGTGATGACCATTGCTATTCTCATCCGATCGAAATATTATTTTATTTAGAGTATTTTCACTATTAAGGAAATATTACAATTAATTAAGGCTTTTAGTTGAGATAAAAAAGTCAATGGCCCGAGCGGGATTCGAACTCACGATCGTCGGCTTGATACGCCGCTGCTCTACCACTTGAGTTATCGTGACCTCGATCCACTCGGACGCCAACTTCCCACCTCAACCGCACCTTAATTAATTGTAATATATTAATTGGTCAAGCGAATTTAAGGAGTTAAATTTTATGAGTACAACCTTGTAATAAATTGTTTGTTAAACTTAATTGTTTTAAATAAAATTATTCCGGTGTTTTGATAAATTTTCTTCCTAACCATCATAATTAAATAATTTTTATAAAAACTTACGAATTTTTAATCTCGTTTAATTTGGTTTACATTAAAATACGAATATTACAATTAATATAACGACAAAATTGCATATATTTAGTTTGAAATAAACTACAAAAAATATGAGTGTCCTGTTCTGACGCTACCCGACGAAAATGGTGTAATTTTATGAGCTAAAGCATGAAATAAATTGTTAGTTAAATTTTATGAGCAAAACCGTGTAACAAATTCATTATATCAAAAATGCTATTCCGGTGTTTTGATAAATTTTCTACTAAATCATTAAAATTAATAAAAACAAACGAATACATTTTTGATCTCGGTTAATTTGGTTTATATTAAAATAAGTATGTTGTAAGTAATATAACGACAATAATACATGTAGTTTGAATAAAAATATGAGTGTCCGGTTCTTTTGTGTTCGACTATTCTCGATGCTATCCGACGAAAATCTGGACAGTGGGGATCGCAGAGCGTAGAGTAGGGTAGCATTAAACTCGGACTTTGGATTTGCGTCGGGTAACGTCGCATAGCGTTGCATCGAGTGTGTTTCCGGCTTAACACGCTGATTTACTCTATCACTAATAGGGCAATGGAACATTCCATATTTTATCACTTTTTATACAATCTATGGAGCTACTCTATGTGATTGTCAATGGATACAAAATATCCCGACATAGACCATCACTAACTACAGGCTTACGCTAAAAAATACAACCAATTATGACAATAGAAATTGAAGGTCATTATTTTTTCCCAAAATCAAAGTAGGAGATCTAGAGCAGAGCTAGTGAACTGGAGTACAAGTACTCTTCTCGGGTTGCATCAATACACGCTCCCTATACGGAGCCAAGATACGATACGCTGATTCGCTGTTTAATTCATTCTTAAATACAATTCCAGCAGAAATACCAATTAATAGGATGATTGAGTATTCGATATTCCATCAACCTTATGACAAGCTATAAGTGATGGCCTTGGTTATGCAATATTTCGATACAGTCGCCCTCAAACTATACATTAACGTTAATAAATATTTTCATTACATATGCAAATGTCATATTTTTTACATAAATCGGAAGAGGTGTGAGAAATGTTTAAGGACGGTTCACTTATTGGGTGAAACGTTGTAAGAAGATTTGATAACCTTTGTTTATTTATTTACCTTACACCATTACAATAGATTTACAAGGTAACAATTACAATAGCCAATGATAAACTAGTAGCAATACTCTAAAATTATGGTGGATTTAGTCCTGGAGTACGTGAACACATGCTGAATGGCACTGGGTTCGGCTACAGACAGGCTGTACTTATATGGGGCAAAGCCAAAATGAGTTTAAGTGCCATCAAAATCTGCCTATGTAAATGGACCCAACGTTAATTTAAATCTAAATATAATTTGATATTTATCTATCTTTAAAAAGAAAATGAAAGGAAAAATATACCAACGGAAGGAAGAAGAAGCCAATGGCTTGAATCAATGGACGTATCTGCCAAATTAAGTCATTGGAAAAATTGTCTTGCATTTCTATAAAAGATTAAATTCTCCCACTTACATAGCTATTACCAGTAGGGTGTCGGCATTATCACCACAATAAGTAGGCGATAAGATTTTTCCGTTTGATGCTACCTCGCAACAACTTATTTACAAAGATGCCGACAGTAGAAGTTCCTAAGTGATTAAAAACTTAAAATTTTTGAGGTTTTTCTAGTTTAAAAAATTCCGGCGGACTTCATTTTGTAAGAAGGTTACAAACATTGACCGAGGGGGCAAAGTTTTGCCTCTCAGTGACGTTTTGTTTAAAAGTCCACCCTTTCGAATATCGACACAACCCGATTTTGTTGCCTTCAAATTTTTGGTCAATGAATATCGCAGTTTCTTTCTTGGTTTTGTCAAACCATGAAATGCCAAATTCATGATTTTATTCAACTAGGCGAAGCGTACCATCTGTTTTTATGGTTACGAAGTTACAGGCAGTATAATAAATACGAACCTTGTATTGTAAGCCTTTCAATATTAAATAATAAGGGCCAGAAAGAAACAGTAGTATAATTTATCTCAAATTACTCAAAAAGTAAAACAAAGGCAAATAAAAACCGATAAATAATTACCTTCATTTGGAACAGTAAATTCAAGCATGTACGCATGTCTGCCATTTGTCATTTTTATCCAGCAGATATTTCTCTGCATGCCGCTCACTCATCGGTCCTCTCATACTCATTCACGGCTATAAAAACTTTAAATAGTTTAAAATATAAATATTTATTTCGTAAAAACATTATTATGAATTAAATTCACTAATTTCGTGGTCCGCTTGACCAATTAAACATTACAATTAATTAAGGTTTTTAGTTGAGATGAAAAAAAGTTAATGGCACGAGAGGGATTCGAACCCATGGGGAGTTGATGTCCGAGTGGATCGAGGTCACGATAGCTCAGGTGGTAGAGCAGCGGCATATCAAGCCGAAGGTCGTGGGTTCGAATCCCTCTCGTGCCATTAACTTTTTTTCATCTCAACTAAAAACCTTAATTAATTGTAATTATTATGAATATAAAATAACTATTTACATACGCAAGTATTAGCGCAAAAGTAAATGTACTATGTTCAAAAGCGAAATAGATATAAATTCCAGTTTGTGATTGTATTTAAATTGCATATGTTTATCATATTTATAAAGATAAAGTGGTATGTTTGTCTGTGAGATATATAAAAAGAAATTCATATCAGTAGATTTGTCTTCAATAACTAATAATTATAATAAGAAAAGTTAAACTTAATTTCAGTGTAATAATACTTTACTACTAACATTAACTGATATTTTAGTTTCGGAGTAGCAGTTTTCCATGCAGTTGCTTTTCGACATAAAGATTTTCAATTTTGAACATCATTGTAAAGGATCCCAGGCAAGGAAAAGATCGTACAAAAACAAAATCTCTTAGTTTATCACTACTAGTTTAAATGCTAATATACTCCCTCCCCCTAAAAATAAATAAATAGGATATAATAACCTTCCCAACAAAAACAAGTTTGACTGGTTTGAAAGCATTGTGAAAAAATTGTTCTATTAATTCACACAAAAGAAGAAAATAAAGCAAAAAAATTACCAGTGTCCCCAAAGGAAGATCTGTTATGTAACACATATACTCCTGGTGGCGGTTTGTCGAATGGAGCGGCGCAGTTTTCTAATCACGTTATTTACATATTGATTGGAAATTGGCACATCATCTTCCGTAACCGGACAGTTCTTTCCCCCGGCTAAACACATTGTCCGGTGGAATTAGTTCCACACGATTTGTCTCAGGGCGGAACAAGCCCGTTTTCAATCGAGATCAATCACTTTATAAACTGCTCCATCAATAAAATTCAAATCAAGACAAAATTACAAGGATCTGGAAGATATTTAATCAAAGAAATTCAGATAACCTATGTTTGGTCATTGAATTTGAATAGTTCACACAATCACTCATTAACGCACACAAAAACATACACTCACTCACTTAGTCACTACACTAAATCACTTATTAACATAGTTAGGCACTCGCACAAATATTCACTCTGGAGTCTTCGGGATGAACCCAAAGACCGAACTGACGGTAAACGTAGGTGAATATGCTACAGTTTTCCAGCCTGAAATGATAGAGATTGAACACTGCGCCAGGGAAATAAAAAGGCTAGGAATACATTCCCGGAAGATAGTCATCTTCTCTGACTATCAGACAGCACTAAAGTCCATAGCCTCAGGCGAGGTGAACGCAAAGAGTGCTTGGAACCATGGAGGCCCTGACGGGTCAGTGACACTAATGACATGACCCTGTATGGATCCCTGGGCACTCGGGGTATAGAAGGAAACGAAAAGGTTGACATGTTGTCCAAAGAGGGGGCCAACACGAACTCTCTGGCCCCGAACCCTACTTTGGCTTAGCATCCTGCCACAAAAGAGGATACATTTTAAAATGGGTCCTCAATGAGTCCAAAACCTGGTGGAACAATACCACAGGTATGAGGCACGCGGAGAGATTCATAGAAGGACCGCAAAACTTACGAAACAATTACTGGTAGGCAACCGCAACCGAACCAGGATTCTGGTTGGTATTCTGACAGGACATTGCCACTTAAGAAAGCACATGTCCGGATAGGAGGACAGACAGAAGAAACACTGTGCAGATACTGCCAGAAGAGGAGGAGACCGCAGAAGACATTTTATGTTTCGGGGAAGGACTATGTAGGTGCAGGTACTTGCAACTGGGACATGAAAACACGCAGGCAAGATCCTACACCACTGGGAAAGCTGGGGAGGCTGGTTAATAACCTGAAGCTGGCCCGTGAGTTATAAATGACAGGGAAGCACAATAGATCTATTCAGGTCGAGGAGCAGTAGGTCTTATTGCCGCCACTTTTATCCCTATCCCTATCTCTATCCCTATTATTATGTAGAGCTATGGACTTTATGGATTGCTATGCATCCTTCCGTCACATGGACCGTCACATGTTTTATTAGGTTTCGTGGGTTCGAATCCCGCTTGTGACACTGACGTTTTTATCTCGACCAAAACCTTAATTAATTGAAAAAAAGAATTTATTTGGTCAAGCTGCCCACGAAACCTAATATTTTACCTTAAAGCCCGTGAGCAAGATCATACACTAAGGAGCCGCTGCCAAAGCTATGGAGGTTCATTAACAACCTGCTGGCCAGTGAGTTATAAAAACAGGGGAGCACAATTGATCTATTCAGGTCGAGGTGCAAAAGGCCTTGTGACCGCCTCTTTTATCCCTATCCCTAAGCACACGCATACATATTCACTCACCAAGTCAGTCAGTAAGCACACTTTACTAATTTAGTCAGACACTCGCACACACATCACTGGCTTACATCTGCATTCGCTCAAAAATTAACAAATGCACTCTCACTCCACTAGTCACTCCCTAAACCACTCACACACATGTTGACTTACTTACATAATTAGTCACACACCGTACATACACATTCAGTCAATCAGTAGGCCAATTACAAACATAGTTAGATCCTCGCACACTCACTCAGCATATCATTAACATATTATACACTACCGCACAAAGTCACTTACCTAGTCTCTTATTAGGTCACTGTAGAATTTTGGAGGCATAAAATGGGGTGGCGTTCAACTCACTGATATTTCTTTGGCTTTTAATTTTTTTTTTGTAAATTCCCCCATTCATTCCCCCAACCTATTCCGACGAGCAGCCGGAATAATTTTGCTCTGACCCTACAGAATTTTGAGTGTAGCTGTCACCTAGCTCCTCACGAACATAGTTAGATTCTTGTACCCATATATACTTAGCTCATAACTCACTAAGTTAGGTACTTGCACATCTACTCCCATAGTCACTCACTCTTAATTAGACAGATACTCATACGCTTAGTCAATTTTAGTCAATTAATAAGCCACTCATTAACTTAATTAGAAACTCGCATCAATACTTACTCAGCCCATGACTAATTTTTTTTTTTTTCAAAAAAAGGTTCAAATTAAATGCTATTTATTTATGTTTAGAGATTAGTGACCGTTAATCGATAACTATTCGGATATCGTGAGATGAGGTCTGGTGTGATGTAGGTGTCAGAAAAACATTTTCTTTATCGTGCCAACGTTTCGATCATTATTGAGATCATCTTCAGGACCTGGGATTTACAAACATTGTATATGTATGTAAATGTAAACAATGTTTGTAAATCCCAGGCCCTGAAGATGATCTCAATAAAGATCGAAACGTTGGCACGATAAAGAAAATGTTTTTCTGACACCTACATCACACCAGACCGCATCTCACGATATCCGAATAACTATTTATTTAATTTTTGATGGTCTGTGACACCAAATTTAAGCGCTATTATTTAAACAATAACTACCTCTATAAATGGATGTTTGCACTACACTGATCATTTGCATTTGCACCATCTGATTTCACCTCCAAGGTCTGACAAATTGGTCCAATGTTAACTACATGTCCATGAAAACATCCTTTGCTCTAACGGGTGCCAAGATTTCGGAGCAGAATGATATATGACTTGAAAAATACCTAGACAAATAAAGTCATAAATTGTGTCATTTGTGATTTATTTATTTAAAGAAACTTTATAATCAAATGTTATTAAAAATCGTGTAAAAATGCTAGGAATTTATGCTACAGCTAAATATTTAGGTTTTTCTACGCAGTACATTTTTCAAATTATTTCTAACGTCGTTAAAAAATCCTTTTGCTAGTCGTACCAGAGGTAAAAAGTAAATATTTCAATATGCCTTCAGCAGTAGGTAAAACATGAATTGAAGATTATTACGTTCTCTATTATTTTTCTTTGAAATCCTTTATATGGTAGGGGGCTATTATTTATTAAGTATAGGCCATCATTTTGGAAAGTTTGTCGAATTAGCCTCCTTCTTGCTTCATAGTTTCGGATGGAACGTAAAATCCATTAGTTCGATTCGCAATTTAGTACTGTACGAGCATCCGGGAATGCAAAAGTGAGGAATCACCATTCAAAGCCGTCCGTTAAAACAGTGGATTCTCGAAATAATTTAGATCCCGCGGCTCGATAAGCCGCTGAGTGTGATTTCGTAAGTCGAAAAAGGCCGGGTCGTAACTCGGGGATAACGAGGCGATTTTTTAGCCAGAACCCGAGCTAGAGCAGGACATGGACAACGATAAAGTTGTTCTTAGGCTCAAGGCGAACCGCCGCTTCTTCATTCGAAGAATGTGGACACTGATAGACACAACATGGACAACAATGTATTACAATACGTAAAACGGACTCATCCGGTTTAACGAAGTAAAGGAAGTTTTGGTATTTCAAGTCTAATCACAAGTAAATCACATAAAGGGTTGGCCAATCGACAATGAAACCCCAAAAACTTGTGGACAAAACTACGATAAAACATGCCCAAATTATTCGATAATTTCAAAAAGATGCTTGTCATTAGGAAACAGATGTTGAGTCTGATGACGATAAAAATGTGAAATTGTGTATAATGTCCAACAAACAGCTTTGCCGCCTCAGTTACCTAATTTTAACTATTTTTTCGTCGTTAATCTAAAATAGGAGACTAGGAATGGTAATCGTTTCTTGTGCAGACGTTTTGATAATTAAAGGTTCTTTTCCAATATCCTCGCCAAAAAGTACAACAAAAATTCACTGATACGTAACAAAAATTAAATTTTTTAAAGTAATCAGATGTCACTTTTTGAGGTTTGTGATGTAATTAACCGCAGCTTAGTCGATTTCTGTAATCTTTGTCTGCCTATCGTCTTTTACTTTGTGAGAGACGGTGGTCAGCTGTTTTCTTCAGTGGTATTCTGTCTAATCTTACCCAGCTTATATCCTTGACGAACTAAACTAGTATAGATGTAGTATTGAGTTTTTTAATCAGCCAGAGTTTTTTTGGAGATGTGCAGCTCAGAATTTCGAGACTTGCCGAATTGTAATACTCTACAGATTTCCGAATCAGGGAATTTTGAATTTGTAAGACATTTCAATACTTAGCTTTTACCAAAACTTGAATCGTGAAATTACTTGTTGAGATCTACGAAGACAGAAACCTGCGATGTGGTTGTTTCAGATCACCTTGGTATGTCAGACATACCCAATGTAAAGTGGTATCCAGTCATTTTCGTTATCCATCATTGCAGTTAAAAGATATTCTTCTTCTTAAATTTTTCGGTCGGTTTTTCTATTACAAGAAAGTTTATCGCAGTTTATACCATTGAAATACTGTCAGCTTGCAGGTCCCACAGTACATCCTTTTTTAAAATATAATTTTCAATGAATAAAAGAGCTCCGTTAAATATTTACTCATCTAGTCAATCATTAACATAGTTAGATACTAGCATACACACATTCACACCTTGTCAGTCACTCAGCCCATCACTCAATCGTTAGACACACACACAAACTCACTCACATAGTTAGACACTCACACACATAATTACTCGACCCTTTACTCACATTGTTATCCACCGCACACACTCATTCCCCAAGTCATTCACTCAGCCAGTCACACACTCGCAGACATACTAAATCACCTAAGTCACTTATATAGTTAGACCCTCGCACCCAGTTGCCGTCAGTCACTAACTTTCTCAGGCTTTTTTTAATTCAGCATATAAATTTTACGGTAACCGTATGTTCAAATTCACTTAAAAAAAGACAAGTTTCGGAAACTGGTTACAAATAGTGGTTTAATTTAGTTTAGGATTATACATATGATTACTAGGAGTTTGAAGAATTTTTAAATCTGGAGATACGTAATATATACCAAGCTACTATGGGCACTACGGTAGATCCCTCGTTGTCTGGTCTTTGTCTACCTATACCCCTGACCAACCATACTCCTTTTATAGTTGTAGCATTGAAGGTTTATTGAAGACTATTGATAAATCTCACTTTATTGACCCTACAGAACAGCCATGGTCAGGGGGGTTGGGTTATAAGTAGGGAGAGGCAAGGGAAGTAATCTACTGAAAAGTGTGAAATGGCAACAGATACAAACAGAAATGATAAAAGACCAAAATGATCGGAAACGTTTTTCATGTGCATACACGATAGAATTCGGCCTTTTATCCTGTCAGATGGTATTGTGTTCGGTGATCAGTACTTTTGAATATCGGTAATTAAAGTATCAATATGATAATTGCGATATATGTAATGAGTACAAGAGAAATCGAATAATTACCTAGTAACATTGAACCCTATGTCGAAAAAAGTAAAATTTTGGCTACCATAAAATTTTTATTTGCTCGCATATTTCGTAAAATGAAGCTTCATGGGTACAAATACATTGTGTTATTTATTATAAAAATATTTAAAAAAATCATGTTCATCTTATGTTGTCATGGTCATCTGACTAAAGATTAACAAAAATATTATATGATCAGTTTATAACAACTAACTATTACTGTTAATCGAGTCAATAATAATTATGGACAAATACAAATACATGCTTGGCTTGGTGATGTAACCTATTGTTATTATTTACGCGCTTAAAAGTAATGAGAGGATTTATTTACTGACCCTACACGACATATTAAAAATATTAAATAAATATATTGAAATTTAAAAAAATGTTGGGTAATATGTAAATCAAAAGTGATGCACTGCAGTAAATGGTACCCAATTAAAAATTTTTAGACGGTTTCATTTTATCGATGAATTTACAAGATTGCTGATATACGTAGAAAGTTGTTTGGTGTCTCCGAAGGCTTTCATTCCGAATGGCGCATAATTGGATGAAGATGTTTCAAAATATAATGCAAATCCGGATTTCGGACCTTTCGACAGAAGAAGTCCTGTTTTCACTACGACTCCACTGTTCGGCACAAAATACTACTGACATTATTATCAATAATTCACTGTTAATTGTAATGTAAATCCTTCCTCATTATTGGAAACTTTACAAAACATAGATATCGAACTTATTTACACATAGATCGACTGCGGAATCATCGTTGAAGGAATAGTTTAAAAACCGTGAATTTTATCACCTGCCACAGGACCAACGAACCGGGACATCTTCGTTCTTCTTTATTTGAATCTTAATCTTTTCGAAACTGTGCTTGACTTAAAAATATTATGCTTATTTTAAACATCTCTTCCGGGAAAGGACACATTTTCTAGTATAAATTAAAGAATCAATTTTTCAACAACTTTCTCTCTCAAATTCTATCAGAAGATGGCCTCATTTATTTATTTCATTGCTTAGAATTTAATTTTCCGAGGAAAATTGTAATATAATTCATTTGTTTCTGCTTCAAAGGATAGGGATAGGGATAAGACCTCGACTAAAATAGATCTATTCTGCTCCTCTGTTAATTATAACTTATTGGCCAACTACAGGCTATTAACCAACCAGCGGTTCCTTGGTGTAGTGTGTTTTGCTTGTTGTTTTTCTGGTCTTAGTTGCAAGAACCTGCACTTACATATACCTTCACAGAAACATAAAATGGGTTCTGCGGTCTCCTCCTCTTCCTGGCAGTATCTGCACAGTGTTTCTTCTGTCTGTCCTCCTATCCGGTGCATTTGCTTTCTTAAGTGACAGAGCTCCGTCAGGAGTCCAACCAGAATCCTGGTTCGGTTGCGGTCGTCTTCCAGTAATTCTTTTGTAGTTTTGAGGATGGTCCTTCTATGAATCTCTTCGCGTGCCTCATACCTGTCGTATTGTTCCACCAGGTTTTGGACTCATTAAGGATCCATTTTAAGATGTACCCTCTTTTGTGGCAGGCTACACCGCAGTAAGGTTCTGGGCCATAGAGTCGATGTTGGCTCCATTTTTGGCCAACATGTCAATCTTTTCGTTGCCTCTATGCCCCGAATGTCCAGGGACCCATCCTAGTTGTCATTAGTGTCGCTGACTTCGTCATCCTTCAACGGGCCTATATGTAAAAAAGGGTAGTTAGCCCTAAACTGTGTAAATGCAGTTACGGGAACATGGATAAAAAGAACTAACTCCCTGGGAAGATGCCAGGCAGCGCATGGTAAAACCCTCCCACAACCACGGATTGTTCCGGCTTCTTCCCAAATTGCGACATGAAAAGAGACACTAATGAGAAAATTCTCGGATTTCTCAAGAAACAAAATGAAGGCCCAAGTAGAGGCCTGGAAGACCATCGATCGTGGCATCGCAGAGTCTCTGAAGAAAACGGACAAGTAAATTTCAGATTTGGTACGGCAAGAAACGGAAAGTTCTCTGAAGGGTTTGAAAACTACCAGAAGAAGAGACATCAACTCCAAGGGGCTGAAAAAGGAGGCAACCCCGAAACCAAAAACCAATCTATCAAAGGTCCCCTTATTTCAGTTTAACATATATTCAACAAATTGGAAGGACAGTAAAACAGAAGGTTTAGCACCTATTTCCTGTAACTGCGTTATGCAAATTTGCTGGTCAGGGGCATAAGCTAGGAGAGCAAGAAAACAAAATGAATCTACACTTAGGATCGGTCGAACGGCAACAGATGCACGATTTGAAGCATAAAAGGGAATTTGACCCGAAAAACCTATACTGAATATAGAAGAAGACCATTTATTCAACACTAGCAAGAATAGGCGGACCATAAGTGCAAAAACATTATTAATTACAATAAAGACTGAGACATTTTCTATTCCAGTTATGCCTAAATAACTAATATATAATTATTGTTCATTCATTTATAATTTGAGAGTTACTTATCTTCATTACTTAATTCCACCGCAGCAAAAATAAATAAAAATTTTTAATCAATTTTCCCTCGGAGATCTATAAATTGAATGTTTTAAGAATACAAGTGTCTGGTCTTGGATATATTGACGCTTGTCAATAAATTTCGTGCAAAATTACACCCGTTAAACATTACATTTCATGTCTCTAATGATCCAACTTCACCTTTTGAAGTACATCTTCAAACCACAATGTGACAGTCGGTACGCTGAACTATACTTTTTGTTTTATAATATTTCTAACCTTAACCAACTTCTCTATACTGCCAACTTGGCAAAACAAATTGAATATACTTGTATCATTTTTCTTGAAAAGACGTGATGATTTATATGTCCTTTGGAAGACGAGGAATTTTGCTCACTAACGTAACGTTCCTTCTTCAAGGTTTATTCATTCTAACATCAAAACCAGCTGAATGGGGATAATTTTATACAGTATTCAAGGATTGATTGCACTGACTTTGCCAAAGTGCGCTTGCACAAAGATTGTAAAAGACATGCTTTATTTGCATGTGATGCATCCGGGAATTTATCTTCTGACGCTGCGTGTTTGTACTTAATTTGCAGAAGAAACTCGTACTTCATTCAATTTGATTATATCGCAGACGGTAGACAATTTTAAAATAAATCCCTGTATAAATATTTTGTCACTTGTAGTGATGCTTAGTTAGCAATATTTTTATGATTAATACATTTTTATTTATTTAGGTCTGCAAAGATATGCAGCAAGTAAAAAATTTGGGATGTCCAAAATATGATCATGTAAATACATTATTTTCGATATATGAGCACGGCAGCGAGTATCCCCTATACACATTTAGTTTTTTAAATGAATGTCCTGTACATATATGTTCGAAATTATGAGCTGTAATTGTTAAAAAATCTCACTCTTCAGCTTTAATTACAGTTTGGTTTGTCAGGGATATAATATCGACGAGGCGAGGTGACAAACCCACCACGAATGCAAAATTAATTTGTTCCAAAAACAGGTATAATAATATTAAGAAGAAAATTTATACTTAATAATCATGTAGGTACCGAACGTAATATACTAAAGATATAAAAATTTCTACAAAACATAAATACAAAGTTATAAAATTTCCTCTTTCTGGGTGAGGACGACAGTTGTTTCCGGTCATTTTAGTTTCCCTACCATAGATTTGTACTTTTTTCACCCTTCCTATGTCCCCGACCGATCACTGAAAATGAAGAGATGGTGAAATGCGTAAGACAGACCAAAACGGCAAGGTTACTCAAACCAATGAGCAGGAACAACCAAGGTACAATGTACGAAGTAAACTAATCAAATTTTTTTTTATCTCGAGACTAAAGGAAGATTGGTCGCAAGAGAAATGATCAAATTACAAACTAAAACCCACAAAAACAAAATGATCTTTCCAAATTACTACTAAATTATTACTATTATTACTACTAAATTAATATGATTAGTTTCGTTTTGATCAGGTATATAAGCAGGACGAGGAAAAACACAACCCCACCTTCGAAGATGATGAGAAACCGCAATAAGTCAACACACCAAAACAACGAGAATAGGCAGACAAAAATGATTGGAAACAACCCAAATGTAGTAAAATAATTAATCCATTATTTCTTTTGATAATCTGCGAAAAAAATCGCAATGAGATAAGTCTTCCGAATGAAATCTCAAAATAACCTTTGAAAACTCTGCTGTAAATCTAGTTTCGTTTTGATCAACAGGTAAGCAGGACTAGACAAAACCCGGACGCATCACTGCAGATGGTAAGAAGCCTAAACGAATCGGCAAACCAAATCAGCGAGTATTGGCAGACCAAAAGGATAAGAAACGACCGAACCACTGGTTTAAACCCTGCAGGTTTTAAAACGATTTCCTACCAAACTACTGCTAAGTGAATAGTTTCGTCTAGATCAAGGGTACAAGCAGGCCTAGGAAAAAAACGGGCACGTCACTAAAGTTGACTAGAAAACGAAACAAGTTATCCAAACAAAAACACCGAAGATATGCAGACTAAAAAAGCCCTAAAACTACCAAGATAAAATACGTCGTAAAATAATCCATTATTTCTTTGTACAATCTCTGAAACGTTTGCAGAGACAAGACTTCAAAACGAAATTCAAAATTACTCCTTTCAAAACTATTGCTACATGAATAGTTTCGTTTTGATCAGCAGATAAGCAAGACGGGGTTAAACACAGACGAACCACTGAAGATGGCGAGTATTAGGCAAATCAAAAAAATAATAAACGAATAAACCAGCAGACTTTAAACCGAAATCTCAAAATAAATTTCAATGACCTTACAAAACTACTCCTATACGAGATGTTTCGTTTTGATCATGGTACAAGCGGGCCGATGAAAAACACAGACCTTACTGAAGTTGACGAGAAGCCAAAACTAGTTAGACAAACCAAAACAGCGAAGTTAGACAGAAGAAAATGACCTAAAACAACTAACATAAAATTATTCGTAAAAAAATAATCCACTATTTTGTTTAAATAATGACGGAAAAAGTCGGTAAGAGGATTTTTAGGAGTAAGGAAATACCTAAGGACCTTTTCCGAATGGCGAAAAATTTTGTAATTTTGTGTAAGTGGAATTTGAGGCAAAGAAAAGTACGTCTTCTAGATTTGAAGGTGAATACAATTTCACTTCGCCATTGTTCAGTGGGTTGTGGGAGTAGCGCAGCCGTTTCCAGGATGACGTCCAACATTGCGCATTACACCATGCGCATCGTACGCCAGGAAATAAATTAGTTACACTAGCATAATTATAAAGAATGGAAATGGCTGTTTTCTATTTCGGTACAGTTTCGTACGCAGATGATTATGGTCCGCTTGTCCTCGCCGGTTTGTTCTGTCAAATTAGTTTCGCTATTACGCCATCTACGCTGGTCGACCAATGACCAAAAATGTTTACATTTAGAACAAGTTACATTAATTAATTTGAGCCGAATGCTCCCTGCCTTTAGTAATTGGAGAATATGCCGACGAATAATTCAGACTAATTAGTTCTCGGGCGTCGGGATTTACTACCAATATAAGAAATTAGCTGCCCGACTTCATTCAATCATTATGTTTTATTCCTCTACTTATAACTGCTTTTTTATTGCAGTTTTCAGGTTTTTTCATGGCCTTACTAAATACTCATGGGTTAGTTTATAACAATTATGAATATAACGTTACCATAGAAATTCGCAAATCTTGATGCTATTACTTTCAATGTATTTTTATTCAAATATTTAACTGTGTTAATTAATAAAAACTAAGAATAATCTCTGTAAATACAAGATTTTCCATCAATAAAATAACACAATAACTGCAATTAAAAAAGGAAATTTGTATCAATTGCTTATGTGTATACAGACATTATGTAACATGCAAATCTCTTAGGCGTTGTTTTTTGAAGTGAAAAGTGTGAACAAGCGTTTCAATGGTGCATCGTTAGATTTTATTGTGTCGGGTATTAAATCGTGTTGGCCATTCCTGGAAATTGGACTTTAACTATCTAACCACTTGAAAATCAATTTTCACTCACCAGCTATGGTTCGTAGGGAAAGAACTGTGTAAGTGGGATAGCGTGGTAAGAAAATTCTGACGTCTGATGGAATGAGACGTACCTGGATTTTGTAAGGATGTATAAATCAGTGTGATTTGGTCGTTTGGATTGAAGGGTTTGCTTTTGGTCAAATAAGATTTTGGTATAAGTAAAAACCATGGGCTATAATCAGTAATACTTGGCACTTGCTCAAATTGTTTCTAGTTTTCTATTCGTGAGTAGGACATTCCTTTGGAGAGAGGTTTTTTTTGCTTGATGCTATTTGAATTGAAGTGTTTTATAGGAAGAGCATTGAGACAGACATTGAGGACCATCCCCGCGCGGCCCATAGTCGATACCTAAATTGAGATCCTTCACGTTGTAGTCCTCACCACAAATTTGGCATCAAAGGGTGTTAGGAAAAAATAGTAAAATTGATTTTGGTTTAATGGTAAACGGTGAAGATAATAATAGTTGCCGTGGTGAAATGCTCTTTCCACAGATATCAATATCGTCATTGCCTCTAGAAAGGATGCTGTCGTGAGTGGATATAAGAACTTCGTGGCCTGATAGTGTAATTTGTTCTGTTGCCACTGATGTTTAGGAGACTCAATGATTAGTGCAATGACAATGCGTTTTTCTGTTTTATCAAGTTTAAGTCTATGGTTAATTCTTATCTATTTAATAAGAGGGTGAATGACGTATCTGCTGGGTGAGGAGTATTGGTGTGCATGTCTTTCATCATGGTTTAAATCAGTGAAATAGTAGTTTTAAAACCAAAATAATTATAATCTAGTTAGGAAGAGTTTGGGTGAAGTGTTTAGGAAGAAGGGTGAGAGGAAGATCCACAGAGGCAACAGATCCTTCGTAATACAGTAATGAGTGGATATGAGTGCTTGCTAGGCTATACCATTTATTAAATAATGATTATTGCTGCCGAACCAATGATCAGTTCAATTTTAATAGGTTTTTCGTGTTAGTTCAAATTCAAGTCTACGGTTAGTATAGTAGGTACACTGTTTTTGTACAAGATAACGGTGACGAGTGAATTGGGTTGAAAAGCATTGAAATCTATGCCGTTAATCATGTTTACCAACAGTGAATACAGCAATAAGTGACCTAGTGCCCGACCGATCAACTTTATGTACAAACTTAGTTGTGAACCTAAAATAATAAATAACTTTGTAAGGAAAGGGTGGAAGTTTACTGGATGTGGATGTTGTGTATCCTGAGCTTTCTGAGTTTCAGCTGTTATTCGAGCTTTCACCCCTACCTTCGGTGAAGCTGCTA
Organism: Cimex lectularius; assembly: GCF_000648675.2. Taxonomy (NCBI): domain Eukaryota; kingdom Metazoa; phylum Arthropoda; class Insecta; order Hemiptera; family Cimicidae; genus Cimex; species Cimex lectularius. The sequence goes on along the minus strand of NW_019392771.1, from coordinate 237,487 downwards.
GTAAGATATGGTGTGTCCGAATTCCGGACAATGCAGACGCTGAAATGTGTCTGTTGCGCTCGTCTACTTTTACCCGTGCACGTCAACGTTAAAAATGAGGAACTCCGCTATTTTAACAACAGGGGTCACATTTCCGACGCTCGCGAGTAGCACTCTGTCGATCGTGTCTGTTCTCACGTGATCTTCAACACCCGAGGGTGCGCCGAAATATATCTTGACAGGTGAAAATACAAAACCCCGAGGCTTTCACACCCTCACGACCCTAACCCAGATCGCATTTCGCACGCGTCTACCAACTATATATATATATATATATATATATATATATATATATATATATATATACAAAATAGTGATTTTTCTAATTTCATTTAAATGAGACGCGGAACGTGACTCTCCTCTTATTTGAGTGTTTCCCGTGTATTTAAATGCACGCTAAGAGAAATTTTATCTATAATGTTATCATTATAATTTTTTTGGGTAGTCTGAACGGTTCAGCGTCTTAACGGTTCCGTGTTTTGATCTCATGCCATACCATCTTGCTAAATAAAACTGTGTGGTTATCGTGCTCAATCTCTCAACAAGTGTAAGGTTTTTAAAAATTATGTCTTTTAAACTCACTTTTAATACACAACCCCCTTCCTAGTTTCCATCATCACTATCATTGTCAACTTTTTTTTTAACCACTTTACTAAGCTAAACTTAAAAATTCATTATAGATGAGTCATAATTTTTTTAATTGTAAATATATATTTATAACCAGGTAATCATTAGAAATAGTTTCCAAGTTCTGATGAAAGGAATATATTCCTCAGATACTTGACGCATTAACTGTTTTTCTTTCTTTCAAATTCGTCTTATCACTAACTTTATTTACAGGTATAATCGTTAATTTCACATAATCTTTTGACTACCGGGCCATTTATGATGGCATGACCAGTTTGGCTCCAAATATTTGAGAAATTCCATCCAAGGTGCTGAAACATCTACTATGGTGTGTCCATTTTTCCTGTTTCCCCTTTATTAAGTCTGTATTATCTGACCTATGGAAAAAATATCATAATTTGGATTGTAGTACTTCGTGAAGTCCTCTCCAACCTCATCAATTGATCATACTAAATAATGGCATAAATTAATTATTGGAAGTGATGTTCATGCAATTCATGCAGTTAGTATGTTGATAGTACAGACCTGCCCTGAAAGGTAAATAAGCATAATTCGTATTCTGGCATAAAATTTACACTGATTTGTTTGCAACACTTCATCAAAATTAATGCGGTTTGGCATGCCTTACCTCGTTTATATTGTTGCTAAACTGTGAACACTGAGCTCGAAGCTCATGCTGAATATCTCAACTTCCTGCCTGAACAAAACAAATATATATGAGATGTCTGCGTGACAACAACCTGAAACTGTCTTTACCGATCTGTATGGTTTTCCTATCTTTGCTGGTCTAGCCTGCTGCAGGGTAAATAGGGTGAAGTTCAAACCCATAACAAAAGACGACTGATCAGGAAGGAAACGACCAAACAGCTTCTATTTCGCTGCTGTGTTGCAAGCCAATCCATGTAACTTGCGTAACAGAATCACCCTGCTCATATCCATGACAGATAAAAACTAGCAAGGATGTTCAGTAATAAATATTTGCCTAATTTGTTGTAATTAACTTTTTATTAGGTTTCGTGGTCCGCTTGACCAAATAACACTAACTTTCCATCTGAATTCCATCTTTTTGAATTTTCGTAAATGGCAAAAAGGAGGAGATGAGATGGGAAGTTAGTGCCCGAGTGGATCGAAGTCACGATAGATCAAGTGGCAGAGTAGCGGCGTATTTAGCCGAAGGTCGTGGGTTCGAATCCCGCTTGTGACGCTGACTTTTTTATCTCAACCAAAACTTTAATTAGTTGTAATTAACATTACATCTAAATAAATTACATCGTTGTAACCTTCTTGATTGGTAGACGAACTTTACGTCCAAGTTATCTCAACAAAAACCTTAATTAGTTGTAATTAACATTACATCTAAATAAATTACTTCATTGTAACCTTCTTGATTGGTAGACGAACTTTACGTCCAAGTTCATTACACAGTGCTTATAAATTAAGATTATAATTATTTTGTATTAATTAAGGTTTTATGTTCATCTCAACCCCACCTTTTGAATTTTGAGATGGGAAGTTAGTGCCCCAGGGGATCGAAGTCACGATAGCTCAAGTGGTAAAGTAGCGGCGTATCAAGCCGAAGGTCGTGAGTTCGAATCCCGCTCGTGACACAGACTTTTTTTTATCTCAACTTAAAACCTTAATTAATTGAATGCTATTAATTGGTCAAGCGGACCACTAAAAATAGTGAATTTAATTATTTTGTATATTGTTACAATCAGTTTCATTCATTTAATTTTCACAAAACCTTCTTGATGTATGAACTAGTTACTTTTGAACTAGCCATACTAAAACTCTATCAAAAAACTTTTCTCAATTCTGGCTTAATGTTCATTAGTTTACGAAGAAACTAACATTTTTTAGGCTACTGTATATTTCTTGGTTCCTAGGCTCAAACGCCAAGGGAGAAGGAAAAAGAGTTAAAACAAATCGTAAGTGGATTTCTCTTTTCTACCACGCTCGCCTTCGCCTATAAGACAAGAGGAACAATCAGGTGTATCCGTGTTTGAACTGTACTTCGATTACTTAATTTCAACAAACGGTTAAACACCGTCCATTGTCATCCCTATTCACAATACGTAAATTGGTGGTTAGCGTAGAAAGTTGCACAATGTACACCCTTTTCATGTGCAATTTGATTGTGATGGAACTTTCACCGGGCGTGGAAGGCAACAAGTGAAGATGAGGAATATATTAGCCACAATGGCTTTCACTTTATCCGAGACTACGTGTAAACAATTAAATGAAATCTCTTTAATTTGTATTGTGACAATCATCCTTCTTTGTATAAGCTTAGTAGAGGTAATGACAACGTGAACATTTCTCGCACCAGCGTAAAACACTCTGAAGCTGGTACATCACATATTCTTTATGAAAAAAAAAGATTAATTTAAAAACTCATCTTCACTAAGCTTCAACAATAACAATGATGAATTTCTCATGTAACACCATCATCAAGTAACATGATTTAATTTGCCAAGTAAAGCTATTAAATGTTTTCTTGAAATCTGTCGGGTGATTTGTATTTGAGTTACATAAGATGTACTAGTAGTGAGGCTGATCAGGGTTATAAAGATGGTGAAACCATGGTTACCCGAAACGACCTAACTACACGTTCATCACTCGTCAGACGTCAGTAGGGAATCAAATAATGACCTAAAATGACTGATCTTATATCGACCGTTGTCTATTTTCTAGAAATGTTTATCTGTGGTATATATATGCATAGACAGACAAATGGAAATGGTAAGACTACAGGTTCCTCTCTGTGTATAATGTATGGTGTATCTATTAATAACCTGTAATGAGCCTTCCATACGTAGTGCAGTTCGGTCGTTCCCTATTATTTTTATCTATCTATCCTCGCTGTTCAAGTCTGTGAGATGTGTTTCTGCATGTTGGGTTAGATTAACGGCTACAAAGTAGGTTGGTAATATGGAGGTTGGACAAAGGTCCTGACTAGAGTTTAGTTTCATCATCATACAAAACTCAATAGAGAATATAATGATAATAATAATTGCGATTTTGGGCATTGCAGTTTATTACCCCGCAATTTGTATTTTCTTCCATTTCATTTTTCCGCTCCGGCAGCCTCAAAAACTTTTGAAAAAAGAAATCTTGCACGCACAACTCTCATTCGAACATTAGCAGGCATTCAATGATATAATAATTTGGGAAAAGGCCTAAATCTCAATATAAATTCCAATAAATTTGAGAAAGCTGAAACGTGCTCTTCGAAAGAAACCCTGGGGACCCAGTAACTCCTGTAAATCACTGGAAAGGTTGAGCCTTTGCCTAAAGGGTTGTAAAGTGGGACAGTCGACTAAAATATGTTTTACTGTCAAAATGGTGCGTTCTCCACTTCGCGTACATCGAGGACAAGTTGGAAGGTTGTTGCCTATTAAAAGCCTATTATAGATTAGCCTGATGTGACCTATTCGCAACCTAGAGAGAATCACAAGTTCTTTTCTCTCAAGTTCCTCAGTTGGCCATTTATGT
>NW_019392771.1:98782-233234 GCF_000648675.2 Cimex lectularius | reverse complement strand
ATTTTCAGAGAAATGTTTAGATTAAAAGATATCACGATTTTCCGACGCCAGGACGTGATATCTTTCAAAATCGATAAAAAGCGAAATTACTCTGAAATGGTTGAGAATCGGACCATGGACAATATGAACTTTTTTGTTCATTTTAGGGTGAAGAATCTACTGGAGAAGTTTGTAGCACGAGTAGCAATTCACCCTGTATAATAACCTACAACAATATAACAACAACTTATAAAATATATAATCTAATAATAGCCTATAGTAATATAATAATCTACATATAATAGACACCTAACCTATATATAATAACCTATATAACCTATGTATAACGATAATTGTGTACGGTATACACAATTGTCGTTATAATTATTGTGCAAAGTATGTACATTGGCAACCTATATGTAATAATGTATAATAATATAGAATAATAAAAACCTATAAAATAATAACCTATAATGTATGTTCTATACTGAAGCTATGTATTAATAGTTGATCAGGGAAGAAAGCTGGGTGAGACAAACCAGAATAATTGAAAAGTACCAAACTGTAAGGTTCATCACCCTTCAGAATTGAGTAGGCAATCTAACAATAACCCATACAGAACCTTCAAAAGTACAAACATTAAAGGAATTTAGTTGATCAGGGATATAAGCAGGATGAAGCAGACCAAAATGAATGGAAATGAACAGATTGAAGGTTCATAACTTGCACACCTGAGTAGGAAATCAAACAATAACAAAGCTAAAGCTATTAAAGTAGTTTGGTTCATAAATCAAAATTGGTGATTGCAGAAGCTTGTCTGGCAAACCTAAGTTAACGGAAACGACGAAACGAATAAAAAAAATCCATTTTTGCTCTTCTAGCAAAGTTTGTTTTTGAAGTTGGTCGAACTTGGATATAAGCAGGGTGTGTCAAGAAAACAAAATCACCACTGAAGAGGGCTAAATGACGAAACGCTTCCAACAGGTCAAAATGGTGAAAATGGGCCAGAACAAAATGGCCAGACAAAATCAAAAGTAAATGGAATACCAGTAGTAGAAATGCTGAAATAGTATCGGTACTTCCTATCGAAACTAGCACTTTTTCACGCGATACTTTTCTTTTCATACTGATACAAACTGAAAACCCAACATTACAGCTGTTAAAGTAGTTTGGTTAATTAGGGATATAAGCAGAATTAGTCAACAGTGCAAACCACTGTAGTTGACGAATAGTCGAAGCAGCAACGATGTGGCTAAGCAACAAACTTTAACGCCAGACTAATTTATTTTAAAGTTGATTTATATGTGGATTTGGATTCTATCAGAGTAATTGCTTATTATGTCATAAAATAATCGATGTTATCCTCAATTTCATCGGCCCCTATCACTAATACCATGTTAAGGCTAAGCTGAGTGAATGAGGACTCAAAATTGAAATAAATAAATATATTTATATTTCAAAAGTTAAGATGAAAGATATTAAATTGCTGGATGCGGGTTGCGAAAGTGTTATTAGCATAAATTAACGCCTGGGCGACAGTATTCGATTATAATCTGCCGTCGATGTGTACCCAAACCGTGAAAGGCTTTAATTTTTCTCTCTCGAATACATTATTAAACAAATAGAACGTTCAAATAATGACGGCGTGTCTTCGTTTCAGATGGGCCGGCGTGAAAATTCGGCACTTTTACTCTCAGTTGACGTGGCGAAGCGCCCGGGGTCTGCATGTTTCACCGGCGAGAGATTAATTGGCCCTTATGCTCAGCACACAACGCTTTCTCGAGGAAGGAAGAATATAAGGCCAAATTCAATAATAATAATCGTCAGTTTGATGGCCTCTTATGACTTGAAGGAAATTAGTCTTTAATTTATTAGCCATGTCGTTTTTTCTTCCCGACGTCCGATTTATGATTCAATTTTTAAACGGTTGGCCCAATCTATTAAATTGAAAGTTCTACAACAATCAACCAACCAATTAATTAAATAAATTCAGATTTCAAAATAAAATAGGTAATGTTAGAGACTTTTTAAAACATCCTTTAAAAATGTTTAAAATTAATAGTCAATTAATTATACAAACAATTAGGAACTTGAAACATGGGATGTAATAGGTCTTAATTACAATAAAAAAAGTCTAAGTTATTGATTTATATGATTTTAAGAGATATCGGTTTAGTTGAAATAGTGTTAAAGTTTCAGTTATGCTAGTTTTTGAAGTAGACATCGTCCATGCCTACTCAGTCAAAACACTGTGCAATTCGAAATGAAATGGGTTCATTGATGTAGACTAGCCTTTATTAAATATTGTATTTTTATGGTTTTCGGCTTCCTTGTTGCTCCTTGGCCCTTTACGGCCAAACAAGGGTAATTTTGCTGTATTCGCCGATGTCTTAGAGAGCCTTGATTTTTGACATATTAAACTGTTGCCTAACTCTGCTTATAAAATGGTCAAGCAATTATGCTGGCAAAAGACCGAGTATTGGTTAACCAAAATGATCAGAAACGAAAAAAATTGCAGGTTTTGCAAATTGCTAATTATGGGTAATGTTATGTATTTAAATAATCCATAAACTGATTACAGCCTAATTTTACCTTACTTATATAGACATCTAAAACAAATAAACAACAAAAATCTGTACTAAAGTTATAGGCAGTATAGGGAAACACATTTTCATCACTTTGTTCAAAGAAAGCTTGATTGGTACCGTATAAGAATAATTATTTAAATAAAGAAGTTCACCTTGTAACTTCACCACTCTGTTTAGAGAAATAGCATCAATCGTTCAGTAAATAAATTGATTAATTTTTCAATATCCATTGATCGATAAATTGATTGTTTACTTCATTTATGATCCAAAAACCCGGTTGTAAAAATATATACATTCCTTTGTGCCAAAATATTCCTAATATTCCTTTTTTACCATGACAGTACTTATTACATTATTTGAGGTTCCAATATGATAAAAATAACTTTAGAGAGAGAAAGAGAGAGAGAGAGAGAGTGCGGGAGAGAGAGAGAGAGAGAGAGAGAGAGAGAGAGAGAGAGAGAGAGAGAGAGAGAGAGAGTGTGTGTGAGAGAGAGTGTGTGTGAGAGAGAGTGTGTGTGAGAGAGAGAGATACAGACAGACAGGCAGACATAACAATTTTATTTATAGTATACATGAAGAAAGTTATGGAAGATATTTTTTCCAAGGTAAACCTATCCAGCGCCGACAATGTTTTATCGAGTTCGTCATCTCCACATTTAATTTCCTTTATTTGTAAATAAGTTTATATATAATAAAGAATGTCCTTTTGATTCTTATTTAAAATAATAAATGTTTGTAGATTTGTTAATATAGCTATAGTAAATAAAATTTAAATACTTGCTAACTACGAAGCTCCTGTTTTCTAGTCTTATATTTTTACTATGAATTTTTGTTGTTGTGATTATTATTTCTAAAACAATTGTTTCACCTTGGGTGCGTACATACGTATAAGTAGAATTTAAAATAACTATACAGTACATTTTAAGTTCCATAATAAAAACGGGGAAGGGCTAAAAAGATGGCGAAGTGAATTCAGATTTTGAAATTTGAGCTGGATTGAAAGACGAATGTGTCAGTTTGACAACCAAGGACCGTTGAATTGGAAGATGACAGTAGCGAATAGTAGGCACTCACGATAACGAGGCAAAAAAGCAAAGCGGCTTCCGACAGTGGATACCAATTTGAAATTCAAGCTAACTGGATCCTAGCTCTAAGTCCCTAATGACCGTGTAGACAGCCGGGACTGGTGTGACTCACCGTCATCAGATTGATGCTGTCGTGATGAATAATACATCATTAACCACCTCTTACCGGTGAATGATTTAAGAAAATGAGCGAAAGGCGAACGTCTACATCTACCGCGAACGGTCATTGTTGGGATGGTCAAGGGCTCGCCGCCCGGGGATAAATGAGCTGTCTCTAGATTATTTCTACGTTGTTATTTATAAAGATATTTATAAATCACAGGAGAAATTATGTTACTACTGACTTCCTGTGTTACATACAATTTTTCTATGCATGTTCTATGCTTTGTGGTCTTTCATAGCAAAACAATGTTTAATATAACAATATTATCATCCAACAATATTCATCAGAAGTTAATTGTAAATAGTAATAAGAAGAAACAAGTAATTTAAATCAGTTTGATGAAATCAGATAATTGAAGATTTCAACTGATTGGATCATATTCTTGATGATGAACAAATTTCCTGCCTTCATACTGATATTGCTACAAACTCGGTAAGTCGAACATTATGAAACTAAAAGGTTCAACTGAAACGGCACAAGACTCCAGGCACCGGTATCCATAAGTTAATACTCGCCTGGAGCGAACTAACATGTCCATCACGACCGACATCCTAGAAATTGTAGAACATTTGAAACTATAAATAGACATCTACGTCAGAATATAGTGAATGGATTAGATGCAGACAAATTGACCTAGATTTACAATTTTTATCGGAGGTCTCAGTATGATAGTGTGCTAAAAAATTGCTGACGAGGATTAGTTCATCGACTAGGGAAGCTACTTGTTAAAAAAAAGAAAATAATAAAATAGGTGCTGACAAGGTTTTTCATGATGAAATCACTTCCAAAACTAGCTTATTAGAATATAAGTATAAGGCTCGGAGGATTTTCTGCTCTGAGAGGCAAAAGATAGGCAAATAGCCACCCTCAATGCATACTTGCAATTATTATAATTTTTACTTTTTGTTGTTTACTCGATATTTTTATGGAAAAATATAGAAAATCAACTTTCAAAATTTTTCTACGTAAAGTTTTGGTTGAAATAAAAAGTTAGTGTCACGAGCGGGATTCGAACACACGACCTTTTCGGGTTCGAATCCCGCTCGAGACTCTAACTTTTTCATGTCTTACTTAAAAAGATTAATTAATTGAAAGAAGTATTTCGGTCCATAGACCAGTAAATATAATGGATTTACGCAAATTGTTTCTATGGAAACAATGAAGAAATTTCAATTCAGTACGGAGTTTTCCTATTCTTGCGTTGATCACCGCTTGCATTTGACGTGGCATCAATTTTATGAGTTTTGATTGTAGTGCTGTGGAATATTGTTATACTGCTTCAACAGCGCCATTCTTAATTCCTGAAAATTTTTTGTCATCACGAGGCGACCTTTCACCCTCTTTGACAACTCGCCCCAAAGGTGTTCGATAGAGTTTAAGTCGGGTCTACTGGGCTGGTCACACCAACCTAGCTGTGTGGGACCTTGCATCGTCACGCATAAAAATAAAACCGTCGCCAATTGTGGCCTATAAAGAACTTCATCTGATAACACATCTTAAATGTAACGCTAACATAAAGCTAGCATTAAAATGAAACCACCGCCAATTGGTGGCATATATGGTACAACCTGATAAATGATAACAATGATATGTGATAACACATCTTCATAGTTGAATCGCGTACCCGCGATGAAGATCAAGTTTGTGTGACCTTCCATAAAAATGCTTGCCCAAACTCAATGGAGATGGTGATCTCCATATCTTCTCCGGAGTGAAAATGTTGCGGGGATATATCGCTCTCCAGTTCTTCTCCAAACCCTTTCTCGGCCGTCAGAAGACGTCAGACATAACCTGGACTCATCCGAAAACATGATTTTAGTCCCATCTTGCTCAGACAAATTGATGTGATTTCTTGTGAAACTTAACCGTGCTGATCTGTGCCTTATCGCAAGTTCTGGACCGGCGGCACGTAATTTAGCTTCTGAATGTTTTCGCCTTACTGTGCGGACATTAACATTTAACCACCAATTTTCAGGTCCGTCACCCTGCAGCTCTAAGAGAAAATCTGACAATATCTAGTTTGCTCTATCTTGTTCTTCAGACATTCCTCAAATAATCTGAACCCTTGGAAGGATACAGATTATATATTAAAAAAACTTGTAATTCTTGCCAAACGGAGAAAATATGTTAACACGTTTCAAATTATGTAAACCTATACAACATTGTAAAACCAGATGGAGCAGTTAAAAAGTTGTAAAATTAAAATAAATAGCTTAAAATAAATGAAGCAGTAGTTTTGAAAGGTCATTAAAAGGTTATGAGATGTTGTTTTGAAGTTTGCGGGCGCACTTGCCAGTACAAAACAGTTGATAGCAAGGCCAAAACCTGGTTCATCTCCCCAGCAGATCTCACGGGAAAACTGACAATAAACTGCAGCTATAATAATGGGAGAAAAACACCAATGAAGATGGAAGAATACGTACCAACAATATTGTTCTTTCAACTCAACAGTGTACCTATTCATATTCAATACCGGTAAAAAGTAAGATTGGCAGGCCAGGGATGTCGAGGTAAATTAACCAACCTACGTAAAAATGACCAAAAACAGCAAGGATATGTAGATCAAAATAATCGGCTCCTCCGTAAGTTATATTGTTATCATTTGGCGCACACCGCTATATTACTGTGGGCTTATAAGTATTTATAAAGAAGCAGCATCATAACTTCAAATTTTGGCGTATAACAATTAAGCAGCACTTAAAAGAACACGATTTTATTATTTAGGAAAAAGGCTATTTCAATCGTAAATTATGTTGTAACTTAATCTTTTCGATTGTATAAGTCCCGTGCCATGCTTTATCGAATGCTTGTGAAATATTCCAGAACAAGGAGACAGTATGCATTTCTCTTTCAAATCCTATAATATATTTGCTTAAATTCTTAAGTGATCTATGGTCGAATGGTGTCCCCTGAAACCGAACTGGTTGTGAGACAGGTATTTTATCGCGTGTACAATGTTATTTCTGTAAGCCTTTTTGTTAATGGCTTTCTCTCATATTTTCTCAAGGGTTGGCAACACGAATACAAACTATAGGAATATTCGCTCTTACTTTATAGTTCCAGCATTTTGGGAATAACTTTAACTTGCATTAAGCGTGACCGCCATGTGAGCTTGGTTTGGCAGGAACTTGTTTAATTATTTTTACGCTTATTATTTATTATTTGTGACTACTTCTTTTGGTTGTTTAAAGTTTTATTTGCATTCGCTTGATAATTTTGATCGTATAAACATGTTTTTTCTTATGAGTAAGAAATCCTGCCAAAGGTCCAATATTATGACATTTCCTTTTAGGGACTGCGGGAAGATGAACTTGTAGTTTGGGCCGTTTCCGACTGTTTTGGTCTGACTACCCTTTCTGTTTCAATCTCAGGAGAGTTTTAACTTTTCAATTACAACTCTTCAATGGTTGGTTGCACTAACAATAATAAGAATTGTTAGTATATACAGGCTGTCCCGTGAACAGACGTCAATACTTCAGGATAGGGATAGGGACAAAGGACAGGGCACTGCCACTTAAGAAAGCACATCCACCGGATAAGGATACAGACAGAAGAAACACTGTGCAGATAGTGCCAGGAAGAGGAGGGGACCGCAGAACACATTCTATGTTTCTGTGAAGTGTGTGGTGATTAGTGACCGTTAATCGATAATTATTCAGAAATCGTGAGCTGCGGTCTGGTGTGATGTAGGTTTCAGAAAAACATTTTTTTTTATCGTGCCAACGTTTCGATCTTTATTGACATCATCTTCAGGGCTCAAAGTGTTTGTCTTCTGTGTAATTGTGCCATTCTTGCGTGTCGTGTGCAAGTGTTGTGGGCACACTCAACACGACATGCAAGAATGGCACAATTACACAGAAGACAAACACTTTGAGCCCTGAAGATGATCTCAATAAAGATCGAAACGTTGGCACGATAAAGAAAATGTTTTTCTGAAACCTACATCACACCAGACCGCAGCTCACGATTTCTGAATAATTAGTTTCTGTGAAGGTTCATGTAGGTGCCGGTAATGGAGGCAATTAGGACAAGAAAAACCACAAGCACATCCTACACCAAGGAACCGATAGCAATGCTAACTTGAAGCTGGTCAATGAGTTATAAAGAACAGGGGAACAGAATATTCAGGTCGAGGTGCAGTAGACATTGTGGCTGCCTCTTTTATCCCTCTCCCTAATACTTCAGGAAGTTATCCTGCATGTCAGATTGGTGTAAAAACTTACCTATCCTCCAAAGCCTGGCTCAGTTGTATTAGAGATATCGCACTATTCAGAGTACTTGAACTTTTCACAACTTTATTTTATAAAGTCCATATATCATAAAATGTAATCATTACACTTAATTTGATTGCACCAATAAAAAGAGCATTGAAATCAATCAAACAATCATTGAAAGTAATAAAACATCAACAAAACATACTTTTTGGTGAAAATAGAACAAACTAGAATGCAATAGAAAAGCAATAGGGTTCTAGAAATTAAATTAATTAAATATTCAAAACGTTCACCTTCTTTGGCTTCCAATCTTAAAAGTGGGTTGACATATTGAACATTTAATTTAATTGTTAAAGCTTTTTGTTTTGTCTTATGATTAATTTTGTGTACTCAAAAGTTTGTTATGATGTTTTGCTTACCCACAGAATTTTCAAAATCTTAAACATTTTAAAGCGAATTTAATTTTTTTAATTACATTTATTTTATATTTACAACTAGAAACATTGTATTAAGTAAATATGTTCATATATGTTGAATTTATCATTTGAGGCTCTTGTAGGAGAAGTTGCCAATTGGATTCCATTTATACTAAATGCAGATATTTTTACGTTAGGTAAAATTTATCTGTATGCTTTTCGTTAGGTTTATCTTCATTCTTCATTTTGTGAACCATACTGTTAATTCATTCAGGTGTTGTTGTAAGTGTTGACTGTTAATTGAGGGGTCCGAATTGCGTGTAAGAATAGCTGTAACATCAGCGAATTTATGCGTTGAAATGCTAAGATTTGCAGGAATATCCGCAGTGTGTATCGAAAATAGAAATGGGCCAAGTATGCTTCCTTGCGGTACACCCGCCCTAATGCTTATATAAGGTGAGAATTTAGTTCCCTGACGGAGTCGGCAAAATCGGTCTGTCAGATAAGATCTCAGTATAAGATAGTATGTATGAGGGAGGATGTTCTTCAGTTTCCAAAGCAAGCCCGAGTTCCAGACTCGATCGAAGGCCTGTTCTAAATTCAGAAAGACACCCAAGCAATGCTGTTTTTATTCGAGAAATGAGGCTATATTGTCAGCAACCTGATGTAATTGTTAAATTTCGAGTGAAAGGTGCGGAATCCAAATTGATGATCTGGAATAATATTAGAATTTTCAATTATCGGCAATAGTCGTCTGAGAAGTAGTTTTTCTAGTATGTTGGCAAGGATAGAAAGGAGTCTAATGGGTCGATAGGAACTTGGAAATCAGAATGTTTATTTCGCTTATGAATAATTTTAATGATAGTGAACTTCCACTGCAATGGAAAATTTTCTGGTCCTGAGTACAGTGTTGTATAGGTAAGTTAAGTATAGTAAGCCTCTGTGGGGCAAATTTTGTAATATTTGTTTAAATTAAGCGTTAATTTTACATCGATGGTAATTGACTTGATTATTGACCACTTTATATTGTTTTCTTAAGGGTAAAATATGAATGAACCTCATAAGCTTTTCAATGCTTTTTCCATTGGTGGAATCGAATTTATAGTAGGATTAACGTTTTATGACCTACGAGGGTGTTTATAGAATAAGGTTGTGAAAGGTTGAAGTAACCTGAAAAGTGAAATATCTCGAATATAATTGAGACTATGAACAATAGGTACTTTTTTAGTCTAATTTGACATGCAGGATAACCTCTTGAAGTATTTATGTTTGTTCACGGGACACCCTGCATAAATAAAGAGTCAGACCTGGGTGATCTAAAACGGCCGAACTACAAGTTCAACATCCCGCAAATTTTAAAATGATCTTTCACAACAGCTTTTCAAAACTACCGATTGAGCGTGATTTTGTTTGATCAGGGATATAAGCAGAAAGAGGAAGAATACAACCCCGATACTTAAAATCTTGAGAAGCCGAATTGAGTCAGGCAAACCAAAAAAACAATGATAGGGGATAAAAATCACTTTTATTTGACTTTTTTATTTATGTGGTTTTCCCGTGTTATTAGTAATGCCGTATTATATTGAATTGTAAACAAATACGCACTGAGATGGTACAAAGTTGAAAGAAAAATAATGCAATCATAATTAATCTATAATGGTTTTTAATGTTATGTTTTAGTTGTTTATTTTTTAAATGAGATACCATATTGCTAATCTTCCAGTGTGAGAAATTCCAGATTAAATGGTTGAACAGAAAAATAAATAAATAGGAATAGCTAGAATGATGAAAGCTCCCAAAGGCTTAAAACCAGTTTATTAACGAGCAAGGTTAGAATTACTATAATTTATCTTACAGATAAAAAAATATGCCACGAGCCTCAGACCGCAATTGAATACGGGACGGAGTGGTTAATGTGACCGCAATTTAGGCAAACAGAAGAGGCCAGTGAATGAAAAATATATATCGTTTTCACTCTGACATCATGCGAATTAAAAAAAAAAACGTCGTGGATTGCCGCGAATCTGCCCAACGGTGTCGCCCACGTATTGATAAATAGAGTAGAGCGTTAGACGCTATGGAGCAAATATTTACATAAGAATTGTTCCGTTTTAAAAGACGCGTACGCATGAGAAGCAGGATCGGTGTCACCTCGGCTCTATCTCCTTTCACAAATAAATTCATGACTCTTTCTTCTGAATTCTAGAGTTTCGAACCTTTTTTCCACAATCCCACGCTACGCCCTGCTGTGAGAGTTCTGACCACCGGCCCTTATATCACGTTCCGTGTATACATCCAGAACGCGGCACTCAGAAACAATTAGTTACACCGACGGAAATTTATTGATTTTAAATCTATAGGAACGATTGCTGGGAAACGCCATTTATCGTCTGGGTGGTCGCCAGATTCTGAGACGTATACAGAATATATCGGTGTCCGCCGAATTTCTAATGACAAAGCTTATATATAACTTTGTATATATTCTGTAACACTATTGTGTCGGAGAAAGTAGCAGCGCTTTTTTTTCGAAAACAGATTTTATACGATGCCCTTCTTTTGATACTTTGTCTGTGCTGACTATAGGTTTCCATGCAAATAGATGTCCATATTTTAAATTATTAATTATAGTTTCATGGACCTGATGAAGGGGATATACTTTCTTTGAAAACTCGAAGGAAATTGAGAAATATTTACCAGTGGTTTTTTTCTCTTATTTTTCTACCAACTGTAGTAAATATTAGAACAATTAATAACTATTTACTTTTTATGTCTTTGTCTTTAACAATGTTATACAGGATGCATGATTGCACCACCACTTCCCCAGTAAAATAAAATGAGATAATTATTCGATTTTATTGATTTTCTCTCTCTCTCACTCTCTTTCCCGCTCTGTTTTTCATATGTTTCTGATATGTTTTATTCATGCATTTTCTTTTCGTTTTCTTTGTTGGTTGGTCGTTTCCGATCATTATAACATGAACATTCTTTCTATTTTTGTTTTGTCATTCTCTATCTCCCCCTTTATCACTTGCTCACATTCTCTCACTCTCTGTCTGTCTATTATTCTCTCTCTCTCTCTCTCTCTCTCTGATGACTTTTTCTTCATCCCTCACTCTCCCTCCCTCCCTCTCACACACTCTCTCTCTCACTCTCTTTCCCGTTCTGTTTTTCATATATTTCTAATATGTTTCATTCATGCTTTTTCTTTTCATTTCTTTGTAGGTTAGTCGTTTCCGATCATTATAACATGTTCATTCTCACAATTTTGTTTTGCCACTCTCTATCTCCCTCTCTATCACTTACTCACATTCTCTCACTCTCTGTCTGTTTGTCTATCTCTCTCTTTCTATCTCTGATAAATTTTTCTTCATATATATCTCTCTCTCTATTTATCAATCTATTTATTTATCTATGTAACCGGGATTTTTTTTACAAAGACCAAAATATTTTATACATCCATGATTTTGTTTCTCTATCTACGTTTGCGAACGAAATTTTAAAATTTAATTTTTTTAAAGGTTGGTTGTTTCCGATCATTATAACATGCACTCTCACTCTCTCTCCCTCTCTCTCTCCCACACTCTCCCTCCCTCCCTCCTTTGGTTTTATATCTTTTTTTATACTTGAGAAGTATCAGGTCATTGACTGTCGCTGCCACAAATTCAATCCCTAGATTTTGTTTGTACGTGAGGTTAAATTTCCATTGAGTCTTTGCTTCGCATTCGAAGATGATATGGGTGGCTATTTCCTTCTCCACTTTGCTTAATTTGCAATAGGGACGAGTTAGTTTAAGTAGAGTAAGGGGTAAGGTTAGAGTTAGGGAATATAAAAATATTATAATAAAAATAATAAATAATAAAATTATATCCTTGCCAAAAAATATAAACTCCACCCTGTTTTCTTTACAGTATAGCCAATACATGTAGCGATTTATCCCCAATTTACAATAAAATATTGAAAATATAATCTTAAGTTCACTACATAAAATCTTTAACAGTCTAAAATTACCTTATAAACATTTGTAATTACTCGACGAAGAAACAATTTTCTTATCTATTTTTGTTATCTTCTCTCTCTCATTTTCTACTCCTGCTTCTTGCAATATTTTTATTATTCTATAATTCTATTTATCTACTTTTTTCGGTTAAGCTTTATGAAATTGCAATTTTAGAAACTTAATATTACAGTTTTTATTAAACATAAATAGATAGCGTTAGCAGACCATTACAATTACAATATAAGCTTTTTTACCAATCAAAAAGACTATATAAAAAAAGACATTGAATCTTGTCATATGCAAATGTGACTTGATAAAAAGAAATGGGAACTCACAAATAAAGCGGGTGGCAAAAATCTCGAATCTTAGAAGTAATCTAACTACGAGGAAGCAAAAAATTTGATTCATCATCGCGATAAAAGAACCCGAGAGTAAGAAATAGTAACAAATTATTCCCTGGAGGGACCCCGGGTCCGTGTAGCCTTTATGTCCCCAACAAGCACATTTAATCAACAGCAAGACCGGCACCGGTACAAATCACCATATTTAAACCGATAACAAGACTTATGGGTACGTCAAGACCCTTCTTTCTTCGGTTTTCCACGTTGCCAGGGGGTTATTACTGCGTGAAAGTGAAGCAGAAAGACCACTATCGATGCAATATTTTCAACAGAATATTAATGTTTTTGTGATTGATAAGAATTCGCTGTGTGTAATTTTATCTGTTCCATTTTAATGCCGTTGTTCAATATTAGCCAAGTTGCATTATTCGATGACTGTCAAAATGAGATCTTTATTATTAATTCAGTTGGCTATTTATTTATTTTTTTAATATCATGGCTATTTGTAATACTACTTACGTATATTAGAAAAATCACAAAATTTTTAAAAAAGGACCATTTCCGGAAGTGTTGTGTTTTGTAAGCCTACTCAAATATTTCTTGACTACATTCTGATACAATGTTAATTTTCCAATTATTTTTATAAGACAGGTATAAACAGACAAGTGAAATAATAACATTATTTATGCTGTGATGTTGTGATTGAAAAGAATTCGCTGTGTATAATTTTATCTGTTGCATTTTAAGGCAGTTGTTCAGTATTAGCCAAGTCTCATTATTCGATGACTGTAAAAATGAGATTTGTATTGTTAAGTCAGTTGGCTATTTATTTATTTTATAATATCATGGCTATTTGTAATACTAGTTACTTACATTACAAAAAAATCACAAAAATTTAGAAAAAGGGTCATTTCCGGAAATGTTGTATTTTGTAAGCCTACTCAAATATTTTTTGACTATATTCTTATGTTAATTTACTACTGACTATACTTTACTGACTATATTAACGTTAATTTTCCAGTTATTTTTATAAGAAAATGCTACTAAAGTCCATAAATAATTTTCTTTATGCTGTGTTTGACGTCTGTCCATTGAATTCACTTAATCAAAAAGTGAATGGTTAGAACAAAACAAATATTATAATAATGACGGAATGGTAATCCTATTTTAAAGAAATTCAAAAAATAAGTCATCATTCCAAATAATAATTATTTGGAGATCTTGAGATATGGTCTTATGTAATGTATGTTTAGAAAAACATTTTCTTTATTGTGCGACGTATCGATCTTTGTTTAGATCATCTTCAGAGCCTGGGGTCCCACTAGCAACCCATCATTCCCAGGCCCTGAAGATGATGGGTCCCACTAGCAACCCATCATTCCCAGGCCCTGAAGATGATCTAAAGATCGAAAGGTTGGCACAATAAAGAAAATGTTTTTCCAAACCTACATCACTGAAGACAGCATCTCACTATCTCCATATAGCCTATATCTCATTAGTTAACAGTCACTAAATACTACACATTCCAATAAATTTATTGTTTTCAATTTGATCGTCAGGGATCATTTTGGTCTGTCCAGTCTTTTGGATGCGATTTAGTTTTTCACCACCTTTAGTTATGTGTTTGTTGTATAGCCAACCCTAACTTACATTCCAGACTAACCACTGAGGATGGTGAAACGCCAAACGAGTGTGACAGGCCGACATAGCGAGGATAAGCATACTAAAATGATCGGTAACGACCAAATTACTGGTTCATCACCTCGCAGATTGCCAACAGAAGTTTCACAAATTGCAAGCAAAGGGCTGCATGTTAAATTGATTTAAACGATAATCACGGGTGTGGGTAAATTTAAAACCTTGAGCGGTGTAAAAAATACATAAACGAATAAATAAATAATGCGACGAAACCACTTGTAGAAGAGTGGTGGGACAGAAATAAATGTGTAAGAGAGATAGATACATAGATAGAGGAAGTTAGGTAGATAGATAGATAGAAAGAGAGATAGATGGATAGATGGATAAAGAGATAGATAGAGAGTGAGAGAGAAAGAGAGATTGTGAGAGAGAGAGAGAGAAAGAGAGATAGTGAGATAGATAGATAACTAGCTAGGTAGATAGATAGTTAGAGAGAGAGAGAAAGAGAGACTGTGAGAGAGAAAGAGAGAGAGTGAGATAGATAGATAGCTAAATAGATAGATAGAGAGAGAGTGAGATAGAAAGAGAGAGAGAGTAAGAGAGAGAGTGACATAGATAGATAGCTAAATTGATAGATAGAGAGAGAGAGTGAGAGAGAAAAAGAGACAGTGTGAGATAGAAAGAGAGAGAGAGAGAGAGAGAGAGAGAGAGAGAGAGAGAGAGAGAGAGAGAGAGAGAGAGATTGATTAATGATTTATTTATCCTCGCAAAAATATGGTTTACATAAACCACTCTTACATTTAACGAGATTTACACATGTTTAGTAGAACTTATTATTTAGCACGCACAGACACTAAGTTGAGACTTGAGTTATTTTTATTTTTATAATTTTTTTTAAATATACTTTCTATAGCTATATAATACATTTCTTTCACAAATTCACATATACACATTTTATCTCACAATAATACATCACAATCCACCTTATGGATTACCTCAAACGATTGGACTTCTTAAATTAATAAACTAAAATATCAGTGAACAACTATTGGCTGTATATATATATATTAAAGGTAGACCCGTTGATGAATAGTTCCGCCCACATAACAAACTCAAACCGTTGTATTTACCATACATTTGTTTTATGAGATCAACTTTAATTTAAAACAAACATGTTTCCCACGCTATCCGCCGGATCTTACGCAAAACCGGAAAAAGTAAAAGAGAAAAACGATCGTGTTATCGTATCGTTCGTGCCATGTTACAAATTTGTATCTGCGTGTTTTTATTGTAGTCGTTATTTTATTTCACATGTATGTCATTTTGAAAAAAGGAAATTCTCTAAAATGCCTGGAATCATTTAAATCGACCGATGTATATGTAGAACGGTTGTTTGTGGTTAAACGGTGACAAACACAAGCTCACTTGAATCAATCTCGACACGAGTACAAAACGGCTATCACGACACG
This sequence comes from Cimex lectularius, assembly GCF_000648675.2. Lineage (NCBI taxonomy): Eukaryota > Metazoa > Arthropoda > Insecta > Hemiptera > Cimicidae > Cimex > Cimex lectularius. The sequence goes on along the minus strand of NW_019392771.1, from coordinate 217,344 downwards.
GACGACACTCAATCCTCGGCGGGTTTGTCTTGCAAATCGTGAACCGGCTTCAATAAGGAAGAAGTGGATACAGAAGGGTAAATTGTGCTGAATAATCGGTCGAGTTTACAGGCAATTTAATTGTCGTAGTGTTGTCAGCTCGTGACCATCGCCAAGTTAACAACATCGACCTGCTACTTACAAATAGGATTGGAATAGAATTGCAAAATCTGGAGATAACATCCCTCGTGGGGACGGTGATCGTGTGTTGGTGAATATTTTCCAAAACCTTACGTAACGAGTGTACATTGCATGCAACGGTTTTCCTCTCTACAATTAAGCATAAATGCTAATAGCAACTGACAATGTTGTAGCCATTTTAAAGCTTATACAAGAAGCTTAAACCATTCATACAGGCATAATACGTAAATGAAACTTTTTCGTCTTACAATTAGTCTTTATCTTCACACTGATGATGAAAATATTCATATTGAAAAAAAAAGTTACAATATATTTTGATAAAGTATATATTGATGCATTCTGTACAATTTTACTACATCAAATTTCTTGAACTTGTAAAATTTATTGTATTGAGGTAATATGACACAACATCGATTTCTGAATTAAAGAACATAAGTTGAAGATATAGTAGTAAGATACTCGAAGAAATCGATTAAATTACTAGGCCCAGTTTATTCTGGATAAAAACAAAAACCTTCAGCGGCAATGGTATAGTATGGTAAAAAAGGATACTAGGAAGCGGGATTTGTGCTCCCCATGCCCTGCAGCTTTTGGCTTATTGTACCTTCCTAGTTCCTTAGTTCAGTACAATAGACTCAATCTTTCTCCTTAGAAGTACCAGGTCATTGACTTTCGCTGCTGCAATTTGATTCCCTAAGTTTTTTTCAATACGTTAGGCTAAATCTCCATTGAGCTGTTACTTCGCATTCGAAGATGATATGGGTGGCTGTTTCCTCCTCCTCATTACATAATCTACAAATGGGATCATCGTTGTATATTCTCATGTTGTCTAGATGTTTTCTTAGATGCCAGTGACCGGTTAGCAGTCCATCACTCCTCTGAGTTTGTCCTTCTCCAATTGCAGCAAGGATTTTGCCAGTCTTGGTGAGGGTTGTTTCAACATAAGTTTATTATGTCTAGCGCCGCTTCCCCTTTTGTTTTGTTCCATTCTACGATGAACGATTCTATATTTGTTTTTGTTATCCCAAGAACAGGTTCGGGGCCTATGTATGGTCTTGCAGATCCTCCTCTGGCCAGACTGTCTGCTTTCTCATTACCCAAAATTCCCCTGTGCCTTGGCACTCAAGATATCAGGTTGTTGTGCTTCCCCAGGTTTTGGAGATTTTGGTTGCTTTCACTGACTAATTTTGATGTGATTCTTTTACATGCTAATGCTTTAATGGCTGCTTGGCTATTAGATCTTATGAGGAGTTTTTTGCCAGTGTAACCTCTTTTAAGATTTTCCAGGGGACAAGCATTGATGGCATGTATTTCTGCTTGAAAGACCGAAGTGTACTTCTCTAATCAGGTTGACTGCATATGTTTTGGGCTTATACAGAAAACGCCCGATCCGGTTCCTTCGTTTGTTTTGGAGCCATCTGTATACCATATCAGTGTATCTGATGCTCTCCTGTGTTCTTCCTCTCCTTTATAGTCCGTTGAGTTTTTGTAGGAAGTTGTGAAGAATGTTTTCAAAAGGCAAAATTCGATCTCTATTCCATAATGTTTCAGGCAAGACAAGACATAAGTCACGGAAAAGAACCAAAAATAAGATATAATCCGGAAAAGAATGTCATAAAAATGTACCTGTTACCCTGTTAACCCCCCCCCCCCTATAAAAGACCATGAAAAATGTGGGTAGGTGAAAACAATGGAGAATTTTTTAAACCTATCAAATATTCACATCCTTGTGGTCTTGAGCTAATCCTAACTACATAATCGAATGTAATGATGCGTAAATGATGCCAATTTTTTATTAATTTAAGATTTTAAAAAAGAATTTTTTCTCTTTGCAAGATCCCCGAACATAAGAAATTATAGGTTATTAACAACTTTTTTTTGGCTAGTTTTGTCAAATCTGGGTGATTTCATACTTCACTTTTCAAAGCAAGCGACCCTGCAGGCAGGCAAGGGTGGGCCGCAAACCACTCTGTTTTATTAAATTATTAAATTTTTTACCATTGAGGTGTGGATAAAATCCGTTTATATTCCGTACATAGAATAAGACCACTTCTAATGCTATGGTATGTAGATTCCTTCACCACTCCCTCTACCTTTGATAAGTGAACCATCTGTGTAGCAGTCTATGTTACGATGGTCATCATCGAAACTGTAATTGTAATCACAAGGGGTGACTACCTGAAAGAACTTTTCCCCGAATGGGTTTTAATCTTTTTATCACTAACGCTTAATAATTGGCCGTTAACCTTACTCTATAAATTTCCATACAGATGAAATATGATATGATAGGTGTCTTTTATAAAACAGATTTGAGAAATGGGGACAGTGCTTCCTAGAATCAAGCAATTTTTTGAAAATTTAATAATGAAAAACGAAACATTTTTAGGCGATGAGTGGTAAAAGTAATCAACCCTAGCCGTCACATAGTTAGTTAGGCTTTTAATTCTTCGGCCTTCGAGATATTCGCTCGATTAGAGTGGTTTCGGAAACAGTTTCGAGGGTCTTGTGAGTTATTGGCTTGTTTGCTTCAGCAAATAACATTTGACAATGTCATTGACAGAAGATGGATTTGCTCTTCTAGACAAACTCACAAAACCAATTATTATAATTATAATAGTTTTGCAAACACAGTTATTCCAGTTTCGATATTCAGTTCCGTTCATTAACGTCCGACAAGTATGCATATTACTAACTCTACCCTTAAGAAATTGGATCGTTAATCACTAGTATTGCGCTTTTGAATCTATTCAAATGGAAATTGAAAAATTTAAACGTTTCATATTGCGTTATTCGCTTTCTAAATAAGTCTAATAATAGTAGCTGTTTATTGGTGTATGTAATACACATTATATACCTTATTTTTCCATCAACATACAAGTTTAAAACGCATGCATGTGAAAGATATTATGTTCATAAATATTAATCTAATTTTGATGCATTCCTCGTCAAAACCTTTCCAAATATTTCAACCGCACAGCATCTTTATCATAGACGAAATATTTTTACAAAGTCCTCGAAACTCTAATATTATCATCATTATCTCTAATTTGGAATCAGACTTCAACATTTCACTGAACAACGTCATACTGCGACTCCTCTTTCGGGAAGAGTGCAGCTTTGTCGATGTAGAGTAGGCTTTCGGATGTCTGGTGACTCAAGGGCTACATTTCCTTATAATCTTCTATTCCCGATAAGTTTTTTTTTAGCAACTTCATTTTTCGCATCATAGTAGTATAATACAGCTTGTAAGAATTCTTACCTTAACGCTGCTATTTTAACATAGCACATACACGCCATATCTTTCATTGGGCTTTTAGTAAAGATGAATATTTAACTCTTAGGCCAGTAATTGTTTACGTCGACATATAGAGAGTTTTGCAGTTTCTTATTTCAAGATACAACTAGTGCAAATATAGCGATTTTTTAGTTTTTATTGTCGATGAAGATCAAACCTTAATGTACGAAATTTCTAAGAAGACACACTATTTTTGTAAATATTAGTTAAATACAAACTGTGTGAGTTTTTATAAAGGAAATGGCTTCTTTTATTTTTACCTATTTTATTGTAAAACTTAGTAACCAAAACTCCAAATGTAAATTTTCATATGTAGAATCGGCTAAGTCCGTTCCTCGCTAAAATTATAAAAGAATTTCAAAATGCCATCGATATACTCTGGAGATATTAACGTTTTCAAAAACAGAAATGTCAGAATACGAACATTTTTAATTATCGTGTAACTGGTTCAGGAAAGGATAAATTTGTAAATTTAATTGAATAAAATATGAAAATTTAATTATTGAATTTTTTTAAATCTATCTTAAATAACAACAATTACACGATGAATTAAAAATATCGAGGTTTGAAGATAAACTTCAATATCTCCGGAACGAAACGATTAATTTTTGATAATGATTTTTTTCCACCTATTTTGAAAGGGTTGTCAATGGGAAAAAAATTATACCAGAAATTCAATAATTCCTTTAACTTTTCTGAAAATGTTGGCGTTTTCCTTAAGAACTCGATATTTTTAATTTATCGTGTAACTGGCTGAAGAAAGAATAAAATTGAAAATTTAATTTATGGTATTTTTTAAAAATCTAATTTCAAATGAAAACAAACAATTATTCTGAAGGAAAACTTCAATAAAACGATGAATTTTTGATGATAATTTTTTGTAAATTAAAAAGTATAAATTTGAAAATTCTATTGAATAAAATATGAAAAGTTAATTTATTATGAGTTTTGAATTTTTTTTGACTGGGGCTTCCGACATCTAGGTCATTTCAGCCCCCCACTAAGGCTATATTCTATTTACCCTTTCAAATACTACATTCATACAAATAAATACATTCATACACATAAATACATCCATACAGTACACTCATTCCGTTTGGTCGGTGGAGTCCTTGATATTCCTCCACCGACCTATACTTAAACTAATCTAGATTGGGCTCGATGGAGTACTTTTATAAATATTCCGCCATCGACCCCGAACACACAATCATACGCTCTCAACGTTTGAAGGGCGATGATGATGTTATATTTCACCATCACCCCTCGCCATTCGCGCTAATAATTACATGCACTCAGACAAAACATATAGACACAACACATAAGACATATTATATACAATAAAAAACCCAATTTCCCCTAAAAAGCGGAACAGGGGACTCTGAAACTCGCTACCGTGTTCGAGAACTCTTTTTGAGTCCGGCGGCATGCCTACACGCTCTCTGTATTGAGTCAAGGCATGATACGCCTCTATTAAGTGGGACACATCGAGCAACCTTTCTCTGCATAAGGGGCACCTGCGCGGGCTTTGGCCCAAAAGCAGGTACCCATGTGCCAACCGCGTTTAAAACCTTATTGTAAACAACAATCATTATTCCATAAATTAGAAATGTTTCAATATCTTCAGAACGAAGAAAAATTCAAAACTTCATTGCTTCGTCCTGAATTTATTGAAGTTTTCCTTTAGAACGTGATGTTTTTAATTTATCGTGTAACTGGCTCAAAAAAGGTTGAATTCGAAAATTTAATTTATGATGCTTTTAAAAAATATAATTTTAAATGAAAACAAACAATTAAACGATAAATGAAATTATACAGTTCTGAAGGAAAACTTCAATAAAACGATGAATTTTTGATGATGATTTTTTTCCACCGATTTTCAAAATGGTTTCCGTTCTATACAAATCGATACCAGTCATTTAATAATTCATCGATTTGTTTTGAAGTATTGAAGTTTTCCTTTCAACTTGACATTTTTAATTTATCGTGTAACTAGTTAAAAAAGGATAAATTTCAAAATTAGATTAAAAAATTATAAAAATTCAATTTATGAGGATTTTGTAACAATTTTCACATCTTTTTATTATTATTACATTTATTTGGTATTTACAACTACAAGTGATGTATTAAGTAAATATGTTCGTATATGTTGAATTATCATTTGAGGCTCTTGTTGGAGAAGTTGCCCAGTGGTAACACTCCTTAACACTGATATCTTGTTCAGTCTTCACACAATGAGAAGGTCTCGGGGCCACTTTCGCTTCAATCGTCTTGGAGGATTTTCAGGTAGAGTTGGAAGTGATACATTTCGTACGAATAGATTACTGTGTGTGTTCAGTGATTGAGGAAATTTTTTATATCGGGTTTTGATGAGTTCATGTACAAACGGGATGTGTAGGTCTTTATGGATAGTGTAATTTGAAACGTAAAAAGGAGCATTTATAATTTGACGGAGAATTTTAGATTGGACTGATTGGAGACGCTGGGAATTGGAATCCTTGGTTGAGCTCCACACTTCACAACCGTACGACCAGAGAGGTCTAATCATTGTCTTGTAAATTAAAAGTTTATTTTCAAGGTCTAATTATGATCGTGAGTCGAGTAGTCTTTTTAACAATATATAACGTCGGTTTGTTTGCAGTCTTTTCAGTCTTGTATGGGGATTCCAAGTCAGTCGTTTATCCATGAAAAGTCCAACATAACGCACAGGGTCAGTGGTAGGCAATGGAATTCCATTTATATTCACCGCAGGACAGACATTTTTACGTAAGGTAAAATTGATCTGTGTGCTTTTTGTTAGGTTTACCTTTATTCTCCACTTTGTGAACCATAGTGTTAATTCATTCAGGTGTTGTTGTAAGTGTTGAGTGTTAATTGAGGGGTCCGAATTGCGTGTAAGAATCGCTGAATCATCAGCGAATGTGTGTGTTGAAATGTTAACATATGTAGGAAAATCTGCAGTGTACATGGAAAATAGAAAAGGGCCAAGTATGCTTCCCTGAGGAACGCCCGCCCTTATGCGTATATAAGGTGAGAATTCAGTTCCCTGACGGACTCGATCCGTCAGAGAAGATCTCAGTATAAGATAGTACGTATGAGGGAGGATGTTCCTCAGTTTCCAAAGCAAGCCCGAGTGCCAGACTCGATCGAAGGCCTCTTAACAAATCTTAATTTTAAAAACAACAATCAATTACACGATAAATTGAAATTATCGAGTTCTGAAGGAAAACTCCAATATTTCCAGAAAGAATCGATGGTTTTGTGAAGATGATTTTTTTCATCAATATGGCATTATTCCAACATTTAAAAAATTTAATAGCCCCAGCAGATCCTACGGGAAAAATTACCTTTGCATCCATACTTAATATTACAACAGGCGGTGTAAAAATAATAGGCCTTGCCTTTTATAAGAAATGACACGGTATAGGGCTTTATAGACCGGAGTAAGTCATATTTAGCCGATAGGTGTTTTATTGTTTCGTACTTTGCATCCGGCAAATGAAGGAGTTTTATAGGTCAAGTAATAGACTGCTGATATGCCTTACCACCTTGAAACTGCTAACCTTTATTATCCATTATCTTTTAATTTTGATTGGTCATGTTGTAGAAAAAGATTAAACAATCTAGCACTCAGGTCAACATGGTTCAAGTTGACATATAGCATGCAGATCTCAACCTCAGTGGCTTTTCTTGTTGAAATAGATCAACTATTAACGCTCTAACGTAAGTTGTTCAGTATATTGGTCTATATGGACAAGGTTAAGTATATATGTGCTAAAATCTTGATATGTAAAGGCGAAATTTAATTTTGAAGTAGTCAAACTGTAGCTTTGTCGGCGAATTCGGGCCAGTAAAAATTTGAGCTTTTCGGCCCATTTCATTTTTCAACCGTTTTAAAGCCGTATATATCGAATTGTATCTTCTGTTAGTGCTGAAGGTTACAAAAAATGAAGTTGTTTAGTTTTATTTAGTTTACCTAGTTTAAAAATGGTTTTTCAATGTAGTTATTTGCTATCGTCATTAGGTCAAATCACTGCAAATAAATTTTGCCCTAACCAAGATTTATTGATAAATCATACCTGGTGTTCAACTTGTATCCCCAAATTATTGTGAAGATTTGTTTTTTAACAATTTTGAAAGTCCGTTCCACTCTAAAAATTATGCCAGAAATAAAAAAATCCATCGTTAAATTCTGGAGAAATTAACGTTTTCAAAAACAGAATTTTCAAACCTCTATAATTTTAATTATCGTGTAACTGGTTAAAAAGGAATAAATTTGAAAATTTCATTGAATAAAATATGAAATTTTAATTTATTGTGTGTTTTTAAAATCTATCTTAAATAACAACAATCGATTACACGATAAATTAAAAATATCGAGTTTTGAAAATAAACTTCAATATATCCAGAACGAAACAAGGAATTTCATTTAATTTTTATTTCAATTTCATTTTTCAAAATCTTGTAAAGCTATTGAATATAATAAGATATCGAATACCATCTACTATTAGAGTTGGAGGTTACAAAAAATGAAGTTGTTTAGTTTTGTTTAGTCTACCTGGTTAAATTTTTTTTCGCAATGTATTTATTTAATATCGTCATTAGGTCAAATCACTGTAAATACATTTTGTCCTAACCAAGATTTATTGATAAATCATACCTGGTGTTCAACTTGTATCTCCCAATTATTGTGAAGCTTTGTTTTTTAACCATTTTGAAAGTCCGTTCCACTCTAAAAATTATGCCAGAAAAAAAATCCATCATTAAATTCTGGAGAAATTAACATTTTCAAAAACAGAATTTTCAAACCTCTATAATTTTAATTATCATGTAACTGGTTAAAAAGGAATAAATTTGAAAATTTCAATGAATAAAATATGAAATTTTAATTTATGGTGGGTTTTTACAATCTATCTTAAATAACAACCATTGAATAATAGCCATTGAAAAATGGCAAAAAGGAGGGAAAATTCAAAAAGGTGCGGTTGAGATGGGAAGTTGATGTCCGAGTGGATAGAGGTCACGATAGCTCAAGTGGCAGAGCAGCGCGTATCAAGCCGAAGATCGTGGGTTCGAATCCCGCTCGTGCCATTGACTTTTTTATCTCAACTAAAAACCTTAATTAATTGTAATATATTAATTGGTCAAGCGGACCACGAAATTAGTGGAATTAAATAACAAAAATCGATTACACGATAAATTAAAAATATCGAGTTTTGAAAATAAACCTCAATATATCCAGAACGAAACAAGGAATTTCATTTAATTTTTGTTATTTCAATTTCATTTTTCAATATCTTGTAAAGCTATTGAATATAATAAGATATTGAATACCATCTACTATTAGAGTTGGAGGTTACAAAAAATGAAGTTGTTTAGTTTTGTTTAGTCTACTTGGTTAAAAATTGTTTTTCAATGTAGTTATTTGCTATCATCATTAGGCCAAATCTCTGTAAACAGAGTTTGTCTTAGCCAAGATTTATTGATAAATCATACAATAGGCAATAATGTGGTAATTCTCCAATAAACAAAATCAATTATTATAGCCTATGTTTACAATTAAAAAAAAAACTTTACTGCATTATGGAAAACTTCGACACAATAAACAAAACAACATAATTTCCTGTATTTCGTATGTTACCCAAATTTGGGAAGGAGTCAGTTTCAATGTCGTTTTGATAAATTTGGCTGTTTTTTATTCATAAAATGACCCTTTTTATTTATTTTTAACCTCCCTTTGGTTAATTTACTAATAAATTTACAATATGTACAAAAAAAAGTTTCATTTGTATCTTAAAATCCGGAAATAACAGGAAGTTGTTTTGCATTTGTAAATCATGCACACGTATGTATTTCTGGGTAATACGAACAACCCCTATTGTTTATTAAGTATTTCTACTCTAACAATGAACGATTATTTTGACATGACTGAAAGAACCTAGAGATGAATAAAAACGAGATAATTAAAATAATTATCATTGGGCGGCCCGATAATCACGTTCAGCTGAGTTTATGCACGACTATTAAAATAGTTAATGCAGATTTATTATAAGCTAATTATCTTGCAAACTAGGAAAGTGGCAAAGGGTCCAAGAATACGCGATCTTTCCTCATTCCAGAGTTGCGAAAGCCAAAAGGAACCGAAAGAGGTTGATGAGTCACGCTTTTCCACTTTAGCGGCCTTGGATGTCCTTTTAGAGATTTTAGTTTTAATGCACTCCACTGCACGGCCCATTATCAGCCGAGTTCTCAATGATCTCTAATGGATAATTAGTTTAATCTCATCCGGGTCTCACGTCCTCCCCAAACTCTCCCCTTAACCTAAATTAGCCCAACAACCTTTGTGGATTGATACAACGATTGGGTAGGCTCCAAATTCTAGATTAATCGATTAGAACCAATCAGAATCCCATGTAGATAGAGTACTGATATTTTGAATTAAGTCATTATTAATTTATGTAATCTTATTTTCAAATTTGGAATATTAGAATTACACATCTGAACAACACATCTACAAACTCAAATTAAAAACTAATAACGTAATTATACAGTAGCAGTAATGGTGCCATTTCAACAATGATTTATTATTGTACTATTTTAATAGGGTAATTTTGTTTTTAAAAAAGAGTCCAAGTTTTTCTTTTCCTCTCTTGTACTAAAACCATATTCCTTCATAAGCATCGCCTTATTTTATCGTTATCCGCCATTTTTAACAAGACCACCAGATTTGTCGTTGAGCCGAGTCCAGTTGAAAAATGCCGTCATCTTAAGGGGATTATTTTCTCTTTTTCCCCTCTAATCCAGTTGAGAAATCGGCGCTTGTCCGATATTCTAGATTTATGCGTCGGGCCTTCAAGGAGCTTATCCCAGGATCATCCTGGTGCCTCACTTCATGGAGGCAGCACGTTGTGCACATTTTTCACGCTTTTTGTCGAGAAACGGTTTTCTTTCCGTTCTATTCCGGAACTCGTATGGTATACATTGAAAATTTGTTTCTAACTATGACAGGCTCTCCTAGGTTAATTCGTAAAATTGAAAGCATTTCGAATGTTTAAACTTATTTCGATAAATTGAACTGCTTAATTGTACAAGAGTCAGTGATCTGCAAAAAATAAATAAATAAATAAGAAATTGGAGAGGACATAATCGGAGTGAGTGAAAGAGTTTGGCCCAATGAATTTATTTCAATCTTGGAGAAAAACTTGGATGCCTTCTTTACGTCTGTGATGATAAACCAACAATTTGGTAATTTCCGATCATCTTGGTCTGCCTATCATTACGGTTCTGGTTTGTTTGGACATTTTGCCGTAATTAATATATATTTTGATGGTTTACTCACATCCAGAACAGTGTCTACGTCAATTATAACCCAGTAACATCAAGTTGAAGAACTGCAAAGGATAGAAAATGTTTGTCCCCCGACTTTCTCGCTGTAAGCACTAGTGAAGTTTTGTTCAAACAAAACACAGGCAGTTGGAACATGAATTTGAGTCATTTTTGACCAACTAATTATCGTGCATCTCAACTCGGCACTCTCAACAAGACACGCAAGAATGGCACAATTACACAGAAGACAAACACTTTGAGCCCTGAAGATGATCTCAATAAAGATCGAAACGTTGGCACGATAAAGAATATGTTTTTCTGAAACCTACATCACACCAGACCGCATTTCACGATTTCTGAATAATTAAAGTTTACAANCCTGAAGATGATCTCAATAAAGATCGAAACGTTGGCACGATAAAGAAAATGTTTTTCTGAAACCTACATCACACCAGACCGCATCTCACGATTTCTGAATAATCATCGATTAACGGTCACTAATCACCACACATTATGTCCATTAGTTATTCTGCTTAACCTTGCTTATCTTTATCTCATATTGCAAACCAAAACAGCAAGGATAGACGAACTAAAATGACCGGAAACGACTAATCTGGGGAAACTTCACTCTGCCGACCTCCAGAAAAAATTTCACAATAGTTTTATTTTTGTCTAAAACTCTAATCACGATTTAAAAATGGCGTAAGTGAACAGTATATTAGTGTCTGTTTGTAATGCCCGAAATTATTTTTTATTTAAAATTTTCTTGTATAATATTAAATGATTCTAACAGATACGAACCATAATATATTTTAGAAAATGTTTGTTAAGGTAGAAAAGTGAAAAAAGACTAAATAATTTATTTTTTTATGATTGCAATATTTGCGTTAATTTTTATTTTTCAAATGACTGAAGAGACAAGAAGCAAATCACGTTTCGTCATTGTTAATACATGACGTAGCCCAGGACAAAGTGGACGATCATATCGTCGAGATCGGGTTACCCAGGTCGACATGACTCGTAAATAGAGCGAAATCCTCGGCTTCTCCATTTTCTGATACAAGATAATGCCGGGTCATTAATACCAAACGTGTATCCCAGCCCCGATTAGCACAGACGACGATTTCGAACCTTCGTATTTATTTACCAAATCCGCTGTTATAAACGGCCTTACAAAGCTTCTCGCGTATTTCATCGTATCGGATTTATGGGTAAAGCTCATGAAACACTTTCTTTCGTAACTTGTGAGATTTCTTTTTGGGGTTTTGGGGGTGAAGTTGATGAATGAACATATACTTTAGTCGCTTCCGATTGTACTAAACTGTTTATCTTCGATAGATTGGTCTGCGGACAGATGCGTTCCATATACTGAGTTTACCGTCATGTCTCGCCCTGATGAAGCCTGTTTCGCCACGATTATTGGAAGAAGTTAATAGAATCGTGGTCGTATGAACGATAGCCGGCTTCCGGGCATTTTTGACGGAAGCCACCTCGGCAAGGGTAAACTAATGGTGTGGGGTAAATGTCAAAGCGAAAATATACTGAGTTGGAAGTTTGCAGAGGTTTTCACATCTATCGGCACGGCATTTGTTTACAGTTCAAAGTTTTCTTTACAAAATGGCGTGGGCTGAAACGGTAGACACAGATGTTGAGGTACTGTTCATTTTCGAGAACGAAATTGTGGATGTAAAACAACACAACATTTAAGCGGGGAACACACCCGATGCAACGCTACCCGACGCAAATACAAAGATCAATTTTCCATAAGATTTTATTGGGCCCCTTGCACATCTGCCCGATGCCACGCAACGCTACCCTACTCTACGCACTGCGATCCCCACTGTCCAGATTTTCGTCGGGTAGCATCGAGTACAGTGGAAGAGAAAAGAACCAGACAGTCATATTTTTATTTCAAACTATATGTTATTGTCGTAATATTAATTTCGACATACTTATTTTAATATAAAAAATTAATTTTAATGATTTGTTAGAAAATTGATGAAAACACCGAATACCACTTTTTGATAGAATGAATTTAACTAACAATTTATTACACGATTTTGCTCATAAAATTTAACTAACAATTTATTTCATGGATTTGCTCTTAAATTTTACTAACAATTTATTACGTGATTTTGTTCATAAAATTTAACCAACAATTTATTACATGATTTTGCTCATAAAATTACACGGTTTTCGTCGAGTAGCGTCAGAACCAAATACCCATATTTTTTCTAGTTTATTTCAAACTATTTATATGTAATTTTGTTGTTGTATTAATTACAACATGCTTATTTTATTGTAAACCAAATTGATCGAGAACAAAAATTCATGAGTTTTTATAAGAATTATTTATGATGGTTAGGTAGAAAAATGATCGAAACACCGGAATAACTTTATTTAAAACAATTCAATTTAACTAACAATTTATTACAAGGTTTTGATCAAAATAGTGCATTAAGAACAAAAGAGGCTTTGCGATTGTGATACTGATTATTATGATACGCGCTGTGTGCACGTGGCGTGTGCTTGACGTCGCATAAATGTGCACACCCTACCAAAACGAGACAAGGCGGCGGGTGGCATCGAGTAGAGTCGCTTAGCGTCTCGGTTAAGTGTGTCTTAACGGTGCCAATGGCAAGTTCGATATTTGGTTTTATAGAATGTTGCAAATTCTTCATTTATCACTCAATATTGGAAATGAATACTCTTCGAGCTCTCGAAATGCGGTACTCTTTGAAACACTTGTTTCAATTGTCAACTGATGTCTCCCAAATGGTTGTAGAAGGTATTTGTGCAGTCGAACGGTTTATCAATAACGACGAAAGTAACATTTTGGGACTTGTGGTACCAGGAAGACATTTTTCTGATGGGATTGCGAGTTCATTTTCAGTAGTGATTTCCGCAAAGACACAACACTCTCGAAATGTGGATGAACAGTGAATTTGCCATAACTGCCAACTTCTGAATAGGGCCAGGTGATATTCACACTCAGAAGAGGAACCCGTTCATACAAACATTAAGGTACTTTCTTGGGTTCTATTTGGGCAGCAGACTTAACGGAACTCAAACACAAACTAAAAAAATCAAGAACTCAACTGAAAATACGGACAACTCAAACGCCAATTTGGAGTTACGCCCTCCTTCGGAGACAGAGGCGCTCCTATCATAACCATAAACCAACCCTCATTTGTACCTAGATTTCCAGCATTTGCCTTTTTGTTCCTAACACTGTCAATTCCATATATTTTGCACAGAAAGCAATTAATAAAGAAAATATCACTTAATTTAGCGATGAGTACATCCACCACATGACCCCCTAAACTTTAAATAATGATTTCTTTAACCAATGCTTCCAATATGTTGATACGTCTAAATAATTGTGTTTGACAGACACCGATGTGTTTAGAATTTTTAGTAAAAAATGTTGTTTTAGGGATGGAATGGTTAGATCTTCCATTCTTTGTTCTTCGTTCATCTTTATTCAGGTCTAGCAACTTCTATGATTGGTTCTTGATTTACTGAAACTATTTAATCATTGATGTATAATAACCTTTCTGCCAGGGATAATGATTAATGATTTTAACACCTCATGTAATTTCAACTTTAGGTTTTTCACATACCGTAAATATTTAATCTATTTATGATAGTTATAGATTTATGACTCATAACCTTTCAGCCAGATGCGATAAATATTGTCATTGTTAAAAACAAAATGTTTATTGTAGCAATGACGACTTTAAAGCGTGATACGCATTGTGTGATTTATAGGTAAGGCGATCATGAAGTATCGGAGCTTCCGCTAGCTCGATAGTTCTCTTTCGCAAAAAGTGCTCTAGGCATCCTTTGTTCCCGCAGCACTGTATCCGTATCTGTATCTGATCGGAGTATCGGCCGGGGAACATGGAGAATTATGCAATTCAATTCACGATATCTGTGAGCGAGACGGGTCTCTCATATGAGATTATCTATCACGTTCTGCGATCTGCCCGACTCCGCTTCGATATTTGTCCGTGAGTAGCTCGGCGAGATATCTCACACACGGGCGCCTATGCGTACGCAAAATACAAATGTGCTTTTCTATAATCGATTTCATTCATAGCCAGGAAAAAAGATTTGTTATTGATAGAACAGAAACAATGTAAATTATCTTGCAATCTCAACGACTTGTCATATCACCTTGGTCCGCCTATTCTCGCTGTGCTTGTGTGTAATTGTTTTTCTTTCTTTATGAATTGTGTTAATGTGGTGTGTATTTTTTTCTATTTAATATATAAAATAAATATTATTTCGGTGGTTTTATTTATATGTTTCTTCACAGTGTTATGGGCACGACTGAACTGCAGGTTCATAATCCGACAGACATTAACAAAAATTTCATCAAATTATTAATCACCAATGTAGTAATATGAGCAGATTCTGGACAGTAAGGTATTTTTAGCCTAACATAGATGCTCACGTTAGAATTTACCTATCCTTAAAAGAAAGAAGCATGTGTTTACGTTTCATAAATTTTTTTAGAGAAATCGACCTCAATAAACAGTAAACTAGTAATAATCGATTAGGTTTCAAAATTACACCAATTGTTACAGTGAAGTTGCGGCCACCTTTCCCTAGTTATGCAACAAAAATCCAGAGGCGGGGATGGGAATCGAACCCACGAAGGCGGGATATTACCCTAAAGTCTGTCGCCTTAAACACTGGCTAAGGTGCCCCTTGTATAGACTTCTTTCGGATTTAGTCAAAGCGTCCGATTTTTTTAAATTTCTTCGGTTGAGTTCCTTAATTTTGAGTTTAGTGTAATGGTGCCTTGTAAGTTTGCTGTCCAAGTAGCACCCAATTTCGGTGGTTGGTAATGCCAATCTTATCGTTTATGTGAACTGATGGGCACGTTTATCTTCTGAGAGTGAACGTCACTCGATATTCTTTTCTCCTTTCAGCTTAATGTGCCACCGAGTGCACTAGTCTGTAATGAGTTGTAGGTGTGCGTGGTTTGCTTCAGCTGTTAAGACAGTGTCAGATTGAGAGAGAGAGAGAGAATTGCGGTGTCGCCAGGGAAGGTTGTGATTTGGGTGTTATAGGTTACAGTGTGTGTATAGGCATTCAACGGTATAAACTGTGTAGAGGATTGGTTCAAATACACCCCCGTGAGGAACGGCGTACAGGTTATCTGAAATTCAGTGCCAATAGTTAGCAAACCGAGTTTGACCGTTTGGGAAGATGGCAGTCTATGACTAACTTGTTCTGTCAATCGTGTCGATTGTTAGTAACCTCATTGCAAACTATTATGTGTGTGTTTCTTTTAAGCATTCAGGTTTTAAGTTATTTAAAGCAGCAATGACTGTCATCCCAAGATGGTCAGAAATAATCAAACTGCAAATTGCGAAACGTCCAACGAACATATATAAAATTAAAATCAACGCCATCATTGACCGGTTTGATACGATTGCGATTAATATAACTAAAATTACACTTGATTTGTTCTATCTTCTTAATAAATGGACTATTTCAATATAGCAGTGATTTTAAGGGTTTGTTGCCTTACCCTGCTTATAACCTTGACTGACAGGAAATCATAGCTGTAGCATCCAGGGGCGTCAGTAAGAGGTGTGATGAGTTTTACTGTTTTGCGGGGTGTTTAACTAGTAATTTAATCGTTAATGGTTGTTCTATTTAAGATTCAATAAAAAATAGATGATTTTTCTGTGTTTAGTAGTACAATTTACATGCTGATTTGCGTAAATTTTTCTTGTCCTACAGTACATACAAAAAACCAACTATTAATATGTAAATTCGCAGATTTCTATTTTTTATCAACAAATAAATTAATTAATTCTTTAAATAACAGTGAGTTTTTTAATGGCAAATGTATTTAGTAGTCACATTGGCTATAGTTCAAGATGAAAAACATTAGATTTCTTCAAATTCGTCCTAATTCTGTTGTTGGAGACGGAAAGAAAATTAATTATACTCTAAAGGAATCAAGAGTTATTTTCCAATGATGAAAAATACCTGTTAACCACGTTAACCGATTTTTAATGTCGAATTTTAAAACTCTGTTATCTTCCGGCAGAATAAATATTCATGTTCAAACTTGAAACGATGATTTACGTGTCGTAACGGCTCAATTTACTGCCCACAACCTGATATTTTCGTAATACTTGAAATTTTAAAACGAATCTAATTTGAAAAAAATCACATAATAACTTTTATGAAGTTTCAACCTGGTTAATCAACCCCAAATTAATCCAATTTACAATAGGAATGCTTTTGCCCTCCTAATTCACTTTTAATGATGGGGTGTCAAATTAATTACATATAAGCTATATTATAAATAAAATTAATTGCATTTAACTTAGGTTGTAAATTATACATTTTTTTAATCATTATTCACCCAAAGACAAAAATTGAACACTTGCCATTCGTTGTTTATTTCAAACTATATTTTTTATTACATAATATATATATTAATTATATACTTATTTTCATGAAACTTAAACGAAATTATACGAGATAAGAAATTCATGAGTTTCAATAAAAATAATTATGATGTTTTCATTGCCATTGACTTTTTTATCTCAACCAAAAAAACCTTAATTAATTGTAATATCATCAGAATCTTATATTATAATGAATTTATAATTTATTATTACACATATTGTAGGTAATAAGATAGGAAACCATTTTTCACCTTGGCCATGCCGCTTATCGATGGAAGATCGTTATTTCTTTTAAAATATAATACGGATAATAATGAATTATAAATTTATTTCAATAAAAGATACTGATGATATGTGTAAATTCTCGAAACGATCAAATAAATGTATTTTGTATTTTCTTTTTATTTAAAAATCTCTCATACAAATTTCTCTAATATAAACCAAGTAATTGGATGTAAGATTTTTTTAAGATTCTTGATTTATTTTGGGTTCTATAAAATTTACTGCTTACTGTCTCATTAGCTGATGACAATTTATTAAAATAAATGTCAAATAAAGCACGTTAATGATTTATTTTTGCTAAATAATTCAGTTAATTATTACCTATCAGATTCTACTTAAGTATAAAATATATTCACTATTTTTCGTGGTCGGCTTGACCAATTAATAACATTCAATTAATTAAGGTTTTTAAGTTGAGATAAAAAGTCAGTGTCACGAGCGGGATTCGAACCCACGACCTTCGGCTTGATACGCCGCTACTCTACCACTTGAGCTATCGTGAGATAAACTCAACTTAAAAACCTTAATTAATTGAATGTTATTAATCCAGAATCCAATCCGATTACACGACATTTGAAAATGGCAAAAAGGAGGGAAAATTCAAAAGGTGGGGTTGAGATGGAAAGTTGGTGCCCGAGGGGATCATCAAGTCATGATAGCTCAAGTGGTAAAGTAGCGGCGTATCAAGCCGAAGGTCGTGGGTTCGAATCCCGCTCGTGACACTGACTTTTTATCTCAACTTAAAAACCTTAATTAATGGAGTATAAAATATAATAGACTTTGATTTATGAAATGCTATATTTTTACAAATATTTTTTTAAATTTTATTAAGAAACCTCTTTAGTGGTTCAATATTTATCGATATTTGAAAATAGAACATATATTACTTTAACCTGAAATAAAGGAAAAATAATTAATTTTTAAAACTTATAGTCTGTTTTATTTCAGTCCTATCACTGCTTCATCATTCTTTTTTGCAGAACACAGGGCCTAGTTTTGGACTTTCACTAGGCCGTATCGAAGTAAATACTAACAATATCTAATATTTACTCATTCAAAATCTTAACATAATGATTAATTTAAAAATGTTTCGAAGTCATTAGTCTGCTTATTAATAATTACCGCTAGTAGATTCATCAACTGATCTTTTTGTCAGACTGTATTAGAACTACAATAACCGAAATAACGACTAAGTATTTCTTTGTAAATTGGACAGCTGAAAAACATGTAACAGGTAGTCATTACTAAGTAAGTTCATCTCGATTTAATTGATATCCTATAAATCATGTACATTTATCGTAAAAACATATGATACAACAAACATATTCGTTCAAGTAGTTAGACATTAGGCCGCCATATATGACAGGAATTACTTTAGAATAACATAGTTGTTTCTATGAATAAAAAATCTCATAGACCAAAAATTCAGCTATCGTGGCCAAATTATAGAAGGGCTTTACTCTCCTGTACACAAGTCGCACTACCTATATTGCAGATTGTACCGTTACTAGCCTTTCACTGTTCAAAAAATTTCAAAGTTACATCTCTGATGTTTACAACACCGTCAACATGTTTATCGCAGTGTGCAGCCCAACATGCCGTTTATCGAGGGAAGTTGTCACAAGCTGGCTCGTTGAAGAAACTTGTTCTGTACCACCTGCAGCTTGGCGATTAAGTACTGAGTGTGAGACTCGAGGTCGGGCAGCTATACAGAGCATCGGCCTACACCACATTGTATAGCAAAAGTTTATTGGCTGGTGACAGACTGGACTGGCGACAGAACAGCGGGAATTGTACGCCCTTGTCCTTGTTCACTCTATCATTTCATGGGGAGTAAAATGGAGATCCATTATATTTGACCGAGGCTGCTGGAATTGTCCACGATTGACATTATGACTGTATTATCATAAAGCATTTTTTTTTAATCTATTGCGTTAAGACGACGGGCGAAAAACCATAACTTTTGTTTTATTTACTGTGCTGGACATTAAAAAATTTCCGGATTTTTCCAATCTCATATAAATGCACTCATAACCCAGCCTAATATATCAAATATAATATTATCTGATGTATGAAACGCCACATTCTGTACAATTTAGTTTCGATAATTTGTGAAAACAGTTTTTGTCAACTGTAAAGTAGTAGAACCTCTAGTAAAACATTATTTGAAACTTTATAATTAATTAAGGTTTTTAGTTGAGATGAAAAAAAGTTAATGGCACGAGCGGGATTCGAACCCACGATCTTCGGCTAGATACGCCGCTACTCTACCACTTGAGCTATCGTGACCTCGATCCACTCGGACATCAACTTCCTATCTCAACCCCACCTTATGAGTTTTCCCTCCTTTATTATTATTTATTATTATTTTAAACTTGATTATACCTACATCAACATTTAAAACTTGATTGTATGGTCTTTTGTAAAAAACTGCTTAATTCAGGACTTTCAAGTACATGTTCAAATTTATATTGTGCTCATTCATTCGATTTAGTGG
The DNA here is from genome assembly GCF_000648675.2 of Cimex lectularius. Taxonomy (NCBI): domain Eukaryota; kingdom Metazoa; phylum Arthropoda; class Insecta; order Hemiptera; family Cimicidae; genus Cimex; species Cimex lectularius. The sequence continues at coordinate 197,327 of NW_019392771.1, read as the reverse complement.
TCCGATTGACCAAATAACATCTTTCAATTAATTAATATTTATGTAAGGTATTGGTTGAGATACAAAAGTCAGCATCACGAGCGGGATTCGAACCCACATCCTTCGGCTAAATACGCCGCTGCTCTACCACTTGGGCTATCGTGATGGTGCGTTGTCTAAATTTGGTGCTTACAGATCCAATAGTTTTGTGATGATTACATATATACAAGAGTAAAAAAATGTAATTGTGCTTTATTGGGGGACTAATCTTGAAAATACGTCATTATTTGTCTGGTTTATAGAACATGCGGCTTGAATGGGACTTTCTCTAGGCTATATTAAGTTCATATCTAGGTACTTTATTACATTAAACATAAAGAAATTTCAAGTATGTAAAATATAATATTTTATTTATGCAAATGCTATATTTGTTGTGAATTATGAGTTGTTATTACGAATAGTTCCTTTATGAATAAACTGTGTTAGCTAATACGATAGTAAATAATGAAAATCGAATAATTCTTACATAATAATATTGTCATGAGTTAATTAATTGAGTCAGTTGATTATTGATGATCAATCTTGGCATTGCATTTTAACTTGATTACTTGATTGAGGTCCGTTGGTGACTGGGATGTTTCGTCCGTCAACGGTGAGATTCGGCAAAGTCAAAAATAGGGCTTTTTGGCTTCGATTCTACTCCCGGTTGACGGCGGAGACCAACTTATCTCTTGAAGAATTTCGAAACTCTCTACTCGGACATCACTGACCAGTACAAACTGATCTTTGTTGGGACCTTAGTATACATAGACCCCGGATTCCTTTCCAAACGACCTCGCAAATAGATTGAACCGAGCCGAGTTTTTCTCATTTCGGAGAGAGACGTTGAAAAGCTTCTAAGGAGATTTATGCAAATGGACCTGGAAGAAGGATAGTTAAACTGCCCCGGTGGACAGACCGTTTATTTACGACAGAAGGATGTAAACAAAAGTCGATTTACCTTAAGGAAAAACAAATACATTTTTTATACTTAAAATACATAGGAATCCAAGAGAGTTTTATTAAACTCAACTTACGCAATTACCATCGACCAACATTATCACAACAGAGAACTAACACATTAGTATGCAAAATAGTACTGAAGTGATCACTGGTATCTGTGTATTACCTTATCGTATTATTTATATCAAACCATTTTTTTACAAAGGTTTCAGAAGCTATCAAACAAAGCTATGTTAAACAAAATGTCACACTGATGATCACATAATTTTGCCCTTTATAGGGTTAAATTTTTATTGTAATTCGTGACTCACGTGATTCAAAAAAGTGTTTTTATTATGATTTTTATTTAAATTATTTATAATTAATCCTATTATTATTTTTAAAATTTTCAAACACAACACATGTAATAGTAATTTTAATGTATTAGTAATTTTTTTGTAAATTACAAATAGTATTTTTTTTATTTTTAATACTTCATTAAAAAAATATAGATTGAACATAAATTTTGGCAACGCAGTTTTGAATTGATCAGAGTATTTCTCCCAACTGCATACTTTCGATTTTTTTAGATTTACTTAAGTTATTTCCTATAATCGGAATATATTTTTTTATACCTGAATATCAGGAAAGGTTTTTGAAGTTTGTTGAATGTTTGCTTTTGTTCATGTTTAAGTTATTTATGAGTATGATCTGCGCATTCCTTCTACTTTCACACTTGCATTTTTAAAGAAATTATTTAGGATACTTTTGGTATTCCAAAATACTGATATTTTTATAACAAAATGTTCGAAGTGTGTAAAAAAAGATTTTCTTTTAATTCAAACATAGCTAATATGAATGCAATAGTAATTTTATTGTTTTTAAATATTCTTAAAAATATAGAATTAATAAATCAGTTTTCGATGGGATCTGAGCATTCCTCCCAACGCCTTACGTTTCAAAACTTCACTTATTGTACTTTCTATAATGGGAATATCTATTTTTCAGGATTTGAAATTTACATATAACAAAATGGTCGGAAAAGACAGAAAAAATGAGGAGATTTCTCATTCAATCATGATTTTGTTTTATTTTAACATTAGATTTATAGTTAATAAATTTTGGCGAATCAGTTTTGGATGAGATCAGAGCATTTCTTCCGACGCCATACATTTGTTTTAGCACACATTTATTAATTAATTTCCTCTAATCAGAATATTAATATTTTTGTACCTAAATATCAAGAAAGGATCGAAGTTGAATGTTTGCTGTTTGTTTTTGTTTAAACTAATCAATGAGGAAGATTTATGCATTCCTTCTGCTTTCACATTTACATTTTCCAAAAAAAAAATAAAATAAATAAAGGGGCATTTTGGTATTCAAATTATTGATTTATTTACAACAACATGATCGAAAACGGTAGAAAAAAAATCGGACAGACATTATATTGATTTTTCCACAACGTAGTTACGTTGCCACCCTAAAAAAACACGGCATAATATATTATATAGTATATATATATTACGATTGCCACGATAGCTCAAGTGGTAAGAGCAGCGGCTTGAGCCGAAGGTCGTGGGTTCGAATGCCGATCGACACTAACTTTTTCATTTTAACCAAGACCTTACATAAAAAGAATAATTAATTGAAAGAAGTAATTTGGTTAATGGACCACTAAACATATTGTATATATATTATATTATGCATTATTACATTATATATATTACCCATGAAGTGGAATCAACTTTCTCTGTTGACATATATATAAACATAAAAAAAGAGGGAAAATATAAAAATAATAAGAACATAGAGAATCCATAGAGTAAAGAGTAATTTCGTAATTACCCTTCTTAATTACATATCATTAAAATAAATATATCTCATCAAATTCTTGTAAAACAACAACTTCTTTATATCAAAACTGGCCTAGTTCCCATCCAGAAATATTGTGTCATGCGGCGAACAATTTCTGTTCCCCTGCCGGTTTAGTAAGATATGGATAGTACAAACTCACGGCTTTTGCATATAGTAAAATATAACCTGTTGTTGTGATAAGTGGGATGGCTTTCAGGGTCTGTACCAATATTCAACAAACGCGTGAGTGGGGCCCGTTAGATTCTTGGGCCGTTATAGGGTGTACTTTACTGTTGGGTCTCAAGGTCTGACTGTAACGGACGCCACTCGCAACATCTCCGCCGTCCGAGTCGCTCTAAATGGTTCTACGTCTCACTTGACTTACAGATTATTGTTGGGACAAACCGGGGGTTAAAACGCAAGGTCGCAAGTAGTAACGATCATTGTTTCGGATCTAGATAAATGATTTGTTTGATTTTAGCAATAGCAAAAGAACTTAGGAACAACAAAATTGTCATCAAATTGTACAATCGGATCGCCAAATATTGTCCTTTTACCAGACTTAAAAAAGGCTAACTTTTATTTTTAAAATTAATTTAAATAACCGAGTTGATAAAAACACTAGTTCTGTGGTTTTGATCCTCGTCTTCCCATTCACACTATTTCAACCTTATATTTCTTTTAGGTAAAGTTTCCATAAAAAAGAACAGGATGAGTCAAGACAATGCTACCAAATGCTGATATGCCTTCTGACAGCCCAAAACAGCAAATATATGAAGACCGGGATGATCCGAAACGGCCATCCAACAATTCCATTACCCTAAAAATCTCAAGGTACACAGTACCTCGTTCGAATCTTCCACATTTTCTAGATTTTTTCACCTTTTCTTTCTCTGAATTTAATATCGAACATCAAGAAACAGCATAGTCTCAAAATAGTTTCAGATATTCTTGGTACACCTAGGCAAAAATGCCCGATCGATCAACCATCATAGTGTTTTATTTGTTACTCTCTTGATGAATTTTTGAGCAAAAAAGTTAGCGTAATGTTATTTTCCACTAGGTACTTAAATTATCCAACATCCTTCCTTTAAAAGAATAGCTATAACATTTTTTTAAACTGTATTAAATAACGATAACGTAGAGAGAGAAAGAGAGAGAGAGAGAGAGAGAGAGAGAGAGAGAGAGAGAGAGAGAGGGAGGGAGAGAGAGAGAGACAGACAGACAGACAGACAAATAGAGGCGGAAGGACGCAAAATAGATTGAGTGTAGGATAAAACTGACTTTCCTCCATTTGGCAGCAATATCTTGACGATGATAATACAATATTTCGACGCACTTCAAAATGGGATGAAAATTAAAATATGCAAGTACGCTAATAAAATGATTATGGATCTGGATCAAAAGTATAACTGTAGTAATAGCCGGCAATGCGATCCCGTTGATGAATGGCTCATTATGCATCTACATCCCACATAACGAACCCAAACCGTTGTACCTGTCATACGCGATTTGTTTTATGGGATCAAGCTAAATTTAAAATAAATTTCATTCCCACGCTATTTTCTTTTTTGACACATACGTAAAATCGGAAGAAAGACGATAAGTTCAGTGAAAATATACATTTAATATTTTGTACGAGTAAAAAAATAAGGCAAGGGCCCACAAGAGAGTCTTACAGATCAAACGAGTGGGGTTTGGCTACTAGAACCAAAAAAACTTACAAACACTCATTAATTTGAATTTATTCTAAAATATTTTCTTATATATTTCATTTTATTTCGCATTCAACATTGCATGTCCCTTTTTATTATTCGCAGAATACCACGATATTCTCTTTCCCAAAATTTATTATTAGTACTATTGTAGTAAAGTCTAACATATCTTTGTCATGAATGAAGACTATTTTTACTAATCTGAACGTAGTGAAATGCAGCTCTCCCATTATCATAATTTGCGAATAAAAATGAATGACCCTTATTAGCATGCCTTGACATGAAGTGGACATGTCATAAAACAAGTTTAAGGATTTCTTAGCCTAAAATTTAAAGAAAGTCAGTCCGCCATGGAGTGTTAAAAGAAGAAACCTAATCACAGTATTTTAGAATTGCACAGGGAGTACCTCAAGGCAGTGTATTTGATCCTTGTCTTTACCTTCTCTTTCTAAGTAGTTTCTCAACTAAAACTGTTAAAAACAGCACAGACTCGGTATTGAATGTACGCACCGGAACATCTCCTCAGCCATCCCTCTCCACGTGAAGAGACTCATTTACATAATGATCGTTAGACCTATCTGGTAATACAGTTGAGCATATGATCTTCAGCATCTGGTTAATAAATTAAAAAGGTGCAAACCATTCAGAAACGACTCCGGTTAATAACAAATTCTCCTTTTTGGTTCTGGTTTGTTGGAACTAAACTATCCACAGATATTTGGATATCCCTAATATTAACACGGTGATCAAGGATACCTACAGTCGACACGACCGATCCACCATGGCGCATCTATATCTATCAGCTAAAACCTCTGAGGAACATGTTAGTCATACTGTTAATAAGGTTGTTACTAATTTCATAAGGAATTTCACTCCACAGATGTTGCAACGCTGTACTCAGTACTGGCTGCGATGGCAATCGAAAAGCCTTCTCTGCAACACACCCCACCTTAATGGGATTGAGGTCTGGAGAAAATGGGGTATGGGGCAGGTAGGAAATTTCCAGGTTTTGTAAACATGGATGAACAAATTTGCCTCTATGAGGCCTGGCATTGTCATCCAGAAACCGAAAATCCCTGCCAATGATATTCCTGTTTAGAGGGATCTATTTCTCAATAATTTCTTAGACATAACGGTCTGCGGAGAGGTTGCCTTCAACAATATGGAGACCAGTTTGTTTTATAGTGTGAATTCCAGCCCAGACCACCGCCTCCTCCAAATTATACTGAAGGGAGCACGAACTGGGATATTGTTCGTATCCTCTATTCTCGGTAGACTCTTCGGCGCCTGCTATCCTATACAGGCAGAAACGCAACTCATCAGTAAACACAACAGCATTCCAATTGATGTTCTCTTCTAGGCACTCGCTGCACCATATTCTTCATATGTTTGAGAATCAAAACGTCCGATAAGGACGCTAAAGATCCTCCAGTCTTGTGATGACGAGTACTTGGGACCCTCATGCACCATATTCTCCTGAGAGTTGCTGGTGGCGGGCTGTTGCTGCAGGTCGTCTAAAAGGGGCTACGATGTGTAGCCAACTTCCCACAAACCATTACGAATTTTTCGTATTGATAAAGCCAAACGTCTTGTACCTCATTTAGGATCTGGCGGGCACTATGGAAAGTGTTGCGGTTTACAGCAATGGCAATATTCCTCTCCTCCCGATTGATAGACCTGTTCTGTTTGTCATATCGCGTTTTATGCATTTTGTGCACTTTCCATCCTCAAAATTATTGGAATATCTTTTTTTAAATTGTACAATCACTAAATAATGGCAATTCTAAAATTAAATGGGATCTCCCATATTCGACTTTATTATTCTTTCTATCTTTCTCAAAATTTCGTACTGAACATGGAAAGTTTCTGTTTTTTTCTTCTCTCAACGCTATAATCTCACTTTACTTTCACATAATCTTAACACAATCCTGCCTCAAAACGTATGATTGAAATTGAGCGTAGTTTAATTTTTACGGCCATTCCGTGTACATCATGAATTCCTCATTCAGCATTTCAATATTTTATCTATTCTACTTTAATTGAGACAACCAGCTTTCATCGGGAATTTAGTCACAATATAATTATATTCATATTATTAAATAGAAAATTGACGATAGGTTGACCTCTGACCTGTTCTGTTCGTCATACAGCATTTTATGCATTTCGTGCACTTTCCATCATTATAATTATTGAAATTGTTTTCCAAACCTGATGGACGCGATGTACAAATTATGTGCAAACTATATTAAACAACCGATGAGTTAAAAAATACTTACTGAAGTTGCAATCTCCCATAATTCACTTTTTTATTCACTCTTTCTTCTCTAATCTTTGTACTGAACTATCTCGCCATTATAATCACATTTTACTTTCAATTACTCTTAACACAAACCGGTCTGAAAAGGTTGATTGATCTGCAATAATACAATCGACGATAATAAAACTGAACGTCGCCTGATTTTTTTTTATACGTCAGAATATTTGTTAGATTTCATGGAATGCTCTTTCTACACTTCATTTTTAAAAAATGTTATTTTATTTTAATTAAAATAGACAATTCAATCATAAGTCGATCAATAATATGATCATATATATTTAAAACTAGACGATAGGTTGACTCTGACCTACTCTAGTTGTCATGTAGGCGTTTTATGCATCCCTGCATTTTTCATTCTTTATTCAAAATTGTTCGAATAGTTTTATAGATTTCTTACAATTTCCTTCCTTAAAATTGCTGATATGATATTCTCGAGTTGTACAACCTCGATGTACAAAACTATTTTCAAACCATATCATCGAAATAATCCATGCGTTGAAAAATAATATAGGTAGTTCGAATCACACACTCATCTGGAATTTAAAGGAAATTTGACCAATGTTACATATATATCAAAACTGACGATAGCTCGATCTGTTCAATTCCAGATCTTATCGCCTTTTATGCAATTCAGTTGGAATTACCTACATATCTTCATTTTTCTTCTTCTTTTTTTTCCTAAACCTCGTACCGGAGATGTCATAGTTTTTTATTTTCTCATCATTTTTACACTATATTTTCATATTATCTAAGCGTAATATTCTTCATATTCTTAAATTTTTTCAGGTTATTCCGTGAAACATTCAAATGGTGTAATTAATTATATTTATGACATGTCTTTACAGACTTTATTATTTTAATTTTAATTTCATTATAATTGAAACACACTAGTTCTCATCTGGAATTTAACCACGAGTTGTCTATTTCAAAATGGATGGTAGGTCGACCTCTGACCTGCGCCGTCCGTCATATAGCGTTTTATGCATTCCTGCATTTTTCACTCAAAATTGGTCGAATGGTTTTCTGCATTTGTCAATCACGATGTAAAAAATTATTTGCAAACTATAATTATTAGCTGGCACGTATACAAACACTTAAGGTTCGAATTTCCCATGTTCTACTTCTTTTTTTCCATTTTACTTCTTTCAACTAACCTTACTATCCACGTTACATGTTAACCTATTCCCTGAATACCATGATATGTTTTCTAATCAAACATTTTATTTATTTTTTAAATTTTAGTGAAAGAGAATCTGACATTCTCTTAAGTTAACCATAAGTTGACCAACATAATTAATATACCTTTAAACAGGATCTACCTCAAGGGTGCATATAGCACCAATTTTTGCTAAATAAATGTATTTAGTTTTACTAGGAAATTTGTACCTATTGTACCTTTTATCTGTACTATGTATTAACCTAATAAAGTAGTTGAAAAAAATATATTCACCAACTTTATTAGGCTAATACACAGTTCAGAAAATATATATATAATAAATATACATGTACATATCTTTGTTAATATATACACAGACACACGTACAGGGTTTCCTTTTTTGATGCCCCGGCTGAATTTTTCTTGAACCAATGACGCTATCAAAAAAACGAAAAATGTGTTTTTAATATTTTTTAGTTTAGTGATAAATTTGTACGTTTTTTAAAATAGAAATTGGGAATCAAGATTTGTTCTCATAATGAAAGTTTGACTAACGATAAAAGAATGTATTTAATAAAGGCAATTAATGTTTACTTTAGTGAAAAAGAAATAATTGAAATTTACCATTAAATTATTGAAATAAACGAAATGCGTTTTCTCAAACTTTTTGCCATAACTTTGTCTTTTTGGCTAATTTAAAATCCGATTGCACCATTGATTTCAGCGTAACAAATGCTTTAAAATGATGTCAGGATGTATAGGGTCGTATTTGAAAATTTCAAGTTAAACTGGGCCTGAGTTACCTTGTATAATTATTCTATATGTATAATTTCACCTTCTGTAAAGGTGAATTTGCTGAAATTATTTATTCCACTATCTTTGGTATGATTAATGATTGGCCTTCAGCCTATAAAATAATTGTTATTTGAACCCATCTATATTTTAGTGTTCATAGTTAACCAAAGTAATGATTTAAATTGATTTTTAATTTTTATGTTAAGAGTAGATTGAATGAAAGATCAGTCATCAAAGGGTCTCGAACCCAAGACCTCCGGCTTCTATTTTAACCTAAAATAATTTTTAAAAATTAGTTAAATATACAGCTGACTTATGATTTTTTTTATAATTTTCATAAAACTAACAAATATATCATAAAAACAAAGGAATAGAATGTTATAAGAGTTTATCTACAGAAACAACACATAAGACCGTTAAGCATTAGAGATATTATTTTAAAAGTATATCAATAAAAAACAGTCTGCAGGAATTGAGTTTCCCAGGGAGGCGAGACGACTAATCGTGCAATACGTCGCGTAATCGGTGCAATGGTATTCTACAAAAAATGTAGAACCTCCCCCAAAAGATGTCGAGGAATTCGCAGGCCAAGAATTGAGAGAATTTCCGGAGACGATCTGAGAATTCAAAACTTTCCATATGGGGTAAGACGGTCAACTCGCCGTCTGTCTGATAAAGATAGAAGCCCAGTTAAAAAGAAGACTGTCAACATGGGAAAGATAAATAATTATATGCGCCAAATTAAAAAATGAAGTATCTAATAGCTCTACGCTGGACCGACTAACCCAGATTAATCTTAACCTTAAGAAATGGATCTCAGAAAAAGCATACTCATACTCAAAAGCATACTCAAGTGTCCAGACTCATGATTTCTTTAACATTTTAATAGCAAAGGGGTTACTGAAGTCTGTAGTAAAGTGTTTAATGAAACAGGGATTCCTCAAAGCCTTACCTGTGATGATAAAAAATGCATTTACTATTAAACATAATCCATTTACGTTTTTGTAGTCAATTGACCAAGTTGCTTCTTTCAATCAATTAATTATTCTTTCTAAGGTCTTGATTGAGATAAAAAATTCAGTGTCACGAACGGGATTCGAACCCTCGACCGTCGGCTAAATACGCCACTACTATCACTTGAGCTGTCGTAACATCGATCTTCTCGGACACCAACTCTCCATCTCAACCTGCAACCGTTCGAATTTTCCCTCTTTTTCCCACTTTCAAATGTCGACTTTCATAAGTCGCTGAGAATCCAATCCGATTACACGACATTTGAAAATGGCAAAAAGAGGGCAAAATTCGAACGGTTTTAGGTTGAGATGGAGAGTTGGTGTGAGAGATGATCGAAGTCACGATAGATCAAGCAGTGGTAGAGCAGCGGCGTATTTAGCCGAAGGTCATGGGTTCGAATCCCGCTCGTGACACTGCGTTTTTTATCTCAATCAAGATCTTAGAAAGAATAATTAATTGAATGATTAAACATAATATTAATTTTATCTACTTCATCCAGGGAAGACCACCAATGTGGTACAATCATGAATCAAAATCCTTCGACTTAGAAGACACATTGAATTTATTGCATTTGCATTTTGATTGATTTACACATCATTATAGCATAGAAAGCATTTAAATCTAATTCAAGTAATTCACAATCCACAATGGAAAAAATATTGGAAAATAATTTTAGGCCGTCAGCTAAAAGAGAGTACAAAGAAAAACGAAAAATGGACGCAACGTTGAAAAATAATAAAAAAATGTATCGGCCCAAAGTGAGAGCCCTGTGCCACTCCGGACAACATTTGACATGAGAATAGAACAATTAAATACAATTTGGTTAGATCTTCCAGTCAGAAAGGAGTCGAGCCAAGAAAGATGCTTCCTGATAAGATAAGAATCCACACATTAATACTGTCGAAAGCTTGGATCATATGTAAATAGTATGAATACTGTGGCTTAATTAGATATTTTTATTTAAAAAATCGCTGTAAAGAAGTAAGTTGGTTGAATGAAGTATCATTTAAGTGTGGTTCATTACTCTTGCTTGATTGCATTACATGGTCTTGTAAGATATGTGATAATGTATAACTTTTTTCTTATGGGTAAATTGTGTGTACGCAATGAAATGCGTTCGACGATAGACGGTTATGATGAATTGGCGGCCGCGGAGCGTGACTCCGAAAACAAAATGGGCCACTGTTCCTGTTCGAAAATTGTTATTCTGCCCTTCCCGAATCTCGGCCCGTTAATGGGAACTGATTGACACCTCGACTGACGTCCGGGAAAACATGGTTTTAATTAGGATGCATTGTAATGGCCCCCCTCGCACGTGACTCGGCGTCTTCTACGATCATCTCGCATGCACATTCTTCTGTCGGCAGCAGCCCTCAACGGGACCGTTTTATTACTGGAAACTAGTACGAGACACGCAATTTCAATAAATCGGGTGAATTGCGTGTTTTAACTCACTTCGAGGTGGGTGTACACGTTTTCCCCGTTTGCCGTGCTCACGAGTGGAAAAGAGATCAAATTTATGCAAATTAACATATGAATTTGCAAGTCGAATTCTGGGTAAAACGTTGTTTGGACGTCATAATGTACACTTACTGAAACAGAAAAATCCTAAACAAGTGTAAAAATACTGTCGTAGTTAAAAACCAAAAACCATCAACACGAGGAACAAGAGATACATGTGTTGTATTTCCATGTAATTAACTAATTATAATTAAAATAAACCTCTCAACAAAATAAGTTTAAGTGTAAGAAATTTTCAAACTAATTATAATCTGCAATAACTGACAATAAATATCAAATATTCACTTATGTTTATTACAAAATATTTTATTATGAAGGACATTTTCTCGTGAAATTAAAAGTTATACAGATAAATTGGTAATTTGCCCTATTCATTAAAGTGACACCTCGTTCAATCAGAAATAACTTTGATAAAAATGTTCCACACAACTACAACCTAAAACTACTAAATTACGAGGAAGCCGAAATACATCTCAAATGTCTGTATTAAGAAAAATTAATAGTTAAACTATAGCTGCAATTTATTTAGAAATCGTGAGATGCGGTCTGGTGTGATGTAGGTTTCAGAAAACATTTTCTTTATCGTGCCAACGTTTCGATCTTTATTGACATCATCTTCAGGGCTCAAAGTGTTTGTCTTCTGTGTAGTTGTGCCATTCTTGCGTGTCGTGTCGAGAGTGCCCACACTTCGCATGAATTCTCTTCTTCTGAAACCTACATCACACCAGACCGCATCTCACGATTTCTAAATAAATATCGATTAACGGTCACTAATCACCACACATATAACTGCAATAAAGTACTCAAAGAAATCTTTAACACTTCAACACTTTTTTTGACTACAAATTAACAAATCGTAGTTAATTTAACTAGTAGTATCTGCTAAAAAACGAATATCTCAATGTTTCTTTTATGATCATTGTACCTTCGTCTACATCCCTTTCGTGACATCTCTATCATGCTTTCTGTACTATTCATGCCGAACTACCATTGGTCATTTATTTGGTCCGTATTCACTAGCTAGTTTGTTGAACTACTTCAAGGCATAGTACCATCTTCAGTGAAGAATTGTTTCTAGGGCATATATGTCGTTGGGACCGTCGGTTGTCGCTAGAGGCGTTTGCGATAGGGGGCGTGGTCATAGTGTTCATTGGTATATCCTGATGTAGGTAATTATTTTTTTCGGTAGTTTTTTGTTGAATTCCTTCTGAACATTTGCGTTTTTTATGATTATTATTTATTTTTTATGTCCTTATGTAGTGTTTTTTAATGGTGAGAAAGTAGTGTGTGATTTATAAGTTTTTGTTTTTAGGTGTTATTAGTGTCTAGGTTATGCAGTTTGTGGAGTTAATGTCTTTCTTCTGCGTTGCGTATTAAAATCATGTTCGTTTCCATTATGTATATTATGCGATTATGATATATTAAGCGTGTGGCGTAATTTGATGTCCAGGTGTCTCTGAACGATCTGAGATGTTCTGAGTCGATATCTCCATTCCCTTCCATACTGTCCAAGGTATGTGTCTCCGCAATGACATGTGATGCTGCAAACAGCATTCTCTAGCTAGTCGGCTGTGTCTAGGTTTCTTTATAGTAGTTTACTTATGTGCTGTTTTTAGTCTGAATTTGTATAACAATCTATGTGTGTATTGTTTGGGAATGTATAACAAGTTCGTTAGTAGGTATGTTTCTTTGCGTGGGCATGTGAATATTGTCCATTTGTTGATGTTTTGTGTTTCGTTTTTCGTTTATTTTTTGAATAATTTCTTTATAGAGCTTGTTTTGTATCCGTTTTTATTGCTAGTTTTGTAATTCTTTAGTAAAATTTTCAGTGTTGAATGGGATTGTTTTTAATTGGTGGATCACGAGTAGTAGTGTTGCAATTTTTTGTTTTAGGTATGCCCAACTCCTCGAAGCATCACTTCCCAAAGGTCCCAGAGTACTTTCTGCCCATGTTTTTTTAAATAATATTTGCAAATAAATATTATGTACATATTGGCATGTGTTGCCATAAACATTGTTATTGTCAACCGGGTCAGTTAAGTCTGTTTCTTTTTAGAAGTTTACCTGTTTTATTACTGGTCCTTAGTGCTGTGTGATATCATGTACCTCATTAAAATCTTAAGTATACAGGGTGAATTGCTACTCGTGCTACAAACTTCTCCAGTAGATTCTTCACCCTAAAATGAACAAAAAAGTTCATATTGTCCATGGTCCGATTCTCAACCATTTCAGAGTAATTTCGCTTTTTATCGATTTTGAAAGATATCACGTCCTGGCGTCGGAAAATCGTGATATCTTTTAATCTAAACATTTCTCTTAAAATCTATAAGCACCGTTGAAATCCCCGTTAATTTTTAGAGAGAATCAAAATCATAATTCCATTGAAATTTTTTAATTTAATTTAATGCCCATTTAGTATGTAATGCTTAAGAAGTTTACAAACAGCTAGAAGGTCAAGGAAGAAAGACCCAAACGTTTTGCCACCTTCATCTTCTTATTGAAAAATTAACGGGGATTTCAACGGTGCTTATAGATTTTAAGAGAAATGTTTAGATTAAAAGATATCACGATTTTCCGACGCCAGGACGTGATATCTTTCAAAATCGATAAAAAGCGAAATTACTCTGAAATGGTTGAGAATCGGACCATGGTCAATATGAACTTTTTTGTTCATTTTAGGGTCAAGAATCTACTGGTGAAGTTTGTAGCACGAGTAGCAAGTCACTCTCAAACATTAGCAATCCTTGAACCACCATTTTTTCTCTTTTTGTCATCAACATCTTGGTCTCACAACCACTAAATAAGAAAATGACGAGTGCGTTGGAAGCGTTATTAAATCAGGTAGTTTTCCTCAAATTTGCTGCCTTCTGAGACTAAAATTAGAAACTCTGGATTACTTTATACACTTTCCGATTTACACAATTTTCCACTCTTTTTGTAGTTCTGGCTGAAATAAAACACAAAAAATTAGCCCAAACATTTTGCCACCGTCATCTTCTTATTGAAAAATTAACGGGAATTTCAACGGTGCTATTAGATTTTCAGAGAAATGTTTAGATTAAAAGATATCACGATTTTCCGACGCCAGGACGTGATATCTTTCAAAATCGATAAAAAGCGAAATTACTCTGAAATGGTTGAGAATCGGACCATGGACAATATGAACTTTTTTGTTCATTTTAGGGTGAAGAATCTACTGGAGAAGTTTGTAGCACGAGTAGCAATTCACCCTGTATACACACATACAGGGTGTCCCAGTTCCTTCTGACGAAATTTAAGGAATCGATTCTACTCTTCGTTTGGAGCAAAAAATGCTCAGGAGAAAATTTTCGTAAAGTTCTCTATTTGGAAGATATTCGTCAATTTAGGTTTTTTCAACTTTTCACTACCTTACCACATAAAAACGCTTACAACTTTTAAAATGTTGAGACAACAACAAATTCAATTACACCATTTGAAAGAACGCTAAATTTGCTGTAAGATACTCCTATTTGCAATAATCTGAATGATATAAAATGTTAGCCAATATCTGTTGGAATATGTCAAAGTTACAAAATATTCTATGAATGAATTCTACTGAGGTTACAAAACAATACCTACAACTTGTAAAATTTTACAAAAACTTCTTCATCTAATACGCTTTACGTTGATATATCCAGGTTTTTAAATAACGTTCTACTAGAGTTGAAAAATAACAATTGAATGTTCGAAAACGTGAGCTAAGGTCAATTTGAAGGGGGGGTAGAAATAAACCAATTAGAACTCGCTTTATAAAATAAAAATGACACATCTGTAATCTCACAAAAACCATACCAGAAAGCTTCATACAATAAAATGCTATGGTTCTTCTTGTAGCAAGCACCTAACAACAATGGAGGAACTTTTCAGAGGAAATGCTCAAAGTGTTTTCCCTCTTCTCGAATGCATAACTGACTTTTTGAATTTGAGCATTTGCTCCAAACGAAGAGTAGAATCGATTCCTGAGTTTCGTCAGAAGGAACTGGGACACTTTGTATATATGTGTATATATCTGTATAATACTAAAATTTGCTGACGACAGCAAGTTGACTGCCAGCTTCAATATAAATGCCAGTTCCCTTAACTCTATTTTTTTTTTCCTTAGTGATCTTTATTACCTAATCATTCATATAATTAATTCACTTACTAACGAGAGTGTAATGTTCTTCTGTGAATTTTTCCAACATTTCCTGACATCTCAGGCATTCTCCTTTTTCTAATTCGGGTGCATTTCTTTCTTTTGTACAAACTTTTGTATATAAATATTAAATATTTACTTATGTATATCATCTAAATAACATTGAAAAACTATCAATCTAACATGAGCTGATGGAAATGGATGGAAAATATAACTATATTTTCGTGATATTGAGCAGGAAGGGTGAATATCCCAGCCTCGATATTACAAAGTTTTCTTGCTTGATATGCCTAATTTTTTTTTTGGAAAATTTTTTAACGAAAACATCAGAGATTCACTTATAGTTTACTAGAGTTTATCTAATAGTACAATGACATCAATATTTTTGTGATGTCAACAGGCGAGGTATATAAGAATAGTAAATTTACCAGTTTAAAGAGTTGTCAGCTCGTCAAATTCTAATTGTCTTGGTTATCGTTCTTAATGATCAATCTCGTTTTTCTTTCCAATTGATTCCTATCGATGTGCTCATCTTTGCTTTCTCACATCATCCGATCGGTGGCTCCCCCTGGACCAGGCTCACCCTTGGTTTTTCGTTTGCCATTTGGGAAAATGCGGGTCCCAGCGGGCGCCGGGAGGCGTCCGTTTTTCACTTTATCCAGTCATTACAGATTGGAACGGGTAATTACAAACGGACGGGAGGATATAAATTGCCGGAGAACGGTTTTCACCAGGTTATGATGGACGACAATGGTTTTGGTAGAACGGGCAACGGTCCTCGAAGAGATGGTATCTCTCTGAAAAATCTTCCTTTCTATTATTACACGCACTTGAGCTTTCACAAAACGCCCACACCGCCCGCGCCGATACCTTCCTGCACAATCACCGGAATAATAATTGGCCGGAGCGTGGGACGCCTTACAGTAACGCCGGGTCGAATGCAAAACGATTCAATAAGTATTCGTTTAGAACGGTTAATGGGGATTCGCGTTATGAAAATTTTTTGATTTCCTTGTAAAGCACTACTAGCATCACCAAGTTGTCAAATTATACCTATAAGTTTGCTTTCTGTTGAGTCGTTTGACATGAATTGAATGGATCTTCCGTAGCTCAACGCTTTCCAGGAGTAAAAGCCGTTTCTTCACGATGGATCATGAGTTTTTCTACAATTGAACATGCCCCAATATTTTATGGCCAGTTATATCTGTATCAATATTCTTTCTGTTTGGTCAATTTTTTTGCTTGGTCATTTTCTTTGCATCAAGTTGTTGGTTCGATTGTTTTTCCTTCCAAAAGAAAAAAAAGAACATCACAGTCAAAGCCGACCAATCTACTCATAATATAATCTAGTTAAGTATGTTTTGGTATATGATCACGTAACCACTAGCCATTCAAGATGAGGTCTTTATTTCACAACATCTTTAATTATTAAAATGTCTTCGGGGGTTTGTTTTATCGGCTTACATGAATAAAATCGTACAATCCTAAGACGATTTTTCACTTTTTTAGAACTTTAGTCACCAAAAGCCTAATTGATATTCAGTGCAGAATAACCGAGCTTGAACTCATTCAACTTAACAATGTCTACGAAAATGAAAGTCAAAATTCAAACATGAACAATTAAAATACTAACAAATTAAACTGGCAAAATCAGAACCGCGAATTGGCACGCACATACATTTAAGAAATGGATGGTCAAAGAAATGACTTCAAACTCGATTAATCAAAGAAATTCCTCAACATCTCAAGGAGAAAAACATTGTGAAATGGAAGGCCCAAATTTTGACTTAGGGAAATCAATACTACACCCTGCGCCATCGATTTTCGCAACTGAGATCTGTGCAATAGAACACTATGCACAAAAATGTGCAGAGATTTTAATACTACCTACATACTACACCTAAAAAAATACTACCTACATAAAGGGTGTATCAACTTCTATAGTCCACTATTTAATTCGGTAATAACGATTAACTTTAGCAAAAAATATTCTTATACAAACCCCAAGTTAATTTTGGCTAGAAATCGCGTGGTGGTAACAGATTTAACATAATTTTCTCATCTAGCTGGGAAATGACACAAACTTTGTTATTTTCTTATTTAAAATAAACCATTTCCCAGCTAGATGAGAAAGTCCATCTTGTTTCAAAAAGTAAATCCCTCACGCGTCTTCCGTCGGGCATAACTCAGAAATGGTAGATCCTATCAACATTTTCCTTTTAATAAAAGTAGCACTAAATAAGTCCTAAAATCGAATTGAACAATAAAAGTATGGGATTCTTATTTAAAATCAATAACTAATAATAATAATTAAATAAATTAAATTAATAATTAAACAATGTTGGTGTCATTTACCAGCTAAATGAGAAAGTTATGTTAAATCTGTTACGACCACGCGATTCCTAGCGAAAAATTAACTAGGGGTTTAAATAAGACCATTTTTTGCTAAAGTTAATCCTACTTTTTAAAAGGATAGTTCCTACTCACAGTAAGTGAGTAGGAACTATCTTTTTAAAAAGTATTGAACACCACACTCACTCCATCATTTATCATTTCTATTAATTTGCTAGTCAAAGCAGTAATGGATTATAACACAATCAATAACATCACATCCAATTACTTAAAATCTGTTAATAAACAAGTACTTTTAAATCTTTATTATAAATTGAGACTTTCATGCTCAAAGATTAACAAATCAATCTGGTTCAATTCCCAATGTTTGAAATTAAACCTAACCCCTAAATTCGTTCTTGCTAAATTAAATGTTAAGAACTGCTCAACTCTCTTAAAAAGTAAATGCCAAAAAACCATTTTAAATAATGAATTACATAAATTGTACAGTCTAAGAGAAAAAAAAAACAAAAAAAACTTACTGTGAGTAGGAACTATCCTTTTAAAAAGTATTGAACACCATACTCACTCCATCATTTATCATTTCTATAAAGTTAATCCTTTCCGAATTAAAGGGGAATATACCCTGTATATAAAACTAACTCAAACTTCTCATCGATAAGCCCGAAATATTTTGACGATTGGAGGTGACGAAAAGGCTGGTAAACTAGCAAAACCAGAACCAGCCCTAACAACCTTTGCACCTGAACCGCAAATTGGCACATCCAATCAACAAATAGATGGAAAAAAAAATGACGACACACTAGATGAATTCAGCAGGTGCATGGGCAGGGAAAAGACCCTAATGTTTACATAGCGAAACCTGTACGCCCATCACCATCAATTTTCGAAACTGAGTCCACGCTGTAGACGTCTGGCACAAGAAATACTTTAAGACTGACTAGAAGGTGCACAGATAATCTTATTATCAAACAGAGAAGCATTACTGGAGACTTTTTAGGCTCCTCTACCCTCAACTTACAGCTGATCTCGGAATGCACATCGAATCACTAATTCTTGGGAAAATGAAATCAGGAAACGAGAGGAATGAAGTCAAATAACAAGCTGACAAACGAACAATAGCAGGAGCACGGCCACCTGTACAAACGATGGTGAAACAAATGACCATACAATGGATGAACTCACCAGGTGCTATAGAAACAAAGAGGTCTCTCAACATCTCAACCACGAAGAAAACTTATCTACCACTCCCACAGACAAAAATTAAGAAAAATAATAGGCCTTTATACTGGCTATTACCCTTTGGTTACCATTACATGTACAGAACAATGAATATCTGCCCCACGTGCCGAAGTAAGTTTTGGCTTGACCTGGTGGACAAGTCAATGAAAAAAACTTGATAGCATATGTAAGGTATAAAAAAGCTAGCTTCACGAGCCGGATTCGAACCCACGACCTTCGGTTAAATACGCCGCTGCTCGACCACTTGAGCTATCGTGACTTCGATCCACTCGGACACCAACTTCCAATCTCAACCTAGAATTTTCTCTCCTTTTTCATTTCATCCAATAACTTATATAAAGTTACATAAATTGAAAGAACTTATTTGGTCAATTACCACGAAATATAACGGAGTTATATCGGGTTGTCCGGAAAATAATGCAGGATTTTAAGTTTTCATTAAAAAAAATCTATATAAAATATTCTGTTTACGTTTACAGGATTACTCATTTGTNTGGGAAATTATTTTGATTAAAGAACATTGCTTTAAAGTAACTAGTTTCTTTTTTTTTGTTTAATACCAAAATCCTGCATTATTTTCCGGACAACCCAATAGTATATCTTGTTTTGAGGTAGTCGCCGAAGGTTGGTATGAGTTTTGTTTGCTTATTAACAAAGTTAAAATCATGGAATTTTTTAATAGGAAATATACATAAACTGGAAACCAATCGACAAGTAAGAAATCGGTTACTTTTGCAATGTACAGGATTGACTCACTTTAGCACGTAACTAATGTTTTTGAAGAAAAAATCACGATTATTGCCAACGAAATTGAATTACCGACGCTATTCTTGATGTGGTTCTATTTGGGTCAACAAAATTCTCGAGTATGTAACGGGTTGAGTCAGTGGGAAAAAAGTCGTGAACTCGGTGTTACGGTGGTTGCTCAATGGAAAAGCTGTAAAGATGTATCGATTCGAGGGTCACGTCTTTCTGGAAGGAATAATGGCCGAAATAATGGACTGCGTTGGACTGGGCCGCCAGCCATATCGACCCCACTTAAACATCATTTTATATACAGGAAAGTGGAAGGCGATAAACCGGTGGAGAGATGCTACCTAATGTGTCTCATCTTCATAGGAATCTCCTTCACCGGTTTCCCACAGGGTCCGACGGCGCGACTTTTTATTACGGCCGAGATCCCTGTCGAGAATTCTAATCCATTTTTAGTGTCGTGATTAATTTTGACTTTAAGGGGTTTTCACAGACGTTGTAGATTGGAAGCGAAAGGAGAGCGACGCTTTTACGTAAAACACTTATCCTCGTATTTTCTGTTTTCATCCTGTGTCTCCCTTCCTTCAACCTGCGCAATATCCAAGTTAATAAATTTATTCTAAACTTTAAAAATTACAATTTTTTCGTGTGAAACACAAGGCGACTTTCTATTAATCAATGTCGAATTAGTTTTATTCATTTTGAAGAAAATATGGAAAAACAACTTCCTCATGAAGCGAATGGATAATGAGTAATTCTTTCAAATTTCAAACGATGTAAAGTTGATGATTTGTGTTTAATGCACTAGGTTTAACCATAATTAATTCACGGGTATTAATGATACATTAATATTTATGTTATTCGACATTTAAAGAGATGTATTCCTTCAAAACATTTAAAATGCCGAAATATGTTCAGTACCACTGTTACTAAGTATAACCAAGTAAGTGACAAAAATTAAAATCTGTGAACCGGAAGTTTAACAACACGACAAGGCTTTTTGTTTTATAAAATAAATATATTTTTACAATTCTATGTACTCCGAGAAGTAAGAAACAGTGGCCACCCTTAATATTTTTAATTATCTCTTAGAGTTCGTTTAAAAAAATTAGAGACAAAACACAGATAAAATCTCTCACTTGTATTTCCAATTGGATTCGGTATATAAATCTTTGAATAGACAACCTCTTCTTTGTAGGTTTTTCTAGAAAGCTTCTTTCTAACACTTTTCAATTAATTAAGGTTTTGGTTGAGATAAAAAAGTCAGTGTCACAAGCGGGATGCGAACCCACGACCTTCGGCTAAATACGCAGCTGCTCTACCACTTGAGCTATCGTGACTTGGATCCACTCGGACACTAACTTCCCATCTCAACACCACCTTTTTGAATTTTCCCTCCTTTTCGCCATTTTTCAAATGTCGTGTAATCTATTTGATTCTCGGCGATAAATGAAATGGCCACGGAGAGCTTTAGTGAAGTACACTTCATTTTGCTTATTACATTTTATTAGATTTCGTGGTCCGCTTGACCAAATAAATTATTTTCAATTAATCAAGGTTTTAGTTGAGATAAAAAAGTCAGTGTCACAAGCGAAGTCACGATAGCTCATGTCGTAGAGCAGCAGCGCATTTAGCCGAAGGTCGTGGGTTCGAATCCCGCTTGTGACACTGATTTTTTTTATCTCAACTAAAACCTTAATTAATTGAAAAGAATTTATTTGGCCAAGCGGACCATGAAACCTAATAAAATGCTTCTTTCTAACGTTCCGGTGAATTGATTGTTTTTTAAGTTGTACCATTTTCAACTTTCAAATTTGTTTGAGAGATACGGATTCGGCGAGAATCATAGCATTGTTAAAAGAAGGAACAAGTCAAGCATATGCAGCCTCTTAGCATATGCCTGCTGGGTGATAGACCTGAAGTTTGGTCGTTTCTGACCTTTTTGGTCCGCCTACCCTCTCTTGGTTCAACCTAGGTAAGTTTCAATGTCTCATCACCTTCAATGGTAGGTATCACCAGCATCTATAGGAATATAATAACTGGAATCGAAAAAACACCGAAGTATCATCGGAACATCTTGAGCAGACCTACAACGCAAACTGACACTGGTATCAAAAGTTGATAATTATAATTGAATTTTATATCCAAATCTATTCTTTTTACAATATTCTGACGTATATAGTAATTAATGTTTTATGTTTCTATAATGCCTACCGTGTCCACTCCTGGATCCATTCAAGAAACACTGAGAGGCAAAAAAAGTGGCCACCTCTAATATTTTTAATTATCTCTTAGACAATCCTCCATTATTTATCTTACAACTATATTTGGTCCGTTTTAAAGCATTATAGGATAATAAAAGAGATTAAATCTCCCACTTGTGTTACCATTGGATTTTATAAATCCTTTGAATAGTCAATACTTCTTTGTTGGTTTTTCTATAAAGCTTCATTCTCACATTCCCGTCATTTAAGTTTTTTTAAGTTGTTTCATTTTTCAGTTTCACTTTTTTTTAAGTGATACAGATTCAGCTAGAATCATAGCATTGATTGAAGATTTAAGAAATCAAGTGTAAGTAGCCAAGGGTGCTTAACATTCCCAAACAACTGTCCAAAGTGTCTTCTCCGTAATCGACATTCTACCACTGTTGAGATCAAGCAACTACTTCAACCAGCTAGGAAAGTTAATGTCAGTCTACGCACTGTAAAGCGAAAACTTTCAGAAGCCGGAAAACGCGCGAGAAAGCGTACCACTGGTCCAGAGCGTCTGACAAGGCACGGAACAGCCCGGTTAAGTTTCGCAGGAAATCACATCAGTTGTTCTGAGAAAGATTGAACTAATATCTTGTTTTCGGATGAATCGAGGTTTTGTTTGAGGCGTTTTGATGGTTTCCCGCAACGATTTCATTTCGGATAAGCTATGCAGGTGGTGGTATTGTAATTTGGGCAGGCATTTCTATGAAAGATTTCCAAAAACTTGATCTTCATGGTTCCCTAACATCTGAACGATACATTGAAAATATGTTACCAGAAGAAGTCGTTCTTTATGCCTTTAATTGACGACGGTTTTATTTTTATGCTAATGAATTACTAATTTATGCTTAGGTAATGCGAGGCCACACACAGCCTTGTTGATTACTTGTAACAGGCTTCAATTCTGTTTGGAGTTGCCAACATGTAAGCCCAACTTCAACCCTATCAAACACCTTTCGGGCGAGTTGTCAACGAGAAAAAAGTCTCCAGAGAATTTGCAGGAATTAAGATTGGCGCTGTTGGAGAAGTATGAAAATAGTCCACAGCACTACATTCAAAACCTCATAAAATCGATGCCACATCGAATGCAAGCGGTGATCAACGCAACAGGAGGAAATACTCCGTACTGAATTGAATATTTTCTTCATTAATTCCACAGTAACAGTTTTGGTAAAATTGTTTTACTCAGTTGCATTTCTTTATTTAGCTATACCTTTTTTTCTACCAAAATATCCAGTTAAGTACGAAAAATAAAAATTATAATGATTGCAAGTATTTATTAAAACACGAGGGCGAGTGGGGGCTATTTGCCTATTTTTTCCTCCAGTGTAGAAAATCCTCTGAGCCTTATATTTATCTAATATCTAATAATATCTACTACAATNTATATATATAAAATAATATTTAAAATCTAAAACCCTAGTTTTGGAGGTGACTTCATCATGAATAAAGCTTGTTAGCATCTGCAGGCTTCTATTGCTAGGAGATGAAAAAATCCTCATCGGCAATTTTTTAGCACACTGTCATACTGAGACCTCCATTAAAACTTGTAAACCTAGGTTTCAAAGGTTCTGCAGTTTCTCGGATATTCTTTAAAAATTTCCATTACACAACAAAAAATAACAATTATAGCGAGGTTGGCCGCTATTTTGTCTCTGAGTTTAAAAACAAAAACGAGGAATATGCAGAAAATACGTAATATAAATAGTAAGTATAAATAAGTAACTTTTAAGTATTAAATAAAGACACGCAGGCTCAACTTGACGTTTAACATCGATTTCGAGCAGGTTTTACCTCTACAAATTTACATTGTAGTTGTGAATGTCGTTTAGAAACGTTACCAACTGTTCATTACTGGAAAACAGTAATAAAGACTTCACTACACAAGTTCTAAATCACTGGTAGATTTGTAAAATATTGCTTTGGAACGAACGTATAGCTTGATCAAATCCGAACATTGTGGCCCGTCCATCCTCGCTAGAACATATTTTTGATATTTAATTATCTTTAGAAGGTGATTCCTCTGTTTTTGTTTTTTATTTCCTGGAATGCGAAGGGGGTTTATTGTCTTTGTTACCCAGCTTGTATTATTAACCAACCAAACTTTCTTATCTCCGAACCATTGAAGATTGTGTTATCTTCATGTTTTTAAAATATATTTTGAACATTTCACCATCTTTAATGGATCTCTGTTGATTTCTTAGCTTTGGCAATGCGAAAGGCGTTTTGTTATATTTTTATATATCACAAATAGAAACTAGTATTATAATTTTTATATTCTAAATTCTCCTTTTTATTATTAAGTATTATTAAGTGCTATGATGAAAATGATGAAACAGTTCACCCTGCATATATCATCACTAAATCGCACAAAAACACATTAAATCACTAATTTTTGTTATCTCACCGATCATATTTCCCTAACCAACCAAACTCACCATATCCAATGGTTGGCTTCAATTTTATGACTCGCCCTGTTCATAAGCCTGACCAACATAACTGCATAATATAATTATTGAAAAGAAAAAGCTATGCGTGAATACAAGAAGGTAAAGAGAAAAAAAACATAAAATACACAATTTTCTTGATTCTTTTTTCATTTTCAGTAGTTATTCTTTTCCTATCATTCTGGTCTACTTATCGTTATCCATATCGTTTGGTCTCTCAGATGTGTTTCACCATTAGCTATTCTGGGTAATAAGCAAGGTGAGACAAGGCAAAAAACGCCTACTGATTTCGGTGTACTGTGTATGACTGGCCAAAGCAGCTCAAGGCTGGTCAAAAGCGTTCAATCTGTAAGTTCCCTATTTAGAAATGTAAAAATGTATAAACGTAAAAATTAAATTTGCACCAAGTTTGCTTTATGAAGTATATGAGATTGAGAATCACATATTATCTATTTAACCCAAGGATAGAGGGGGTACAACAGTTAAGGGCCCGTTTATACTGCGATCCGATGGGATATCGCGCGAATAGAAGCTGAAATTGCAAGGAAATAAGCCGTCATTGATTTTGCATGGTTCAGCGTGCGACCTTTTTACACTCCGCGCGATGCGATGTTGTGCGATTCCGCGTGATGAGCTTGCCGAAATGGCAAATAATTTGGTTTATTCTACCTTGACGAGCTTCTTTTGTTTTTGTGTTTTCTCTTCAGACCTTTTTCACCATATCACAGTTGGCCTGGAAATAAGCAGGGTGAAGCAAGACTATTAGGGTCTAATATATTTCGATTATGAAATAATAAATAATATAATATTATATTACAAATAAAATTACTTTCTTACATATTACGCTGTATGATTAATAAATTACCTAATTGTGATCGACAAGCTCAAGTAAGTTTAGAAGAGATTTCCTTGGCATAAACTTTTACCTGGACTATCCTAGGGTGTTGTTCCCCCAAATATTGCGAAACAAATTTATATGTTCGTCAATCGCTCGTTCGTCAGATTGAAACAAAAAAAGGCTACTGAACCGAGTATTGTTGCCTTTGTTTTTGCATCGCACGCTGTATAAACAATAATTCGCATCTCATCTCGGGCAATTAAATGACTCATCACTGAGAGGGTGTGAGGATTCGAATCCAAAGTACTTCCAAATGAGCTTAAGAAAAAAAAACCATTACACCTCGTGATATGACCTCTTCTTTTGCGAACTCCCGTAAAAAAGCGAGTCTTTATTAGATTTAACTAACCCCTTGAAGAATAATTTTCACCGCCGAAAAGGTTCAACACCCAGCAGGCCTGAAGAACGGGTGTATTACTAATAACGAACAAGATTAACACAAGTCAACATCTATTAATAATTTGGTTCCAAACACAATGAAATTACGAATTAAATTGATAATGATCTAGCTCAATCACCTGTCCTCTATATCGAAAATATACCCTCTCTTCTCTCTTCTTTTTTACTTATGTATATAATGTGGGAGGTTTAGGGGCAGAGAAAGATCTGAGGTCATCGCCGGCCTCTACGTGTTTTCCTTCTTTTTCTAAACTTTCACGCATATTTTGTTTTAATTTTGTCTAGTTGGTCTGCTTTTATATGTATACTACGTGGATACCCTAAAATGCTAGCCTCTGACTGGTACCGCAGGTTGTCAAATATAAAATAGACACAAAACAATAATACACATCAAAAACCAATAAAAATGTATAAGTATGGTTACATCCATTTCCCCAGAATACTGACCCACTCCATTTTGCAAATTGCGTACTTTTACTCTCAAGACGTCATACAACTCACTCCAGAAGCACTTCTCTTGGAAAACGTCAGTGGCTAAATTAGGTCTAAATAACACATGATCAGCCTTCCTTCTCAAAGAAACTATCCATATTAAAGTCAAGTATAATATTTTTAAGGTGATAAGTCGTGCAATTCTGTGCTATGGCTGTCAAATGTGGGGATACCAGAGGTTCGAAGCAATAGAAAAACGTTTTTTTGTAAGAAAGTTGTTCACATTGCCATCTGGTACACCAAACTAAATATTATATTTAGATACCAACTTGGATTTAATTTTGGTGTATACACTTAAGCTTCACTACTCCTATATTGTGAAAGTTCTGATGACTCCCGGTACATATAAAGATATATAGATACACAAAAATAACATCGTTGGCGGTCATAAAGACTAATATTTCATGGTTCGCTCACTGGAAATATTTGTTTGAAAAGTACAACTTGCCCTTCCTCATATCCTTAGACAACCTCTGTGACTGGCATAATCATTTTTCAATTCTTATTAATCAAATTAATAAACAACATCACGAAGAATGCCGGTCACGTGTCCAAGCATCTACGCATCTCACACTTTACAAGGAGGTACAAATTTCTCCTGCATTGTTCGACCTACATGAAGATAATTTTGACGGTCTTTGTCTCAATGAGTTGCGATGGCTATTTAATCTAAGAAGTGAGGTTTTGCACTTAAACTCTGCTGTTTGGATCAGAGGGAATTGGAAATCTGTTCTTTGTGTAATTCGCGCTCTATTGAAACTGTATCCCAAATCTTGGCGGAGTGCTCATCCGTGGGTGAGATTCGGTTTTTGCATCTCGGATGTTTCACTCTCCCCAGGGTTGACCAGTTACGGTTTTTGAGTGGCTCAAATTCGCGGCCCTTAATTCGTTACGCTAGGCATGCATGGAATTACAGATATGAATTAATTAATGAGTTTAATTTTTGATTTCTATTGCATAACTTGTTTTTCTGTTCTCTTTCTCATTTTGGCAGTTGTTGTTTCTCCTTTTTTTATTTTTATTGCGTAGGCTTAATTTTATTCTCTTTTATTTTATTTTATTGTGTACTTTTTCGTTTCCGATTGTTCAATCAACGACCTCTGGCACACGGATCCAAGATCCATGGCCTTAAATGCTTTGAAATGTAAAATGTCTTTTTTCCTTTTTTTATGTTTAATAAAGCATTATTATTATTAATTCATTCCAGAATTCTCAACATTCCTTGAGGTAGGGATAAGCATCCACTTCCTTTCACGTTAATAAATTACATTCATTCTAATGAATTAACATAAATACAACACCCGATCCAGTCTTAAAAGTTTGGTCACATTCTCTCCCTGAGAGTTCTCGATATCCCTTGGGGCGGGGATAAGCAACCACTTCCTTTCATGCTAATAAATTACATTCAGTCCATTAAATTAAAAGAACAAAACACCCGATACAGACATAAAATTTGGTCACATTCACTCCTCCAGAAAAATAGATATTCCTCCGGGGGGTTAAACAGCCCCTTTCCGTTCACGCTACTGAATTACATTCATTCTAATAAATTAACATGAACACAACACCTTATATAAACGTAGAAGTATGGCCGCATTCCCTTCCCCAGAGTACTCGACGCGGGCTTGAACCCACTCTTTCTCGCAAAAATTTGCTTTTTATCATCAGGCGTCACACACTCATCTGCTCGTAATTGGTGATTATATTTGTATGCAAGATCATTTTTAAATGTTGTAGATTTAAATTTATGAATATTATTGATGACATTATTATGATAATTTAGACTAAATGGCTAGGTGAAGTGGTTGTACTGTATAGGATAACCGAGTGGAGGCTGAAAGAGAACAGAAACCCTTTTTATTTTTTTTTCCTCAGAAAACGACATACAAATATGAACTGTAAGCTCTAATAAGCATATACACATTTGAGATATCATCTGTCTGCAGTCGTTGGCACTCATAATATGCATATAATATACATAAGAGGCCCTGTCTGAATTTTAGTTTTATATCTTCTAGGAAGTTATTTACTTAAATGTTATTTTTGTTTATATAATTTCATGATACGATATCCCATTTTTACACATTTGTTAACTAACGAATCGTACCAAAATATTTGTTTTGTCATTCATC
This sequence comes from Cimex lectularius, assembly GCF_000648675.2. Lineage (NCBI taxonomy): Eukaryota > Metazoa > Arthropoda > Insecta > Hemiptera > Cimicidae > Cimex > Cimex lectularius. The sequence goes on along the minus strand of NW_019392771.1, from coordinate 168,872 downwards.
CAGGCATTGGCTTGAACATTGAAGGGCTCTTTGAATAATGTTAATATGCAGGGAAACAGTAAAAATGAACAAAGGCACTCAGTTTGTTTTCGAGATAAAGTACATAATCTGGACAACTGCATGCAGAACAATTTTTTAATAAATTGTCACTAGGCACTTTCGACTTCTTCATATTCTTGATAACCCTAGATCTTGTGCTGCACAAAATTGCTCGCGATAGTGAATCAAACAATTTTTATTTTGCTGTAAATGGCATTTATGAAGGAGTTCCATACCATGGACCCCAAGCTTGAAGTCATCACTATTCATATTTCTTAACCTAGTAAATTAATAATTATAATTTTAAAGTCTTGACTTTTCTTTAAATCATGGAGAAATAACGAAGTGTTTTCTTACCAGTTGGCTTTTTCTCTGATTTTTAATATAAAATTACAATATTGTAAGCTGATATAAATTTTTTGGAGTTAATTTATTATTTTGTAGGTTAATTTAATATTTTTCCACCAGCCTGGTGTGTCACGAAGGGTTTAATAGGTTCTTTGCGACGTATTTTGTTGACTCTGTAACGATCGGCCGGTTTTATAGCAATATGTAAAAAGTAGGAATGAAAGGATGGTCTACATACATAGCGGTGTGCTTCCTACTTTAATAAAGAATGACGGACGTGAAGTACCAATGATTTTTACCGCCGTGAAACTTGTTCCGCGAAGTCTTAACGTACGCGGACGTCGATCTGCAATAAAGATATGCGCGTTAACAGGCCGGGGGAACGTTTAAGTCTCGGACTTGAAAATCTCATAAAATAACCCAGAAAGAGATTCACCTGTCGAGAATCGCGGGATGGGACCACACATTACGTGACGTCGAGGACGCCCCAACAGTTCAGTTTCTCATTAAGTTGTTACATCCCGTTCGGACGTCGCTTTCCCCCAAAAAACTTATTAACCAACTTAGGACAAAGTGAGCTTTCGAGCCGGGGATCGTGCGAACGGCAATTTCCAGTCTGACTAGATTGAGCTTCCCCGACGCCTCTTGCACAACAGCTTCACGATTTTGGACGAGTATGAAATTTTCCCGGCCCGATTCCCATCCTTGAACCACCGTCCCCCCTCGTGAGAATGGTTTGAGCCGTCCTGTCAACTGGTTTTTATAATAATTTCTCTCGACAAAAAGCTGACTATGATTTCATGATCAAGTACAGAACCTTATTTCCCATCGTCATCGATTGTTTATAACTCCTTTTTTTCTTACAAAATCATTTAACTTTCTTTTCGCTTGTCACATTTTCATTGTCAATATGTATGTTTATCGATTTTTTCTTTCTATCTTCTGGGTTTTGTGTGTTGTTAAATTGTAGGGATAATGCATCGAACATATGTGCACAGCCTGTAAAAATTTACTTAAAAAGCGCATGATTATGGAAATAATTGTTAATAATGGTTACAGCTATGCTTGCATAAATCAAGCATTTATAAGCAGTGATATTTTTTAAATTTTACCTAAACTTGAAAAATTTCATCGACCGGATTGTGTGCTCCTGCATTAGCTTTAGCCAATTAAAATTATTCCGAATAGCTATAAAGTTTTAATTAGTTTTGAAATATCTTTATATTCCAAAATTAGTCTCATAAAACTTCATTTTTCTTTCTTCTGAATAAGATGTAATCGAAACAGAATCGTTTCAATCATGCCATCATTAGCCGCCTAGAAACACGGCGATTGGAGAAAGCGAAGGTGAATCGTTCTGTAAATTCGAACCTCGATCTTCCCGAATTCATAAACAGCTTCAGGCCACACAATTCGGGAATGAGACCGGTTGAAGAACATTACAAGTGGTTTAACCAATCTGTTCGCAAAATATTCAAAGTACATAACCATCCCTAACCATTCTTAAATGTTGGGTGTGATGTGCTTGCGATGGAAAACCCACGCTAAGAAAAAAAAATGGAAGATCGTGTGATTTTCTCTAAGAGATTTCCTTTGATGAACCCAGTACCTAGGTCGATTTCGATCATGACAGGCCCATCTACAGTGTATGTGAAGAACTGAAAAGTTGCTACAGTTAGCCCTGACCAACACAACACGCTCATAGCTGTGCTTGGATTGAGATTTTGTGATGCGGTTTAAGAGGTGTTGAAATGCCGTTCAGTCGTTTTCGATTATGGTGATCTGTCTCATTCTGTTTATAATTCTGATCAACCCAACTACTCTTATCATTCTCAATATAAATCAATACTGATGGTAGTGTTAGGGAGAAGCCAAAAGCCTAACATAGGTAGACAAAAATGATCGGAAACGATCACCTAAAATGTGAAAAAGAATTCGTTATTAATACATACCAAGGTATTCTCCTATCGCCTGTCAAAAGCAAACTTCTTTCTTAAAAATGAGGTGCCCAAACTGATGTGGGCTTATGACATCCAGATCTATAGCTATACCATAAACCAAGCCATTTGAGCAGTGGCTATTCAGCTCTCGGTAACTGAGCCAAAATGGCGAAGATAGGTAGACAAAAATTATCAGAAACGATCATATAAATTGTTTAGTAGAAAACCTATTGACAAATACCAAGAAATTCTCCTATCGCCCATAAAAACTTCTCTTTAAAAAATGAGGTGCCCAAACTGATGCGTACTTATGAAGTTCAGATCCGGAACTGTGTTCAAATCAACACACGTTAAAAATGACTTCGATCATTACCAAGCAATTTTCAGTGGTGGATCCGGGTCTGAATACTTGCCACCCAGGTCCTGGTAACCTTGATAAACGAAACTACTCTCATAGCTGTAGTTTGAATGGTTATTTAAGTTTGCTGTGAGATTTTGTGGAGGGTCACGAGATGGTGAAAATGTAATTCAGTCGTTTCCAATCATCCTGGACTGTCTCACCGTATTAGGAGGAGCCAAAAAGTGTCTAACAGCCAAAATGACGATGAAAGGCAGACCAAATATCTTGTCTATCTCCCGTCAAAAAGGAAATTTCTTTGTTAAAAACGAGGGGCCCAAACTAATATGGGGATGTGACATCCAGATCTGAAGTTGTGCCATCAACTACGCTTCAAATTAATTAAGCGAGTAAGGTAGGAGCTGGTACGTGGAAAGTGAACCTTAAAATGAAAACAATGAAAATGACAGGAATGTCTTCTCATCAATTTGACTTGGTCTTAAAAGAGACAGTCTATCTTCTGGACGTCGAGATCCTATCCAAGGCGATCAAGACGTGTAAAACCACGCTAATTATTGTTGCTGGTGCTACTGAGCATGTGGGAATGAAAAAAAACTGTATGTACGTTACATACAGGGTAAACTTTTATTTTTTGTTTTGTATCTTACGAAAAAAAGTTTTGATCTAACTCTCTGAGTATCCTGCCAACATATAAATACAAGTTAAGTTCCTATTCATATGCCGTTATCCTGGAGTTTTGTTTCATGAGAAACTAGAAAAAAATAAAAATTTCCACTCCTCGGGGTACTTCACAAAAACGACCTAATTAAAAAATTTAGGGGGCAAAAATTAACTCATTCTGCATAGTTTCATACATCACCCTTAGAAATAGGAAATGTTGGTTTGGCCAGGCTGTCTTCGCTGCTGTATTTGGTTTTCTAGCCATCTTAGGTGGTAAGTTTGTTGTCTTATTACATCCTGCAAATATTCATGTCCTACTATAAGAGTGACTTAAAAAATATTTAAAACGACAGGAGAGGCAGACCAAAATGATTAGAAACGACCAAAATGCAGGTTCATCACCGTGTAAAGCCCAAGGTGAACAATTTAGCCATGTTTTATATTAGTCTTTCATTCAAAATCTATACCATTCGGGTAAAACTGGATAAATCTTTGACAGAATGAAATTTAAGGCGTATTCCAACAAGTCTGTAGGCCTGACAGACTATGCAATTGATTTCGTCGAGCAACCATTTTCTTTTATATGCAATGTGCCTGTTCGAATATATCGAAAAGTTATATCAAAATTTCTATATTTCTATTTGTCTATGTATTTTGAAACTCGATTAACTAATATATTGAAATAGTATAAGTGTATTTTCCTCTCCCCTAATGACTATTTCCCTAGGTGAGACTATGAGATTTTTTTTACTTATTTGTATTAGCATTTGTTTCATTGGCAACAAGTGAATAAGTGAAGTTATCTCACTTGGAAAATATAGTGGTTTTTAATGCAACTTGTCATTCCCCATTTTACCCTTCAACAAGTCGGTACACCGACAAATGCTCAAAATCTTTGTTAAAACTATATAAGTGTCAATGTGGTAAGTATCAAAAAGTCAAGATATAATTACATAAATTAAAAAGCATTTACTACGACTACATTTAATTTGATGAAATATGAGTATAATAAAAAGATTTACTACAGAAATAGGTCTAAACTTTAAAATCCCGAAAAATTGTGTTTTTTTACTTATCCAGTTTTGTAATGAGGGTGCAGAAATATGAGAGTTACGGATAATAAATGAACTGTTGATTCTATAATATGACAAATGCGGTTTTCTTTGTAATAATATGGTAATTTCTTTGGGCTTTAGGTTTTTTAGGGTTCCAGGCGCTGCAGGGTTGCCTAAATGCATGAATTTTAATCGTAAGCACTGCATAAAAGGAGGCCATTGTTACTAAATCTTACTTGTTATTGCTCGTTGGGCCGCTAAACATCGAAATCCAATATTAACGAAACGGAACGCGGCCCACATTGCCCATAAGTTGATATTCAGTTACAACGAAGGTGGTCCGAAAAGGATGAAGCATTATTTAAATATATTACTCGATCTTCCACGGTCGGATTTATGCCAGCGATAACCGATTTTCGATGGCCTCTCCCAGCGGAGGTCTTTGTCTTGCGAAAAAGAGAGCGATAGAAATAAATTACGTTAAAACCTTGGGGGCCTCCCTTTAATAAGATACTCGAATCTGCGTCACCGGGGCTAGGCCTTATCGGCCACGAAAACATCGGGTCAAGCTGTGAAATTGAACATTTCCCATAAAATTCATCGCAAACTATCCAAATTGGAAGGAATTACGAGCGTCTACAAAATCGAAACCACGCAGAGCCTGAGGCGGCCGGCAGTGTCCTCCTTTCAGAAAGCGCTCATAGCATTGTGGCTTCAAACTACGCGTATAATCTATAAAGAAAAAAAAATTAAAAAACCCTATTATAATTTTTCAAATTTTGCTTAATGTGTGGTGATAAACAGTGGATCATCTTTTCCGAGACTACATGAACCGTTCCCGACTCGATATATTGCTTAAGCATGGGTTCCGATCTCGCATGATAAAAAGAGCTGTACTAATAACATGTTTCGAAATGACACAAATTTGTGAGTAGATGCCATGAAACAAGAATATGAAACACCAAAAAGGAACCTATTATGGATTAAAACTATTAGGACGCGAGTAGTATAAAAGAATAAGTAAATTTGTACTTGAACAAGGTGAACTTAAGAATGAAGCTGATCCATGTGTTTATGTTTTTAATTATGGTGAAAGACATATCGTAATAGTATATACAGGGGCGTCGGTGGCCTTGTTTATTTCAAAAACACCGTCATCCCGAGGGTTTATATAACCTCTGCCGTTGCGAACCCTCGTAAAAAAGTATAATAGTGCATATGCACATATAGGATTATCTTAGCTCTGAAAATGTTTAAACGAAATGAGTTTTATCAAGGAGCGTTAACCAGGAAACTCAAATCTGAATTGAAATTCTCGATCAAGGACCAATTACAATCATTTTAGGATTTATGAATAAATGTGAATCATTAATAAGGGTGTTAGATAAGGAATCGACACAAAATCTGATAGACAACTATATTAGAACGACAGCACTGGTAAACAAGCCTCTCCGTTACTGTCAGCATGCATACAGAGCAGGAAGATCAACAGAAACTGCACTGTACCAACTAACCAGTGACCTAAAGGAAACACTGGAAACAAAAGAAATAGCAATCTGCGCGTTCCTCGATATTGAAGGAGTTTTCGACAATGCATCTCATGCATCAATGGAAGCCTCCCTGGGGAAAAAACACATAGACCAAACGACATCTAGATGGATTGGAGAACTGCTAAGAACTAGAATAGCTGAAACAAATGTAGGAATAAACACTATAGAAGTTAGAACAACAAAAGGATGTCCTCAAGGAGGGATATTATCACCTCTTTTATGGAGCCTAACAGTTGATGAACTGCTCGAAATCCTGAACCGCTCATGAATAAAATGTCAGGGATATGCAGATGACATAGACCTGACAGCCAGGGGAAAATTCGAGGAAACCCTCTGCGATATAATCCAAGAGGGACTGAAAATCACAGAAGTATGGTGTAAAAGTGCAGGCTTGGGGATTAATCCAAACAAAACAAATATAGTCACTTTTACACGGAAAAGGAAGCTAGATCACATGAAAGAAATCAAACTCAACAACATTGTGATAGAAATCAAAAATGAAGTCAAATATTTGGGCATCACACTAGATAAAACACTAACATTCAAGAAACACATCAGCTCCATTATCACAAAGGCGGCACGAGCTTTGATGGTGTGCAGAAGAGTAGCAGGGAGAAACTGGGGATGTAGGCCAGAAACCCTGTTATGGATGTACACCATAATAGTAAGACCTTTACTTACATACGGAGCTATAGCCTGGGCTGATAAAGCGGAACAAATGACCAAAAGGAAAGAACACAAAAATACAGAGACTTTCATGCATCTGCATAACGGGAGCAATGAGAACATGTTCTACAATTAGCATGGAAAATATATTGGGACTAATCACCCTACATCACATGGTAGAAAGGACAGCACAGAAAACCGTAATCAACTTTATTAGAGAGAAACCTCCAACAGGAATAAAACTGAAATGGAGAGACAGAAACAAACTGTGGAAAAACCATCCTTCACTCATGGCTCCAAGAGACGACATGAACAGGAGGTTTGAATTTAACCATAAATTCCGAATACATCTGGGCACCAAAAAGGAATGGGAAAAAGAGGGAAATAACTCCCTCAAAAATGGCACCATCCTTTGGTACACAGATGGATCTAAAACACAGGAAGGTACGGGGGCAGGAGTGTTCGGACCCGGAACCAAATACTCAGAACCCATGGGAAAGCACACCAGTATCTTCCAAGCTGAAATTCATGCAATTGAAAGATGTATCCAATTCAATCTAAATAGAGGATACAAAAACAAGAATATAGCTATCATGTCAGATAGCCAAGCAGCCATCAAAGCACTAAGCTCAAATACCATTAGTTCAAGGATGGTGCTGAACTGCAAAACCAAATTAAATATATTAGGTTCGCAGAATAAAGTCAGCCTCTGCTGGGTCCCAGGACACATGGGAGTAGAAGGCAACGAGAAAGCGGACACCCTTGCAAGAAAAGGGGCTGCCACACCGCTAATAGGACCCGAACCCTTCTGTGGAATAGGAATACACACTATTAACGAATACCTCAGACAGAAGGACAAAAAGAAAATGAGCGAACTTTGGAATTCACTTATTGGACATAGACAATCCAAGAATCTTCTAACCAACTTTGGCAAGAAAGAAATCACAGAATGTGTCAAAGGAAGCAGGAATAGACTGCGAATCCTAACAGGATTCCTGACAGGACACTGTAGATTAAATGGACATCTAAAGAAAATTGGAATAATCCAAGATGGCACATGTAGATTCTGCAAAGAAGCAGAAGAGACACCAACACACTTACTAACAAACTGCGGAGCTACACTAGCCCGCAGGAGGAAGTGTTTTGGGATGTACAATGTGACCATAGAAGAGCTTCAACCACTGAAACCGGGCCTATTAATCAAGTTTCTTGATGAAATAGGACTCACCGATGTGCTTTAGGCAGAGCACGGGGGATAAAATAGCTCTTAAAGGGCGCAGTATACTTACCTTGAAATTACCGCTACATCTACAAGGAATCGACACAATTTATTATTTTTATTGAAATAGTGTAGTTTATTATGCAGATAACATTAATTGCGTTGTCTCCACCATTTTGTACAGTACAAACAGGGTTTGCGCAATCTAAGTTTAAGCTACGGTGGTACTGTGTGTTTGCTTAGTCATTCAAATAAATGTGTGGAAACTGTGTTAAAGACGTTCATTTTGTTCTATATAAGAACCCCGTTCACTTGATCGAAGTTATAATATCAACACGTAACTATTTTTATGCCGAACTTGTGTATGACAAAACATGAATGAGGTTTAATTTTTAAAATACTTTTTCAACATATTCCTCTCACATCCCACGCCTCATTAAGAATGCGTTTCTAGTACTATAATTAAGTCTCAGGTAAGAAACGCCTTATCAACTATAAACCATGTTTTACAATAACCGCTCGGATTGGTTAGCGGGCCTTGAAACTAAGCAGTATATCATTTAAATCTAATTACAAAGGCGCAAATATTGCAGAGAATGGCAAAGAACTTTTTTTTAAATATCCGCTCACAGATAAGTCATGGCATCGGTGAAATTGACATTCAGATCACGATTTTAGAAATCCGATTTGAAGCTAGATCGGGGCGACATGGGCAAATCTTTCTCTTTAACAAGGTAACCTAAGTTTTTCTAGTCGACGGTAGGTTTTAATGTTGATCTCAGGTAACATGGAGTATTTTTATTTTTTTATTTTTGTATATTCAGAACATCGCGATTTGCCTATCCTCAGTCAGACTTGTTTCGGCCTATTTTCATTATGGTTATACCTACAGGTTTGATCCTAGCTTATGGTAAGATATAAGCAAAATATACCACCAACCGAGCATTATTTCTAATTTATTAATTAGTCCAAATAGCGAATTATTATTCATAATTCTAGTTGATAAATTTTCCTTACGTGTATTAATAGTACGACAACAGATTCGGCAATTGGTTGTAAGTCAGTAGTTGACTTGAACATTCTTAAATTCAAAAATAAATTGCTTGTCATTGACTACACCCTAACAGCAGGATGGTAATGTTTATTCAGAATTAGTAAAAACACGACTGTGCTTTGTATAATTACTAGAAAGTCAATAATTGACTTAAAAATGTAATAATTCTAAAATAAATACATTGTTATAAATTCATTGACTGCCCCCAAGAAAGAGAAATATTTTATGATTATTCAGAAATCGTGGGATGCGGTCTGGTAGGTTTCAGAAAAACATTTTCTTTATCGTGCCAATGTTTCGATCTTTATTGAGATCATCATTTTATCTTTCATTCTTGATATAAAGCAATACAAGTCAGCTGTAATTGGCAGTAATCTAATTGACTTGAAAATTATTATANTATATATATATTCACGAGTTTCGTGATCCGCTTGGTCAATAATATCTTTCAATTAATTAAGGTTTTTAGTTGAGATAAAAAAGTTGGTATATATATTATATATAAATGCCAGTGATTTATCCATTAAGGTGATACACAAGGAAGCTTCGGACCTATAAAAATTATATATATAATTCTAAAAAGAGTCAACCATGGATTCATTGATTACATTCCAACAAGAATACTTTATTTAGCTATGAAAATCGTATACGTACGATAATTTTTGTTCCGATGCAGTACAAAAGAGCTGCAGATTGTATAACTAGTAGTAAGTCAATGATTGACTGGAATATTTAAGAATTCAAAATATGTGCTAGCCAAATATACATTGACTGCTCTAGAATAGAACAATATTTCATCTTGCTCTATTTATTTAATATTAACTTTTGTTATGAAATACATCGGTTAGGGCCGCTGTAGTTGAAAGTAAATTAACAATTGAGTTGAAAATTGTATAATTCATTAATAAATGCCAGTCGTTGTTTTGTCAGCTACGTTCCCACCAGGTTTTTTATTTTGCTGTTAAAATCAGATAAGTACAACTTTTGATCCGAAGCAGTAGACAACGTCAACAGATTATGCAATAAGTAGTAAACTGGCAGATCTATCCATTGGTTGCAACTCAATAATTACTTTAAATTTTAATACTTTCCGATTAAGACTTAGTCATGTGTTCAATGACTAGCCACCCGATTATTTTATCGTACACTATTATTTCGAGATTTGTGCAATTTTGTCTTATGAAACGGTACAAGTCCGCTGTAGATTCTGCAATTCGTTAGTACGTCAATAATTGACACGAAGTTTCAATTATCCCAAATTAAATGCAACCCGTATACATTCTTGTCTAGCACTTGATTATTTTATTGTACGTTGTTAGTACGTCAATAATGAACACGAAATTTTAATTATGCTAAATCAATAGGGAGCTATAAATTCTCGGTTAATCCCCTGCCAGAGTATTTGCACTATTAATTAGAGATTTACGCGAATTTTTGTTTTGAAAGAGTACCCGTCAAAGCTGAGTGTTCATTCCACAATTGGTACTAAATCAATAATAAGTCTATCTATATATCTCATTATCTTTATTTCTCCCTTCTCACTCACCTTCTTTTTCTCTCATTCTCTTTCTCTCTCTCTCTCTCTCACACTCTCTCTCTCTCCCTCTCCCTCCCTCTACACATGCTTCTAGCTCTAGATAAGATAGATTTGTTATGTGTGGTGATTAGTGACCGTTAATCGATAATTATTCAGAAATCATGAGATGCGGTCTGGTGTGATGTAGGTTTCAGAAAAACATTTTCCTTATCGTGCCAACGTTTCGATCTTTACTGAGATCATCTTCAGGGCCTAGGATTTATAAACATTTACATTGTATAAATTTACTTTTCCACATCCTAAATGTATTTGTTAAATGTAAACAATGTTTATAAATCCCAGGCCCTGAAGATGACCTCAATAAAGATCGAAACGTTGGCACGATAAAGAAAATGTTTTTCTGAAACCTACATCACACCAGACCGCATCTCACGATTTCTGAATAATAAAAGATTTTTTAGTTAATCTTTCTCACAAGAGGATCCTATTGTTAATTTGAGGTTGCCGAAAATTGTTATTGAGATACTACATGATATTAGAAAGATACAGAGTTTATAATTCGTGGTAAATGAATCGAAATTGTAATCATTCAAAATTCTGTTCTAGTTGTATCGGAATATTAATTTGTTTTGTGCGTTTGTTATAGAAAATACAAAACGACTGCAATTGGTAAGCCAATAATTGGCATGAAATAGTAACGATTCTCAATTATTAGATTGGTTCATTGACTAATAACACGATCTGACGATTTGATCTTACAATTACTAAATTGAGATTTATGCAAATTTCTCTTATGAAACAGTTCGAGACCTCTGAAGTTTCTGTAATTTGTAGCGAGTTAATAATTGACTTGAAACTTTCAATAATTTTAAATTAAAAGCCAGTCATAAATTCAATGACTACCCGCCCACAAGGTTATTTTATCTTGCACTACTGATTCAAGATTGACGCGAATTGTGTTGTGAAAAAGTACAAGAGTACTGCAGATTCTGAAATTTGTATCATGTTAATAATTGACTTGATATTTTATTCAATATAATTGGTTTTTTTACGACCCCCGCCTAATTAATAGTTTTGTATATATTGATTTGTGATTAACGGGGATTTTGTTATGAAGCAGCCCCAGATGAAAGACGGCTGCGGATTCTGTAGTTGACTCTTAATGAAATTCTCTTTGGTATAAAAAGTGGTTTCAGGTTGTTATTTATGAAAGTATCATAAGGAAGATGTTGTCGTCTAAAAGTCGTATTCTAGAAAAGAATCCCCTTTCTAAAAGTTAAAAAATCTTCTTCCGTGGGGAATCTCGTGAAAATAGAAGGCCCAGTTCCGCTTCAGATGGCCGAGGCCGATAGCCCGAATTGGGAATAGGGATGAGACCCAAGCCGACATTAAGATATTGCCCGGCTCCCGTCATGGATATTAATATCGGATGGGGGTCGGCCGGTCCAAAACTGGGCACGGGTCCCTATTAAATTATATCATATTAAACGGGTTTTATAGTTCTCATCCGCGCCCGTTCACTTCCAGCACGGATTCCGACCAAAATGCAAATTACACCTCTGGCCTAGAATCTTTACGCCACATGCGGCGTGACAAAACGGAGACGATTATACTTTCTTCGGCCTTTTTAACATTTATTATCAAAGAATATAGAATTTGAAACTCGACTACGCCGACTATTTCAGAGGAACTAGCCGCGTCGTAAGCATTCCAGTCCCGGCCTTATTCCCTGGAAGAAGATTCCCAGCCTTCTCACGGGTCGATTACTTACATTTGATAAAATCATCTGGCCAGTTTACATTTATCAAACAACGGGATTTTCCCTCGGGTAACATCTAAATTACAAAAGCATAGATTTGTCTCAATTTCGGGTGCCTCGGTCATCCCGCTCCAGGGCATTCTTGCAATCGAGTCTGAAATATTTTTGCGGGAGATCTTAATTAGCGCCACATTTGAGAAATTCTTGACTAACTGAGTTACAAATCAAAGCGATGTGCATAACACAGCAGATGAAAGAGGAGTGGCGGAGCTGTTAAGTCCGGTTAAGTTGATTTAGCTGCAGATGGGGAAAAACCAAATAATTATCAAATTTCTTAATATAAGTTGTTTCATAAAACGTTTAAAGATGCATTTATGATAATTAAATTTATTAGACAAAACTAAACAATTTAATTGCGTACATATAACAAATTGATATGAAGAGACAAATATCATCTCTTCTGGTGGCGAAATTTGAAAATGCTATCCTTCAATTTCCCGACAATATAATTCAAATCCCTAACCATCTCTGGTTGTCAATTGTCATGAGACTTTCAGATTAGTTCATTAAAACTTAGCCTAGTAGGTTAATTAAAACAGAGAACACCGCTTCAATTTGATCTCATTCCATGATAAAATCAAAAGCAGGAAGATATTAGCCTTATGGATTATTATAATTCACCTTATACAAAGTAGGTCAAGAGGCAAATAATAATTTCTATTAGTTCAAGTTTAAACCAATGTCATTCAAATAAATTAGTTATTACTCTTCAATTTCTTAAACACACCCCAACGATTTATATTTTTTCATATATGTACATGCTATGTCATTATTATTAGCGCCCAATATAATATATTTTCATAAAAGTCGGCCAATGTCGGTTGTATGTTGATTGTTTCGGATATGTTAAAGTATTCACTTTGAACACACCGACCATTATGAATATATTGATCCAGTTCACGTTGTAACTAATTTTGTATTTTGTCTGTTTAAGGTAACAGTAAAACAAAAAATGACTCGCACAGGTTCTCTTAGTATTGGTGTCATCCAATTTACTGTAGGGTTAATATTTTATGAGTTATGAAAGCTTTATGGAAAAAAGCCGTAAACGTTTGAAGCAACAAGAAAAGTGAAATATCTCGAATGCAATTGAGAATCACAATTTGGGAAATACGGACTTTTTGTTATATTTGACATTCCGGATTACCTGCTGAAGTATTGACGTTTCTTAACGGGACACCCTGTATACAGTCCTTATGTCATATCTATGAAAATTAATTAACACGATTTATTAGCAAGTAAATTTTAGACGCCAACAGACGTACACATGCTTATATGTTTTAGTGAGTTATTACAAATTTAGTCAAATTATTACAGATAATCTTGAAAATTTTAGGGGCGGAGAAATACCCGAAATCATTACCCCTGCTTTTTCTTACTTGTTTTTCTGGTAAACTACTATAAAAAAAGTATTTGTTTAATATGTTGAATGTAATGGAATTGTACAAGGTAGAAATGTTAAAAGTGTAGTCAGAAAGAAAAAGAAACCCCAATAAGAAAAAAAAGAGAGCATAAGAGAGAGACATAAAGAAAAAGATAAAATAAGAAAAAATAACGAGAAAGATAGAAATGGTAGAATGAAGCAGATAGAAAATGAAGTGAAAGTGAGAGAGAGAGAGAGAGAGAGAGAGAGAGAGAGAGAGAGAGAGAGAGAGGGAGAGAGAATTAAAGAGTGATAGAATTTCATAAAGAGTGAATGAGAGTTAGAAAGTGAGCAAGCACATTCATGTGACTGATATTCTCGTTCGTTTACAATTTTATAGTGTATAATGTTATCTACTTTCTTGATAGATGGCCCTTATACATATAGTATATAATTAACCGCATCTAGTTGTTTGTTTAGGGTATTCGCTTTGGGCAGGTCATAATCTATATTGATAGTACACGTACATATGCCATCTTTATGATGGTTAAATCATCGGTAATTGCATTCCAGACTAGGGCCAATAGGCGTGCAATGGTTTGAACAATGAATAGGGCGTGTACACTTCTAGGATCTCGGAGCGGATTATAGAGAAAAACAATGCACTGGTATTCATTGTCGATTCAAAACAAAGAGAGAGAAAAAGAGAAAAAAATAAATAAATACGGAATTATTGTTAATAAAAAAAAAAGTTATAGTCGTATCTAAGGTGTTTTGAAGTGCGAATGAAGTCAATTTATCCTTCAGAGCTTATTATAAACAATGCTTTAATTAAAAATAACACAAAATCAATGTTAAATGAAATATGTGGTGTTTAGTAACTGCTAATTAATGATTATTCGGAGATCGTGAGATGTGGTCTGGTGTTGCGTTTTGCGTGGCACTCTCAACACGACAGACAAGAAAGACACATCTACACGGAAAACAAACACTTTGGCCCTGAAGATGATCTCAATAAAGATCGAAACGTTAGCACGATAAAGAAAATGTTTTTCTGAAACCTACATCACACCAGACAGCATCTCACGATCTCCGAATAATCATTAAATGAAATAACATCAATATAAACGATAAAATCGATACATTACTTCTTTTTCCTTGAGACTTTAGAATTGGGTGTTATAACTATTGTAAAATATTGTGAACTGCCTCTTTTTAACTTTTATGTGTCATGAAGATAATGTTTTGATATATCTACAGATAGTTTGTAGTTAGCTATTCTGCTATACGTGTATATCAAAATAATTGAAACTATCGTATTAAACAAAATCATTCTTTGCTCAAAACCAAATTAATCAAAAGTCAAATTTATTTAATGTGATCTCCCTATGAACTGCTGCTCCATAAAAGATTTTAAACCTGTCTCACCTAAAGAATTAGAATCTTATTTAATAAAATTCAAAAGTAATAACTCCTTTTTTGATAAAGATTTCATAAACTCACTACTAAAAAAATACTAAATTTATGCTAACATCTTTAGTCCATATTTTTAACCTTGCTTCCTCGTTAGGTCAATATTCATCGCTATTCAAAAAATCTTTCGTTATTCTACCACACAATCCTCCCCTCCCGTGGTTCCGTTCTTTGAATTATCTCCGACAATCCCTCACTTCCATAATCCGCCTCCGAATAAACCACCATAGTCTACCTGTCCACCTTTACAAAATTAAAATCCTTAATTCCCCTTTCTGCTCCTGCAACAACTTAGTAGTAGGCAATGCCAACCACGTCTTTCTTGAGTGCCCTCTTACCGCCTCAGGCAGAGAAGCATTTTACAGGTCGCTGATTATGACCGGCATACCTCTTCCCATCACAGTGTCCAATCTCCTATGTTACTCCAGCAGAACTGATGTAATTGAACCGTTAATTAAATACATTTACCGCAACAAAATCATAATATAACAGACGTAAAAAAAAGAGCAAGGAAGGAAAGAGGAAAAGAAGGGAAAAAGAAAAAAAATTTTGTTAAATAAAATTATTCATAATTATAAACCATTGGCTAACATGATTAACATAAGGCCATAAATTAGCTTTCTTTAAAGGAAAGTTAAATAAAAAAAAGCTGGTAAGAGATCTGAAATAGGAAATTACCGACAAATATCTTTAACGTTATCGCTTTTAAAAATCTTGGAGAATTGTATCAAGACTAGACTACTGGAGTACATATCCGAGATGAACTATATTTCAAAAATCAATTTGGTTTTCTCCGTCTAGGTCTAAGGAGCAAGCTTTTTTGAGGATGTTGATCATAAATTCACTGAATTTGATCCTGGAAATTATGTTTATGGGGTTTTTCTGAACATTAGTAGAGTATTAATGAGGATCACATAACATTAATTAAAAAGCTCAAAAATGTTGGCATTTTGGGATCAGCGCTAGCCCTCTTTACATCATACCGCGTTACTAAAAGAGGCAATGTCACACTTCTTTTGTAGCTAAATTTAGTGTACCCCAAGTTCTTGGTGCGATTTTATTTATAATTTGTACTAATGAAATGCTTAACCTTCATCTAGTTGCAAAGATTATTAGTTAAGCGGATGATACCTGTTTTTATTTTCAAGCAATAATTTAAAAACTTTATGTAAGCAAATTAATTTTGACATAAATAATGTTAGACTCTTGTTGCATAGACTTTTTTTATTGATCACTGAGAAAACAAGTTTAATTAATTTTTCTTTAAAAAATAATGTTAATTTAAAGTCTTTGCAGATTTACTTTCAAAATTGCAAAAATAACATTATCTGTAATTGTCACCATCTTTCCTTCTGTAATTGCCTTAAATATCTAGAAATCATTTTTGGCAAACGTTTGTCATTTCAATTTCATATTAGTTAGCTTTAGTAAAAAGAAATCGAATACTATTATTTAAGTATATGGTGATTAGTGACCGTTAATAGATAATTATTCAGAAATCGTGAGATGCGGTCTGGTGTGATGTAGGTTTCAGAAAAACATTTTCTTTATCGTGTCAACGTTTCGATCTTTATTGAGATCATCTTCAGGGCTTCAATAAAGATCGAAACGTTGGCACGATAAAGAAAATGTTTTTCTGAAACCTACATCACACAACACCGCATCTCAGGATTTCTGAATAACTATTATTTAAATTTAGAATTCTTAGAATGATATTAGGCTTTGAAACTTTAACCCTTTAAGCCCAATCTATATTGTCACACGGAATCAGCCTGGGGTGGAACAAGAAATTGCTAATAAAAGCATTAATAATGCTGTATTAAAATTATTTGAAAAAACCCTCTATGATATCATGCAAAGCAGCTGTATGTCGATATGAAGGTGCTCAATTTAAAATAAATATTCCGAAAAAAAATCTTGTATTCAGCTCTTTAAATACAATAAAATCTCTCCCTCCCAAAATACGTTATTAATCACCAGAAATTTGCATACATGTTATATGCCTAAAGTTAAAACTTCCACATATTATAATTTTTCTACTTAATTTTGCATTGAGATTTTCAAATAAAAATAAAATTATTTACAACAGTTATAATAATTTTATATCCTTTATAAAAGCTATAATAAATAAAATTATCTGTATAATTAACAGTATAATTATAATTAAACTTGTTTTAGTTTTTGATTATGTACGAGTAATTAAGGTTTTAAGTTGAGATAAAAAAAGTCAGCTGGATTCGAACTCACGACCTTCGGCTTGATACGCCGCTACACTACCACTTGAGCTATCGTGACTTCGATCCTCCCGGGCACTAACTTCCCACCTCAACCCCACCTTTTTAATTTTCCCTCCGTTTTGCCATTTTTCAAATTTTTTAATTGGTCAAGCGGACCACGAAAAATAGTTTAGAAGTAGAATTTATGTACAAGTATGTTTTCTTTTCATAATTTATAATGTTCTGAACCAGACCTCCTGCTAACAAGTACAAGTTTTTACTTAATGAAAACAGGCTGTTTTGTACAGGTTTTGTTATATTCATTTCAATTTAATGTTTAATTTATATAGAACCCAAATATATAAATTCTGTCCTACACTAAACAAACTTTCAAAAATCATGTCAGATTTTTTCTCTAGCTTGACCAAGCTTAAATAAGCTGGGATTGTGATTAAGATTTTGATTTATTGTACATTATTATGGCTTTTAACAATCCTTTCTAGACGAATATTAAAAAATTAAATAGGTAAATAGAATAACAATTATAATACGTGAGACTATTTGTACACAAAATCGACAGACAATATTAAGAATTGTGGAAGTATGACTAAAAACTAGCAAAAAATTTAGACGGATCTTACTTTAAAACTTAATTTATTAATTATTCAGAAATTGTGAGATGCGGTCTCGTGTAATGTAGGTTTCAGAACACTGCTTTATCGTGCCAACATTTCGATCTTTATTGAGATCATCTTCAGGGCCTGGGATTTACAAACATTGTTTACATTTAACAAATACATTTAGTATGTGGAAGAGTGAATTTATACAATGCAAAATATATTTTTTATATTCAATCAAAGTATTTCTACTCACTCAAAGTGTTTTTCTTCTGTGTAATTGTGCCATTCTTGCGTGTCGTGTTGAGAGTGCCAGTGAGATTTTGCTGTTTTATGTTTATATACGTTGGATTTTGAAGGGGTGGGGTAGGAAGTCGGTATAGAAAAGACATTTTTGTATAAGGCGTCGGCTTCTTTGAGGTGAAAATCACCGCACACTTAATTTATTCTTAAAGATGATAAAGGGTAATTGTGTATGAAGTATATGCGATCAAGTGTTTTTCCATTTTTCCGGACGAAAAGGCCTCGTAGCATCAGAAGACCTAGTACCTAGTATTAAAAAAAAATGTTACCAGCAAAGACGGATTGAGAAGGTATATTTTGAAATGTGTCCGTTGCAAATATCTCTCGGCTATAATTATCACAGTAATAAATAATATGAAGGGAATAGGCATAGAAAGTGCCGATGTGGCTTGGCGTGGGAAAGCTCAAAGGTAATGGCGACTTGTAACAAACTCGGGCCGTGTTACCGGCAATGACTCCACAGAATTTCAGACCTAATGTTTTCTTCTGAGGATAATTTTCGCTCCCTGTAAGCCCTTGGGGGGGAAAGCATAGATGCCTATTAAAAATGCATTACCTTAATCCTTCCCCTTCTCGGGAAGACGACGGGCGCTACCGATCCTCTACATTAGGTCTCATTCCTACCCTTGACGAGTTAAGAGTTACGACATTGTAATATCTAAGGTAATTGCTTCGGTGAAACAGTACGAGCTCAGCGACTTCAAGGCACGAACAAACAAAAAATACTAGTGCACAAAGAGTTTTGTTTACAACTATGATTTGCATTGGATAGAAAATGTTGAGTTTGGCGTTGCATGAATACAAAAGTACCTAATTACTTTAAAAATTAGGAGAAATTATGGCACGAAACTCGGATAATAGAAGGCATACATGATTGAACGAAGACCTACTCAAAGAAAAAAGAATCACAGAAAGAAACAAGTACTGATACTTTGCCGATCTAGAAAGGTACTTCGCCACTCATTATTAGTATTTTTGCCTCACTTTGGTGATTTATTGTGACTAACCTCTGAAATTGCAAAATGCCGAAAAACGGTTGACAGACCAAATTAGCATGAATACACAGCCTAAACCGTTCAGGATAGGCTGAACTAGAGGTTTAATACTCACCCCAATCTCACAATTTAACGTAGTTTTCCTTCACCCTTCTTATATCCATGACCAGCCTCTAAAAATGTGAAGTTAAAATTCGTTAAATTGACTCTTCTTAAGATAAGACAGCCGAATGTTCTTAAAACATCAGAACGTAATATGTTACGCCCAAAATATTCGGTGAATACTTCCAAACCCTCTAAAACATGGGAAAACATAATAACCTAACAATAACTTGGGTGCCATGGCATTTAGGGTAATGAACAAGCAGATAAATTGATTAGTGGAGGTTTTGCAAAACCAATATGGATCAAAAACGATAATTGAGATAACAAGAGACTAACTTAGAAATTTCATCGTTAGGTCTAAGCTGATGTGCCTGTACTTAGGCCGTTCTCGAGGTACGGTCGGTTGTCACTCGAATCTAATAGAATCTGTTACTCAACTCCAACTTTCCACTTTCTCGAAACTTATGCGGGTGTTGGTGTTATTGTAGACTTGGGACAACAAGATAAAACAAACTTCTCTATCTCAGAATGAGTCCACAAAAAATAAAAAGAGAAATGGACTATCATTAATGGTATTTATTAATCTTCATGTAAGATATTGGTTGAGATAAAAAAGTCAGTGTCACGAGCGGGATTCGAACCCACGACCTTCGGCTAAATACGCCGCTGCTCTACCACTTGAGTTATCGTGACTTCGATCCACTCGGGCACCAACTTCCCATCTCAACCCACCTTTCGAATTTTCCCTCCTTTTTGCCATTTTTCAATTTTGAAAAAGTTATTCGGTCAATCGGACCAAGAACTCTAACGGAATTAATGACACAGTACACTCATGACTAAAGAACCCTCACCAAAACTAACCAACACATTGCTACAGTTAGATAGTGTAAACCCTAGGGATGTGATTGGGATACATGGGTGAATACATGGATACATAGATAGGTGGTCATCTCAGATGAAAACACCTACACAGCTTGGGTGAATTTGAGTGTATGCAAAATGAACCTAATTTGTATGCTGTGCAATGTGGAGGAAGAAGTGCTAGTTATTTCGAATGCGAAGCAACCGCTCAATAAGGGCATTACCTAAGGCACCAAGATGTTCCAGGAAAAAAGAATTTCTGCAGTAATGACCATTAAAAGAAGGTAAGAGAATTGATTTAAGTGAATTATATAGGTAGGAAAAGTGCAATAATCCGGAAGATTGCAGTGCTTGGGGGAATACCAAATGCTTCTTTTCCTCATCATCATCCCTTGACCGACCACTAAAAATGCCGAAAAATGCCTTATTTAAATAACAAGGGTGGGTAGGTAGGCTAGTAGGCTGTAATGATCGAAAATGACCAAAGTACTGGTTCATCGCACTACAAGACTCAAGAAGAATTTTACAATTTAAAATAGGTTAACTCCCTTTATATTGTTGAAAATCAATGCAAAAGGCTATTGGAAATGGCAGAATGTTCGCAACCACGGAACCTATCCCTAGTCTTAGGGTTCTATCCGTTTAATAGAAAAAAATGGGCCAAAGGTGAAATTGAGCCTCGTACCGTTTTACATAATTCACGTACCTATCATAAATCCCATTGAGCTCGAGGCGTGAATTATAACGGAGCGTCATAGCCGAGATTCGACTCCCGGCCACATTCGTACCTTTGTGCTCCCGTACAAATTGTCCGTTCGAAAAACTTGTTCCATGGGTTGTGTATTTTTGTTGTTGTTGTTGTTGTTGTAAATCAGTTTTATTTGACTTACGTCTAGTGATAAATTTCATGCCCGTTTAAGCCATATTCTAATACTTCACCTTTCTCCGTTCTTTCTCATTCCTAATTTCCATCACTATCAAACATACAACTCTTCATCTTGTCGTTGTAAAGAACAACATCACAATGTTTAGACTCTTCTGATTTTCAACCATACTTCACGTACGACGTCAATTTACACCTTTCTGTTATACAGGGTGTCCCAGTTCCTTCTGACGAAACTCAGGGAATTGATTCTACTCTTCGTTTGGAGCAAAAAATGCTCAGGAGAAAATTTTCGGAAAGTCTCTATTTTGAATTTATTCGTCAATTTAGGTTTTTTTAACTTTTCACTACCTTACCACATAAAAACGCTTAGAACTTCCAAAATGTTGAGACTTCAACAAATCCAATTACACCATTTGAAATCACGCTAAATTTGCTGTAAGATACTTCTTTGCAATAATCTGAATGACATAAAATGTTAACCAATATCAGTTGGAACATGTCAAAATTACAAAATTTAAAATTTTGGTCATGATTGCACTTCCATAAATTATTTTTTAAACCCTACATTCAAATTTCTGGAAACGGATTGGGAGGTACGCTAATAATTGCGGTAAAGCCCCTCCGCCTACACTATCTATCTGTCTCTGTCTGTCTGTCTGTCTGTCTGTCTGTCTGTCTGTCTCTCTCTCTCTCTCTCTCTCTCTCTCTCTCTCTCTCTCTCTCTCTCTCTCTCTCTCTGTCCCCTCTCTCTCGCTCTTTCTCTCTTTCTCTATCTATCTCTCTCACATTCTTTTTCTCTTTCTTTTCTTTTTTTTCGCGTTAAGTGGAAGAAAGGTCCGATAACAAAGAGCCACCTGTAAAAGTCAATAAATCAATACACACCTGACAAGCCAAAACAGGGAGAATATGCTTAGCAAACACGATCAGAAACGTCCAAACTATAGATTAATCACGCTGCCGTACTCAAAGGAATGTCTCACAATAATTGTTGTGAAAGTATGTAAAAAATTGGTCCTACGGGCCGGATTGAACTAATAATCTGTATATATTGCTCCTGAATACCTACCAAAACGTTCAAGTAAGGTGAAAAAATTGAACTCTTTGATCTTCTTGATTAAATTTTGGATAGAAAATCTTTTGGAGAGAAGCGGCGGAGCACGCCTTTAAAAAAGCGCCTACCGGTTAATTCTTTACAGGCGGATTTCATTTCCTAACAGAAAATGGCGTGCAGGAGATACACGATTGCGTGAAATGTAAACCATCGAGATTAGACAGATCCAATAAAACGATCAGTTTAACAATATTTTGGGTTAATAAATAATAAATAATAACTGTTAATAAATGTATATCAAAAATTTGGTCCTCCGGGCCGGATTCTAGAATAAAACACAACAGTTCAAAGTAAAATGGTGTTTGATGATCCACTGGATGAGATTGTAGATTAATTAGGGTGATTTGAAATTGGATAAGATATAACAAAAGAAATAGCATTAATAATTATTTAATCAGCTATATTTTAAATCCGTCTTTTGCGCATTGATGGAAAATTAGACTTTATTGACGAGGCAGAAGTTTTAATTTTTTCTTTTTATATCACATTTTTAACAATTCTGAACCTATTTCTGTCAATATGTTAGCTGTCACGGTTCAAACAAATTCGGGCATTGTACAAAAAAATATAAATACCAAGGCACAGCAGAATTAGATAACATTGAGTTTCCATCTCGATTATTGACTATTCAAGTGTACTTAAATGAATTAGAAGAGATAACTGAGCAAAGGGAAAGATATATCTTCTATTCAAGAAGTCCTGAATGGATTTAACCCCTTCTGGTAATCTGTTTTTGATTTATAGTGCAGCCTTGTTCCATGAGCGCGAAGGTAACCCGAAAAAGAGGATTAGGCGCCCTCTGAAATGGTTCTTTAACGGCTCAGATTCTATACCGAGGAACGACCTTTACAACCGCTAATAGTCAAGACGGAAGATAAAGCTTTTGACTTTAAAGACTGTTTTTCTTTTGTACCCGCTTTTTAATATATGTTCTTTGTGTATTGTTCAGAAATGTTTTTTAGGTTCATGCAACTAAATTATTTTATTGAAATTAACTTTGATTAGGATTTCGATTGTGTGATTTTTATGAGTATTTGTTTTTAAAAATCCTTAGTAATTGCTTAGAGGTCGGCTTACCTCGACCTTATATAATTGGACAATTGGCCTACTTTCGGTACCATTATCTTCGGAACTCCCTGACCAAATTTAATTTTGATTGTTTGGTTTTGGGTGACGTTGAACTTTAGTAATATTTTTGTTTCAAAGAATTATAATATTTGACATATTGTCATCTTATTTTTGACAATTCAAGTGACCTTATTTGGGTTTCTTTAGGCAAAGAAGTACAAACATGCTTTTGAGAAAGTTGGAAAAACTTAGAAAATCTTTCTTTTTTGTCCATAGTCGACATTCAACGACTTTTAAACCCAGGATAGTTCAAATTTTGCCCTTTGTATTAGTCATTCCTAATACGTGAAAGCATATATTAAAATGACGTTTTTACACGAAATTTGTTTTAATTTTTGAGTGAGTGCATGTTATGTTTAAAAAAATTCCGTCGTTGTCTAGGTGAAACCTCTTGTATGGAGGTCCTGAATTCATAAAAGTAATTATTTACATTTTAAAGAATAAATTAATAATTTATTATATACTCAATAATAACCATTTATTATTATACAGTCCATTTAAAATAATATAAAATGTGGTATATTGCAAGCAAAATTTATGCAAATAACATATGTGCATTTCTCCAAACATCATACTCTTCATTTTTTGGAAATTATTCATAGCATTTCCGACGATCGTATTTTTATCGCGTTTTACCTAAAGTTTGTTTCAATTTTTTAGTAAGAGATTTATTATTTATTGTTATGCCGTGTCCACGGAATGTTTTAAATAAAACAATAAGTCCTTGGTTGACCTGACAAAATTGTTTCTGAGTAGATACCTGAATCAAGAAATAAAATATTATTATTTAGTTATTTTGATAAATGGTTAGTTTATTAATACTGAATTATTTTTTGTAAACTTTCAGTTATTTATTTTCTCTCTCTCTCTCTCTCTCACTCTCTCTCTCTCTCTCTCTCTCTCTCTCTCTCTCTCTCTCTCTCTCTCTCTCTCTCTCTCTCTCTCTCTCTCTCTCTCTCTCTCTCTCTCTCTCTCTCTCTCTGAAGTTTAGAGCTACTTATCTACTTCCTATAAAAAGGAAGAATGTGGATATACATAGTGTAGAATTAAAAAGTATTTATATTTCTCATTTTCCCTTCCTCTCTTTCTCACTCCTCTTTCTTGCTTTCCTCACATTTTTGTCTCTCTCTCTCTGATTCTTATTTCTCTTCTTTGCCTGTCCCTCCCTTTCTATATCATTACTTTTTTACCCTTTTTCTCTTTCTTGCTTTGATTCATTGGATATGGTTCTCTCTCACTCTTTTTTCTCTGTCTTTCCTTTTCCTTGTACTCGCTCTTTCTATCTCCTTCTCCCCACCTCTCTTTACTTCTTTTTCTTACTCTCTCTCTTTCTCTTTCTCTCTTTCTCTCTTTCTCTCTCTCTCTCTCTATCTATCTATCTATCTATCTATCTCCCTCCCTCTCTACCCACTAGATTAGACTATTATGATGAAATGAAACTTATTTCAAAATTCGTATATTGGTCAAAATTATCAGAAACGACCAAACTACGTATACCACACACCTTAAAAATATCTCACTATTATATGTATATTTTACTATATGTACACTGGATTATTTAAAGTTTGTCTTTCAACGCGTACTCTTTAATTGGCCAATTCGGTGACTGAAATCCTTTAAGGACCCACAATGGTATTTTTTTTCTATCGTGTAGCCAGTATTAAAAAGAAACTTACAGGTAATAGAACTCCTGTTCTGTTCAGCCTTCATAAGAAACCTTGAAAAACGGCCAGAGCTTGAACAGAAAAATTGAAAACGAAATTTTGTTGTTCACTTCAAGGCTTCAACGCCAACAAACATCACTTGCGGTGAAAATATATTCACAACGAATACATATATTTTTATTTATTGTAAGTTTTGAATACTGTTATTATTTCCAGGGTACAACCAAGCCATATTTAATAAATGGACTAAAAGGACTCCACGAATAAAAAAACTATTTATACCCTACACGTTATGGAGAAGTCAGGCGAAGCATATAAGTAGGTGGATTAGAAATAAATCAATCATTGGACACACTTGTTGCCAAAAACTAAAAATCCACTAAAGATAATAAATGCAGGCTCCAATACTTAAAATGACTGGACCAACCGTAAGTACATCATATCTGCGAAAATTATAAAATCAAACGTGCTTTTTGTAATTTCATACACGTGCCAATATAAAAAGTTAATAATAAAATTTATATTAAAAAAATAGACATGCCTACATAAGGATTTTACAGTTAATTGAGTTTACTCATATATGACGAAAGACTTTAATTTCAACGCCTCTTTGAAAATATTACATACATTACTAGTTTTTTTTAATAGCTAGAACATGTTAATGAACCAACTGGTCTCCCTTCAGTAGTTACCGAGTCATTTAGATAAGGGGTAAGATAATCACTTCTTGTGTTATTAATAAATTTAACGTTTTTGAAATAAAAATTGTTGTTTTCCTGCTTGTACAAATTGCACACCACATTGAACAGTAGAATATGGCATTCTATAAAAAAATCATTTTCATAGTTTTTGGAAAACCTCAACTGCATGAATATTCTATGCATTTTGTCTGTGTCGTTCATATAAAAATCCAGAAGAACAATTTCTCGTAAACAATAATTACATTAGGTTCTGAAAAAATGCCATAGCATTTTTTTAAAAATTTGATTTTATCCATTTTCGGTTTTGAAGCAATGTTTATGTCATTATTGATTATATACTATTAGTCTTTATTCGTCAGATTCTTTCAAGATTTCGAAGTTTTAGTAGGGGTTTTGTTAATTCATTACGTGGGAAAAATAGCGCATTGTTAAATGGTTTTTTATTACCTCAGCTCAGACTGCTAGGCAAATTTGTGATGTACTTGGCGATGACCCTTACAAGAAGGCTTTTTCTCGGTTCAGAACGAGAAATTTTGACCTGGAGGACGCAATGTGCTATTTCTGTTCGTTCTTACGCCGTTGAAGATGATCATTTTCAAACTGTTGTCACAAATAATACTTTACACGCCAGTCTTAACGAATCTCAAAAGGGTGTTTTAACATCTGAGAGCAGCTTGATATGTTTTACGGAGGGGTATATCGATCTTCAAATTTTGACTGAGAAGAATTTCTAGGATGGCATTTACATGTATGATTCTCTCCTAAATCACAATACGAACGACCCATTTTTAAAAAGATAACTAAATGGAGATTAAAAGTGGGTTTCTACAACCGTGTTCAGAGAGGAAATTTTTAAGGAAAAGCGATGATGCACCGTTAACAACTCCAACAGCACTTATCAAGAACGTAACATTCATGTTGGAATTGGAAAGAGGTGGTTTATTAAGAACTTTTGCAGGCTAACCAGACCGTTAATTTTAGTATTCTGCAAACAATTGGAGCGACTAAAGGTCAGCAGTTGACCAAAAGCGGCTGGTATCGGTTAGTAGCAAGACAATTTATTATTTTCTACCGGATTAATGCTCGCTTCCACGTGCATTTGTCGCCAGAAATGACTGAATGTCGGCTGGGATGTTTTACTTCACGCATTGTATTTGCCTGACAATGCCCCTTCAGATTTCTCCTTATTCCTGGCTTTGAAAAACTTGAATACTAGGGAAACTACTTCACTTTAGGTCTGCAGATCATATCGAGGAGTCGCTCATAAACTGGAGAAGCTCTGGGAGGATGGAATTACAAAATTATATTAAAAAAAGGCTACAATTAGTGGAATAAAATAGGTTATATTGTTGATCAATTTTTTT
Source organism: Cimex lectularius (assembly GCF_000648675.2). Taxonomy (NCBI): domain Eukaryota; kingdom Metazoa; phylum Arthropoda; class Insecta; order Hemiptera; family Cimicidae; genus Cimex; species Cimex lectularius. Next base: position 141,840 of record NW_019392771.1, on the reverse strand, counting down.
TTCAAATACTTGAAATTTTTATTGAATTTATCTTCAATTTTTTATCATCAAATTTGAATCTAAAATTATCTTTTAATGCCGACTGCAATAATTTTTTCCATGGCTCGATTATATGACTGATATTCAACACAGTTAAAAATTCTATACCTTGAAAAAACATTTGTTAAATTGGTTATATGTGAAATTTAAAATTTTTCATTTCTCCAAACATAATTTTCAATTTTTCTTCTATTATTTAGAGAATTTCCGGTGATCAGATTTTTATACGGTTTCAACCAGTTAGTTTTATTTTGTGCATGAAAGATTTATTATTTATTATTATTATCCCGCGCCTATGGAATGTTTGAATTAAAAAGAAGAAGGCCTTGGTTGATCTGGGCGAAATCCGTCCTGTGGCGCCACCGAAAAAAACATATAAATTACTATAGATAATTATTTTTATATATGGTTTAATACTACAGTATGTTATGTTAAATATAATAATAGATCAATATATAATATTATAATTTTATAGAAAAACAAGGTAAAATAATTTGGGCATTCCTTTAAACACATATTTTTACTTTTTAGTGGATTACAGGTGATCGGAGATTTATCTCGTTTTACCAAAAGTTTATTTTAATTTTTGGATGAGAGATTTGTTATTCATTGTTATCTCGTGGAACGGAGCATGGAAAGCGAAAATGAAGAAGACGTAGAATTCTTTGGTTTATGTGGTGAAATCGCTTCTGTGCCGACACAGAATGATGAAAATGAATTACTTTGGATTAATATTTTTTAAAATAATAACATATTAATAGGCTTGAAATATAAAACGTCCGCTTAAAAATAAATAATAAATAACAATATAGAATGAAATACGATTTTGGCAAATAACTTGTGGGTGAGAAGGGAGCATTCCTAAAAAGCTCATATTTGTCACTTTTTCAGAAAACATTCAGGGCATTTCAGGGGTTTCGTTTATTTAGTCTAGTTTTTCCAAAAGTTTATTCCAATTTTCCAATAAATACTTGTCCAACGAATTTTGTCAAATAATCTGTAAAATATGATCATTTCTACCAATACTTTTTATGTTTTTATGTTTGAAGAGTTGGAGATTTGTTATTTTTTGTAATTCACTTTATCCATATTTCGTATATTTGTAATTTATTATCAGCAGTGAAAATGGTTAAAAAAGAAGATGTTGTTAAATAGCCTCTGTGGAAACACCACAAATTAATCATTTGGGATTAATATTTAATAGTTTATTGAAAAATAAATTACTGTTAAAAAATGCTTACAAAATACATGTAATGGTATTCATAAAAAAAAGTTGGCAAAGTGAATGAGATCGAAGCATTACTCCAAACACCATACGTAAACTTTTTTAATAATAAATTACTTAAGAAACGTTACGCTATTTTTAACTTACATATGACTTACTATATATGCATATAAAGGATAAGATCAGAAAAAGTTAAAGTTTTATATAGGTATTTGTTTATAAACCAATTTTGACTTTATTTTTAATCCATTATATTTAGTGGTCAATTGACCAAAATCCTTTTTTCAATTAATTAATCATTTTATGTAAGGTTTTGGTTGAAATGAAAAAAGTTAGTGTCACGAGCGGGATTCGAACCCACGACCTTCGGATTTATTTATTTTCAACGTAGTGGATTAATTGTTTTACTATCTTTAGCAAATTGAAATACTAAGCTATCCATGTTGGGGACAAAATCTATTTATTCACACCTGTTATATCAAAAAATATAATAAATTACTATTTTTGAATTGGAGTTGTATATCTTATACAATGACAATGGTAGTATCACAAGTTTTAATTGAATAGACATCATCATAATACAGCCAATGGGCAGATTCTCTACTCTTATTTGTTAGTTGTATGTAATTAATTATGTGTATTTTCCTTTTTAGTGTTATCGTACTAAAATATTTTTAATGCAATGACAATTGTAAAAATAACGACAAATATATGTGAAGAATTTTAAAGAAATTCTTGTTTAAAAATAATCTTATACGATTTAAGAGGCTAGGCAAGTTTTGAACTGGTAAATTACATCATTTCAGCGATCTCTTAGTTCCAATACAAACAATACTAACTTTATAATTACAATTTCGTGATCAGGGGTCAGCTAATAGCTCTAAATTTTAGAAGAAGGCGTGTCCGATAAAAGTGCGTCCTACATTGAATACAGTCAAGCTTTATGAGTAAAAAAATAATTAAAATATTGGTACTTATATGAAAAAGCTTGGGATCAGATAGTGAAATTAATTAAAAAATAAATCATATCTTTATACATTTTTGGACAATAAATTATCATTTTCTACTGTTATCAATAAGCACTTCAAACGTGACTCAATCTAATATTTTCTTAATCAAATAAAGAATAAAAATTAAAAAATTCCTCAGTCAATAAGGATTTTGATCGATTCTTTCATTTTTGGAACCTTAGGTACATAATAGACTTATCTCTTTGGAAGGAAGCTTTCATTAACCGGCTCGGATCACGCCATCGCAAAAATTGTTTCTATTTTCGACAAGCATTCCTGACTCATGAGTTGATAGCTTCTATGACGAGCCACAGACAGAGTGGCTTTGCAATTAGCATACAATAATAATGCGGACCCAACCTGTAAAGCCGGGCTCTGTCACTCCTAACACACCTTTCTTCTTCCCTCATTCCCTGTTCCGCTTTTGTCGACTCAACTAAAACGTTTTGCATTCTTTCGTGGATATCTCGAAAAAAATGGACTGTGATACATTCAAATGGAAAAGAAAGCCTACAGATGTGTTTTCTAGTGATTTATAACTGAAAATTTATCTTTCCCGACATAATAATAAAACAAAGTATATTTTTCTAGAGACGTTTATTGTCAGGCAAGAATAGAACCAAGACCCCTTTTTTCTGGATCTTTAGGCCATAAGGAAAAAATATTTCCTGAATTCTAACAGTATCTCTTAAAAATTAGCGGATTGTTACTTAACTGTGCATTTAAACTGCTGGGAAAGGCATATATTTAAATGTAAAGATAATTCATCGTTTCTCACGCCCAAATTTGCATAATATTTATTAGGGATTTTCAGTGAAAGGAGTTAAGATTGCCCAATTGTCTCCCTGGAGGAAACGCCATCTCATTGGGGAAATAAAAATTATAATTTTTAGATATTTAGGTTCAAAATCAAACAACGTAATTTTACGTTATTAGTTAATTAACCGATTATCACCTGAAGACCGTTTTCGTGTTTAATTCTCAAAATCTCGTTTGCTATCTCTGTTGGCTGTCCAAAATTCTAAAATCTTCTTACGTAAGGGTAAAATGTAACTTCCTGAATTTGATAAGCTGTGAGACTTGTTCTCTAATCTCAGACAAATGAGAAATTTACTAGGAGGACCGCGATGAGGTTATGGGGATGGTTAAAATGTTAAGTTCAAGATTCCCGATTATTTCTGAAATAGGGTTCTTATCTTAAAGCTGCCCTTGGAGTTTTCTGACCCCCCGATGCACTCAAGGAATGACGAGAACCGATATGCATCGGTCCGGAAATAAACTGCCAAAACTCAAAAAAACAAGACTGAATTTACAGGTTAAAATGTTAAATTTGAAAAATTATTTCTCGCCCGTTCTATTTTTCTGTAATAATTATTTTTAAAAAAACACACAGCGATTATCTCGAGAAGACAAGGATTTAATTTCATTTTGTCCCTAACTGGTTTTAATGGAAATATTTTGATTAATACTTCACGATATTTTACCTTGCGGTTGCAAGACACTAAGTTGATTCGATTACCTGCAGAATAGTAAAATAAGTCCCGATGTTTCATTCGTCGTCTTTGTCTTGTTGGTTCCTGGGACATCCTTCAACCGACAAACCGTCCATCTTAATCTCAGATTGCTTTAATGTTCGGTGCAGCCCGTTTTTATCCTTTCTAGACCTCGATTTAATAAATTAAAAATCACCCATCGACTTGCAAATCGAAATTAAGGAAGGTTAAAAAGCGGTTGAATAGAATTTTTTACATCATAAACCGTGGTTTATTATAAATGTATATTTCTTTGTAATTAATATGATGTAAAGTATGATGATTTTTTTCAAAAACCAACAATTTATTTTTGAATTTGGAACTAATACAATATTTTAAAATCAGAATGTTCCTGGAAGAAGTATTTTTGAAGAATTTCGTTCAATTTTGGGAACAAAATTTGTTAAATTACTTCTTTAGTTCTGCGATGATCAACCAGAAGTTTTATAATTTCTGATCATCCTGCCTGCAATCCTCTCTGTTTTGATGTGTGAGAGGCGTTTTAGCTTTTTATTATATTCAGTTCTGTGTTTGATGGCTAGCCCCACCCTGCTTATCACCTTGATCAATCAACAAAAGTCGCGTTTTTTTCTGGCAGTCGAATCGTGTTATTTTAATCGTTTGAATTTTTGCAAAAAGGGCTGTTAGCTGTTGCTAACATTAACTTTGTTTTTCCCTCCTTATAACTATTCAGAAATCGTGCGATGCGGTTTGGTGTGATGTAGGTTTCAGAAAAACATTTTCTTTATCGTGCCAACGTTTCGATCTTTATTGAGATCATCTTCAGGACTCAAAGTGTTTGTCTTCTGTGTAATTGAGCCATTCTTCCGTGTCGTGTTGAGAGTCTGAAGATGATCTCAATAAAGATCGAAACGTTGGCACGATAAAGAAAATGTTTTTCTGAAACCTACATCACACCAGACCGCATCTCACGATATCTGAATAATTATCGATTAACGGTCACTAATCACCTCACATTTCCTCCTTATAACCTTGACCCACCAAAGAGAATCGTAAGTCGTTTGTATTTGTCTCGAGCGATATGCTGGCTGTGGCAAACCCAAACAAAGGCTTTGTAGCCTGGCCTCATACTTCTAACTCACATAAAGAGCGGCCAAATAGACCAATAAATAGAGGTGGCCTAATGTTATTTTGGTGGTCAAATCGTTTGTATTTTTGAGAACAGGTAAGTCCAGCTTTGTTGTCTTGAAACCCTGCGTATATCCCTTAATTATATAAAACAAAAACCATATAAACCAAACGATAATGTTTGCTTTAATTGTCTATGTGCTATTTTGACAATCAAATCGTGTTATCTTAACTGGTTTGTATTTTTCGAAGAGGCACACACTGGCCAAAGACAAATCCCTGATTTGGCTGTCTTGCTAGATAAACCCTGCTTATGCCCAAACCAACGACCATTATAATTTTAACGAAAAGCAGAAATTACAACAATATGCAGACCGACCGATCTAGAGGCACATCACTCCTCAGACCAAAAATCAATCTCGCGATAGTTTTCTTTACCAAAGTCTATGTAGTTTATTTAAAAGAAAGTGCTGTTTGCAAACATAAAAGAAAACCTTTTGGATAATAATAAAATTATTAAATATTAATACTTATTAATATTAAAATTGTAAAGTACAGCAATTGAGATTTTTACTCTTGTTTTCAGAAAATTTATGTAATATAAAAAACAGCTTGGACGATCGGGGAAATAAGTAGGTTGAGGTAATACTACAGGTCAGCGTGTTATAGAGCAAGGGTGATCGTAAAAGCAAAATTACAAGAAATCGGCTTTTTTGTGTAGTAAAATCCCGCCAAAAAAGTGTTGTAAATAACTTAATATATGCAAAAACGTGCATTTCAAAACATAAATATTATAAATCCCGACAACTTGGTGCAGAAAGCATATAGGATAACAACAATTTAAAAAAATAAACGAATTTGGACTTTTACGATCATTTTTCATTCCTGAAAAACATACTTCTTTAAACCAAGAAAATATTTGTAATATGGCCCTTATTGATAATTTTGATTTACAAATCTTTACTTCATACAATGTGTGATCAACCAAGAGCTACTTGAAAAAATATTTTAATCACAAATACTACAATTAGCTAATATAAGCTATTTGAATTAGTGCATGAAAAAATAGTAGTTTATTCTCCTGAAAACAAACAGATTGAGATGTCGATACGCATCTGACTGATCTACACAGCTAGAATAGGCAAAAGAAAATGAAAAAAGACCAAAGTAGGACAATAATACAAAAAGATTCTTTAATATTTTTTTATGCATATAGAGTAATTTATTTGGCGTAAAAATCAATTAGTCTTATGCAACAGTGTTCTGTGATGTGAAAAAGCGAAAACACGTCCTTCGAAACGAAATTATCACGATCACAAATCTGACAGGCGGTTCACCCGCCTGGAAAGGCTGAAATTAAAATTTAAAAATATAAAATTTAATTTGCAAGACAATGATTGAATTGAAACCATTACATCGAAAGAAGAAAACCTTTGACGATGGCCTTTTAAATTTTTTTAAGCAGACGGGTTCAATTGTGCTATTCCGCGCAATAAAAACATAATTAAGTTTGAAGCTATTTATTTAATCAGAATAATTTTTTTTATTTAATTCATTTTGTAAAAATGTGTGATTAACTAACAAATTAAAACCTTCTAAGTTGTTTTGATTAACCATCGATATCTAGATTGACATGCCATGCAGATCTCACAAAAATCCTAGTCATGAACCAAACACTAAAGTTATTATTGGACAATACTATTTTAGTATACAGTATATTTGACAAAGATGGTAGTTCATTAGAAATGTATAGATTATATAATTGATAAAAATATTGTTAATTAACACACTTTAATATACTAACCTAACACCTAAACCATGGTTATAACCTCAAATTGTATTGACCAGGGCCATCGAGATCGACGTGCTGACTAGACCTCACAAAAGTTCTAGTCGCCACAAGTTCAAATTGTTACTATTTCTACTTTGTGCAAAATAAAATTTGATCTAAAAAATATCAATCCTTTAGTCATGTTGTTATCGTGTGGATGCTGGGTTTTGAAGCAAAACCAAACCTAAGTAAATAAACTGTTTTGTAATATAGAAATCCTGTCTTCAATTATTTTTAATATATAGATATTACTATGTTTATTAATTAGTCATCACCATAATTTTTTTTGTTGAAGAAAACCCTTTCATTCACAAAAAATGAACGTTATTAGTAGACAATAATACTATAATTGTCATTATAATGTTTGTTAAAAATGTATTAAATGTTATCTTCTGTAGATAATGTAGATTGAGTCACTTTATTATGCTGTGTTACTAATTAACAGTTTTAACCTTCTAAATTTGTTTTGAACAGCGCCGTCTATATCGACATGCCATCTAGTTCTCACAATAATTCTTTCAGCTACAAGTTTAAAATGGGCTACTTTGTGATAAATAAAATTTGAGAAGGAAACATTCTCTGAAAAGGAAAGAAAATTAGTTAAAACTTAGAGATCTGATCACTAGTAATTTAAAATGTTGAAACCGTTCATTGAAGAGTATAAAAATAAGAGTATAAAAAACACTGAGTCGTCGACATGAATTTTTAAAGAAACCCTTTTTCGTACAACAAAATAACTATTAGTATATAACAGTCAAATAACATTAAATTTTTCATTATGCTAGCGTTTGTTAGAAATTTATCCGGTGAAATTTATTGTAGAATTATAGAAATATACTTACTAACTGTTATAACCTCCTAAAATAGTTTTTACCAGCGCCGTCTAAATCAACCGGCCATCTTGATCTAACAACTGTTCTCGTCGCCATAAGTTCCAATGTGCTACTTTGTGCAACATAAAATTTGAGAGCATGAGTGTTAAGTCATGAATTGCTTACGGTTGTTTGTAAGTAGAACCAGAGGAAAACAAGTGAGTATAAAATTCACTATGTTGACGCATTTCCATTAATTTATAAAGCTTTCATTAACAAAAAAATAATCTTACCAGTAGACAATAGCTAACTTTACGTTCGTATATTTGTTGGCGTTTGTTAGAATTTTTAAAAAAATTTAATATACTAATTAATTCTGGCCTTAATCGATGTTTGTTCAACATCAATAATATACATTAACAATGATAGGTTGCCGATCCGATCAAGAGAAGAGAGTAATTAAAAATCAATTAAACCGACGTAAAATGCATCACATTTGTGTGATTACAATAATACAAAGGATTCGAACCATTTAAACATAATAATAATAATATAACCGCAATTTAGTGAGGGGCTTTTAAACGGGCGTTAATAAGTGCTTCTAAGAAAGGTTGGATGTGCAACAATAAATTTATTGCTTGAAATCCAAAGTGGGTCTTGCGACGCGGCGGTGGATCCGGTTTGGGAGTGTGCTAAATGAATCGGTGTGTACGTGGAGCTGTTGGCCCGGCACACTAAACAAACCAGATGTCCTTTGCGGATTTACATAACGTTCTAGCTCGTCGGAGATGCTACCGCTCCTCCCGACTTTCCAGCCGATTATTCAGATCCTCCTCCTATCCTTTGTCCCCCTCCTGGATGGTGAAAGTCTCCGTGGAAATGTGCACCGACCACTCCGAACTCCTCCCGTCTCTTGCCCAACTGCCCTCCAACCCCAAATTTGAACGTCCATTTATGTACGAATGTGATTCGGGTTTCCACATCTGCCTCTCTCCTATCTTTCGGCTTTACATGCAAAAACCGTTATTCATTTTGTTCTACATATTTTTGCGAATTTAAAAAGGATCATTATGATTACATGAAATAAAAAGTACTCCTATCATATATGTTTACTCACTTTACATATATATGAATAAATACTGAAATTCGATAAATCGAGCGAGCATCAGCAGATATTTCTGTTTGGAGAAGATCAGCCTACAAACTGTTCAACTCATAAATATCAATAAAACATTTTACTAAACTCACCAGTGTATTATGTGAAGTTTCCCTTAGTAGTTTTTCAGCAATGAAGTTTACAACTACTAAACTTACTATTTGCTCTATTACACATATTTATTTCTCGTGGATATATGATTTACTAAATAAACTGAATGTAGTGATGTTAAACTGGTGTTTAATGACAAGTTGAAAGCTCCGATATTTTAGTAATACTTACTGTATATCGTACTGTGATCATTGTCTAAAATCAGCAGAAAAAATTGTTGTTAAATCAATGTTAAACGCCAAGTTGATATCATGATCTTGTATTAATACTAACTCATACTTACGTACACGTGTACTACAATCATTTATTTATTAACTAAACTGAAATGAAGGGTTGTTAAATTTACGTTCAACGTCAAGTTAAGAGATCGGAAATTGTATTGATATTTACTCATACTTACTACTCGTTACACTTCGAATATTATGGATATTTTAAAACGTTTTGAATACATCACAAAAAACCTGTTAGTAATACCATTATATATGAACTGAATCGAAATGTTAATAAATTGATGTTCAGCCACTAGTTGAGAGCTCTGATCTTTTATTAATACTTCCTACTAATACTTACGCATACTGAGTACTTATCGTAAAATCATTCTGTAAAACCTGCATGAAATGTAGTATTGTTGAACCGACGTTATTTAACAAGTTGAGATTGTTCATATTGCATTAATACTTACTTAAACTTACTTCTGTATCATTCATACGTAACGTCAAATATTTACCAATGAACCAATTAATCCAAAAGGGGTGTTTTCAAATTGATGTTTCACATGTTAAAAGTTCGGTTCATGTTAATACTTACTAACACTTACATACATTCTTATACTTATTAAATATGCCGAGCATTCATATCTCTTAACGGTATAGTGGTATATACTAAACTGAAATGTTCAAGATTCAACAAGTAGAGGGTTTAATTAATGATATTAGTATTTACTAACTAATAGTTACATATACTTGCTACTTGTCGTTCTAAAACAAATTTCTTCTTACTCATACTTACCACCTTTGCATATCAACTAAACAAAAATGTTGTACTTTTCAATTAAGTTCAACAAGTTGGGACCTCTCTGATATTGTATTAATATTTACTAACTAATACTTACTTGTACTTTCTACTTGTTTTACCACAAATTATTTTTACCTAATGAAACTTACTAACTGTTCTAAACCTCTCTTACCTGTATATTTATATATTAACTAAGTAGATATGTTGTGTTGTTAATTTTAGGTTCAACAACAACAAGTTGGGAGCTCTCTGATATTGTGTTAATACTTACTTCTATTTTCTACTTGTTCTATAACAAATTATTTTCACCTACTGATACTTACTAACTGTGCTATACTTCTGTTAGCAGTATATTTATAAATTAACTAAGTAGAAATGTTCTGTTGTTCAATTTAGGTTCAACAACAAGTTGGGAGCTCCCAGATATCGTATTAATACTTACTAATACTTACTTCTATTTTCTACTTGTTCTACAACAAATTATTTTTACCTACTGATACTTACTAACTGTGCTATACCTCTGTTAGCAGTATATTTATAAATTAACTAAGTAGAAATGTGTTATTAAATTTAGGTTTAACGATAAGATGAAACCTCTAATATTGTACTGATTTATACTTACTACATGTTATATTTCAAATACTGGACACTTTATATTTTTTTAGAGATATATCAAAAGTTTTTTAGTAATATATTTATATATTGAAAATTGTAGGAAAATGCATTATAAATTGGTTTGACTCCTCGTAATACCAAACAGGTAATAGAATTTTACCCTTTCTTTATGGCTGGAATTACTTTTTGAACAAATAATAACAGGATTATATCAAAATTATCAACTAACACGAAATATTCTTTAACGTAATGTTCATTGCACAAATTTTGATTATAACTTTTTGTTTTTTGTTTTTGACTATTAAACTTTCTGAAATGTAAATATGGTACATAAATATAAATGATATATCTCTGTTATAATATGTATTTATATACCAACTAATATATTTGTTTCTTAATCCTTTAAGAGTAATTGTGACTTGTCGAGTATTTTTCGGATTGTATGGTTTTGGAGAATACAACAGAAACTAAGTAACCCTTGGCTTGTCGATGGTTGACGGGCATTTATCTGGTCTATCAGCCAAAAAAGGAAACCTTTTTCAATCAACTGCTTACGATTTTCCATTTAATTTTTATTTGAGTTTTAATTTAAAAATTTTGAGCAGTAATTTAAATTTCAATAATTATTTTTTGAAATTAACGATAACGCGGTGACAAACCACGGGCAGGAGGAAAAAGACAAATGGCAAAGGCAATAAGGCATTCCACCGGCAATAGACCTGCGCAAATCGGAAGCATAAAATGAATCATGGCCATCGGCATCCGCATTGAAAGTGATTGGGTGAAACGTTGCAACATGCGAGGCGAAGCAGTTAAACCATGATTTTCAAGAGAACTAACCATTTTACAACCGTGGCAGTAAAATCGTACGGTACTGTTTTGTGTCGTAGCAATGAAAACAACGGACGTTAATGACCTTGGAAGAAGTCCAGTTCGAGATCTCAAGGAAGCGGTCTTTAACTAAAAACTATCCAGCTTATGACCCCGGACTTTTTTACTTGTAATTTCAAAGTGAGAAAAGTAAATGTAATTATGTCGCATGAAATTTTATTGGTATAATGAAAACAATTGAACTGGTTTAATTATAAACCAACAGTTATTGTAAGTATATACTTCAATATAATAATTATGTGCTATGATCTTTGTTTTACTTTACTTTGCAGCTTTATGATGTATGCAGATCCGTTCTCGCTGCTGCACATTCCTGTCGGCGCAAATTATTTCTCAACGAGTCTAGGCTGCGATATTTCTACAAAAAAATTACATTCGACAAAGTGAATAAAATAAAGAATCGCAGGATTTCGTTCAAGTATGAGATAAACATCTCCATTTTTAATAGAATTATTGAGAAAAAAATGTATTTTAAATTCAGGGCGTACGTAGTTTGACTTCATTAGCAATTTTATAGTAGAAAACGTCAACATTCCAGTAGGTGTTCTTCATATTTTAAAAACATATGAATATAAATTGTTCGGATATTTACTTTGCTAGATGAAGATGATCGCGTTTTCTTTTTCTAAAAGTAAATTCATTTCCAAATTTACCACATGAAGACACCTTTCTTTTTCTCCCTCCTCAATTCATTTTTCGTCATTTTCTGCTGTTATTTTTTTTATGTGTGGTTCAATTCGTCTGCCTGAAATTATGTAAGATTATTTTCATAATGCTACATTGAAATGCAAGGCGAATTTGAAAGAAAACTCTCAGATGAATTTGTTGAAAACTTGACCTAGGGACTAAGTATGGCTAAACTTGGCTTCATCTCTCATTTTCAATATATAACATTAAAATAGGAGGCTGATATCAATAATATAGGAACTTAATTACGTTATGCAATCAAAAGAAATCTAAAAACGCCAACACTTACTTGACTATCCAATATCGAGATACTCTCACTTTTATCTACTTTTCCTGTAATTCTTGATTAAATTATATATATTATTCAATCATCAAACAGAGTATTGGTGAAAAAAATAGATGAACCTGTAATTTGATCTGCCTGTACTATTTTGGTCTGCCTATCTAGACCAGAATATTTGGTAAGTACCAAATTACAGATTCAACATTTCACAAACCACACAGAGAGCTTTCATAAAAATGGATTAACAGTAATATTTATTTTATAATTTATTAGAGTGAATGAGGTTTTTATTTTATATCAGCTGGTAACAGAAGTGTAGCAATAAACAGCTAATAAGGACGATAAATCACGATTTTCAAACTTTAGACTTAGACTTTAGTCTGGACTTAAAATTCCGACCCTTCTAACTCGATTCATTTGAAAATCTTACCTCAGAGAATTGTTAGACATTTAAAATAACAAACCTAGTTAAACCAAAACGTAAACTTTTGCCCAATGTCCAATTACTGAGGAATTTGGACACAATATTGGTCATCGTGTTGCCCCTTTTTTTCGCTAACGACTCAAAAAGATAGCCGGTGAAATTAACACGGCTACGGGAGTTTAGTTGCGTCATCGTGGCCGTTAGGCACGCCTACGACCCGAGATTACAACGAAAGCTGTTGGCACTTCTCAAACTTAAAGCCCGAAAGGGGGGCTCCTAAGCCAGGTCGAAATCTCCTACTTAAGGCTATAAGCCCGTCAAACGGTATCGTTTCTTTACGTAACGAGGAAGATATCGTGGAAGAAAGAACCGCGAGAGCAGAGGCGGGGAAAAAGAAGATATACAAGCTGGTTACGTCTGCAGACTTTGTCACGGTGGGTGTAGCTCATCAGGCGAGAATTTCACGCGGATTACCGTTAGAAACATCTGCAAGCCTTTTCACTTTTTTTTTATTATTCTGCGTTGCAATTACAAATTACAGATGTCGGAGGATTCCGAAAAATTGACTTTTTTTGTTGTTAGGCAGACGAGATTTCTAAAATTTTATTGATGATCTAAAGAGGATCAGCATACCCAAGATGGTCTCAAAAAGCAAAATTTATGTACGATTGTATTGTATTTAGTGACCGTTAATTAATGATTAATTAGAAATTAGAATGATCAAATATTAGAGATCGTGAGATGCGGTGGTGTGATGAAGGTTCAAAAAAACATTTTCTTTATCGTGCCATACAATATTCTTTAAAGGTTATTCAAACAAATCTGACTGCCCATAACTTTGAGAATAAGCATACATTATACAATTTAATCTTCCCCTTCGGTAATTACGGTTTCGTCATAATTCTCACTTTTTAGTTTTGACTGAACTACTTGGAAAAAAAAAACAATAAAAAAATTTTTCGAAGAATAATTTGTGATTTTTTCTTCTATTGAAAGGTTTATTAACCAAAGCCCACCGGGCATATACGCAATTTTGCCGAATTTGGGGGAAAAAAATGGGCGCACTTATGATAAATGATCTGCGCCGAGAATAAACCTGCATAACTTCTTAGCCCTACGTGTTCGCCAACAGTGGATACGTAACATGATGGAATCATGTCTTTTGAAAACATTCTGACAAATATGACATCCTCAAGCTATAAGAGAAATCACACATTATAGCAATTAATCTAAGCATGTGGCATTTTGTGTTCCTCATTAAGATTCTTCTTTTTCTATGCTCATAAAAATTAATCGTCAGAACCTGTTGAAAAACAAACAAAAACGGATTTACAAAGATCCATTGCCATTTTTAAATTCAGCCGTAGGTAATTAAAACCCACCAGAAATAATCGTTTAGCGAAATTTTCAAATAAAGGATAAACCGGAGCATAATGGATGTGGTACGTAACTTGATAGAATCCTGTTAATTTCATAATTTTTTTCCTCAATATAATTCTTTCTGTTTTATGTTCTTCTTCATACAGTAGGAAAACGCTCTGAGCTGGAAATAAACCCTCATAACTTGGCCCTACGCGATCGCGAATCTAGTTGTTACTTAACGTTTATAGGATTACGTCTTAAAAATTATTCTAACAAATGTGACAGTCTAAAGCTTTAAAAAGAAACAGCTATTATAAAAATTAAACTACGTTTGTGTTGCTCATGATTCTCCATTTTCTATTTTCATAAAATTAATCGTCAGATCGTTTTGATAAACGAAGAAAAGCGGATATTTCAACGATCCTTTGTGCTTTTGTTTATTCAGTGCATATGTAATTAAATCCTACAGGAAATACCATTCAGCTGTTTCTTAGAATTGAGGAAAAACTAGGAGCATAGTGGAAAGGAAACAATAGGACTAGGAGCACGAAGCAAACCCGCACAACTTAAAGGATACGGAAGGAGTCAGAACTTAACACATTCACGGCTTTGACAAAATTCTGATAAATGTTTCAGCCAAAAACTTTCACTAGAACTACGCATAATAGAAATTAATCTAACCATTTGGTAATGTGTGTTTCTCCTTATTATTTCTCTTTTATATTTTCATAAATTAATAACATGGTGGTTGTTAAGTGGCACATTTAATTGTTATTGATTTCATTATTATATTACAATTAATTAAGGTTTTTAGTGGAGATAAAAAAGTCAATGGCCCGAGCGGGATTCGAACCCACGATCTTCTGCTAGATACGCCGCTGCTCTACCACTTGAGCTATCGTGATCTCGATAGCTTCGTGGTATTTAGACGAAGGCTGAGATGCGAAGTTGGTGTCCGGGTGGATCGAAGTCATGATAGCTCAAGTGGCTGGAGCGGCTGCGTATTTAGCCGAAGATTGTGGGTTCGAATCCCTCTCGTGCCATTGACACTAACTTTTTCATTTCAACCATAAGATCTACTTTGAAAAACAAATAAAACTCATTTTACCTGAGAAAGTTGTGTGGAGTTATCTAATTTGCCTCAGCTGTTAGCTTTTTTGTTGGTTACTTTTAACTACAAAATATAAAACTGAGTCAAATGAAAAATTGAATAATCATTTGCATTGATATTGACCCGATTATTAATGAATCTCAGCATGAAATATCGTTCAGCAGCCAATTCGAGAAAGAAAAGAATAAACTAAAGAGTTCTCTTGGAGCTGGGAACAAACCCGCCTATGTTAGCGCTAAGCATTCGCGAAAATACGTAACTTATGGTCACGCCTTTAAAAGAATGTCTGACAAATGTGACAGCCTAAAGCATTTAGACGAACAATACATTATACGAATTAATCTTAGCATTTGATAATTAGCGTTTCTCTTCAAATTCTTCCTATGCTACGTTTCTAAATTAATTAACTAGTCGTCTGAACTATGTAGTTGGAAAAAGGAAACATTAACTGATTTTTGCTTGGTAACTTACGGCTATTTGTGACTGGTCTCCTGTCGACTCTCTCGTCGTCCTCTTGTTGAAGAGATACAATCTTACCGGATCGTCTCGACAAAACCATGGTTTTTGTCTGGTTACCCAGAATAGGTCTAGAGTCTCGCGTATCAAGAGCACTCTGTCAATAGTTGGCCCTCGGAGGATGTAACTCGCAGAAGAAGGGTCATCCTCTCCTAATTAAGACCATGAGAGGTTGACTCACGGACACTTACTACGGGCCAGTGCCTACTATGTGCCCGGTATGTAGAATGGTTGCTCGATGTGTCCCACTTAATTAAATTGTGCCCTTCTTCCATTTAGAGAGCGGGTAGAAATTCCACCCGATGTGCTTGAGCACGGAAGCGGGTATCTGTGTCCTCTGTTTCAATTGTTACAGGAAACAGAGTTGTTTTACTGTACATTACACTTTATAGATTATTTGGAGATCATGAGATGGGCACTCTCAACACGACACCCAATAATGACACATCTACACAGAAAACGAACACTTTGAGCCCTGAAGATGATCTCAATAAAGATCGAAACGTTGGCACGATAAATAGAATGTTTTTCTCAAACCTACATCACACCAGACTGCATCTCACGATCTCCAAATAATCATTAACTAACGGTCACTAAACACCACACATACTTTATAGATATCTCGTACTTTATTTCTTTGAGTATATTGAGAATGAATGTATTTATTATCATGAATGTGTCAGTGGAAGAATGCTAAGTGCCACATCGATCCACAATTAGATTAATTATATAACATTTGTAGAGGGTGATGAGAGAATATCAAGTACTCGATCACTCTAAGTGAACTGGTTTGAATTTAGACACTGATTTCGCTGGGGGGTGAAACGACCTAGCTGTTGATAGCCCCTGGAGCCTCGGCGGTTTGGCAGATAAGTACGAAGTCTGACTCTGGAATGCCAACACCTTCGATGGGTGATTCTCGAGGCCTGCTGTCAATTTATTATAAATTACACAAAAGCTGTAATTGCTTTTTTTTTTTTTTTTTTTTTTTTGAGAAAAAAAAGAATTTTATCTTAACATTTGATTATCTGAAGTTAGTCGTAAATTTCGCTTTAGTAAATTTTATAAATTAATAAAGCATTTTTGAAGAGACTAGTGTGCTTTTTGATTATTTGAATTTCATGGCAAATCCAATTATTAAGTATTTCGTACATCATTTACATTCATCAGAACTATTTGGTGGGGAACAGGAATTATTTATTAATTATTAAGACTTGTTTTTTCTTATATTAAACCAACTTTTAATTAAAAAAACTTCCGAAAATCCTTCAACTGTTTTGTTAAACTAGGAAAAGATCGGGGCACACAATATACAAAATTTGGCTACGGTACATGGCCAATAGTACACTGTTCAGCAGTTTCGTAAAATATAGTTTTTACGATTTGCTTACCTGTTCGTGCAGTTTTAAAAGCTTTTAACCCTAGGATGGAGGTTTACCAGGTAAGGCAATTTGTAAATCCTCACTCCGTACTGCCAATTATTTATGCCAAGGCGTTATTAAACGGTCTGATCGGATGTTTTTCTTAAGCTGATGTTGCGAGAAGGGCGGCCCGTTAAAATTGAGCCGGGCCCGCTTTCGGCGTGATGCCAGGTGACCCGGCGAGCCAGCGGCCCATGACGACCCCAGACCCATCCAACACATCTTTCTCATAACCCCGCCGGAGAGTCATGTAAGAAGTACGTAGTCACCTCTTTTGAAAGGGAAACAAATTTGTGCAACGTCTATTGTTTCTAAAAGCAAACCCAAAAACAACGAATTAACAGTCACATGATTATAATTACGCTTAACAGATATTATGTAATTAATAAGAATAAACATATTTAAGAGATCTGTGCAGGTTAAAGTTCATCGTTTGGTCGACATCTTTTATGGAGGTACTACTTTCTTGCCTCATCTTGCTTTATCCTCGACAAAGCCATTTGTCAGTCTCTAAAGAGCTTTGATTGTATCCATTTAAGTACAGCTTTCATTGTATTTATCATTTTTTTAAATAATTTTTCAAGCTTTATTTTAATGTGTTTAAAATCCACTCGGATTTTTATCTCAACCAGTACCTTACCTTAATTAATTGAAAGAAGTTATTTGGTCAATCGGACAACGAAATCTAATCGATTTAATAAGTAAAATGAAGTATATCTTCACTAATGCTCTCCGTGACGACTTCATTTGTCGCCGAGAATCAAATAGATTGCACGACATTTGAAAAATGGCAAAAAGGAAGGAAAATTCAAAAGGTGGGGTTGAGATGGGAAGTTAGTGTCCGAGTAGATCGAGGTCACGATAGCTCAAGTGGTAGAGCAGCGGCGTATCTAGCCGAAGATCGTGGGTTCGAATCCCGCTTATGACACTGACTTTGTTATATCAACCAATGCCTTACATAAAGATTAATTAATTGAAATAATGTAATATATCACGGAGTAGCCCATCGAAGGATCGAAGGTATAGTGCGCGTGAGGTGGGAAAAATATAACCTGAGTGGGCAGGAGTGCGCTCTGCCTCCCGGATCGGAGAAGAACCAATAAAAACAAAATCGGGGTAAAGCCTGATTGAATGTTGCTGCAGGGTTTATTCACTGCAATTTCCCCTGGGTTTGGGGTTGGTTTTTAGTGATATAAAATATTTTTACAATTTGTTTTAATACAAAATCAAAACTAATTTTTTTTAGTTTCTTTTTCGAATAAACGCAATTTAGTTTGAGTTGTTGCAATATATCCTGAACCTTTTCTAAATATCCTTTTATCCTGGTGAGGAGTTTTCAGCCAATTTAAGTTTAATTATTTTATATGTAGTCCCTGTACAGGCTGCAGGCTCAGTATGCTCTCGTTGGAGAACGAAAGTTTAACGTGGCCAAACCACGCGGTAACTTTAGATACACATTTAAAAAAAAAATCTGTGTGCAAACCTTTAAAATTAATATTTCGTATAGATATTACTAGGTTACTAGGTTATGGTCCAAGATTCCTGGGGCATCCTCCAACAGGCAAGCAGTAGATCTTAAACTCAGATTGCTTTTATGTTTGCTGCAGCCCGGTTTTTTCCTTTCTAGACCCTTGCGAAATAAATTAAAAATATTCTTCCCTAGACTTGAAAATATAAAGGTCAAAACCGTTAATCTCTGTTGATTACTTTAATTCAATTCTTGTTCCAAATGTGTGGAAGAAATTTTAACAAAGAATTTGGCTTGTTTATTTAAAAAGTGAGGTATGTTTATTATGTCTGAGCTTATGAATATGTAGTTTCGTTGTTTTTAATCATTCTGGTTAGCCCTTTTTCCCCGATATTGGTCTGTCGGATGCTTGTCAGCGTTTCGCCATTTTCATTGTAGATTTGATGCCTTTTATCACCCTGCTTATAATCCTGACAAACTAAATTACACATTTATTTATTTAAAGGCAGTGCTGTGTGTAATTATTTAAAATAAATATTGGTACCAAAAAAGAATGGGAATGAGAGGGAGAAGACCTTAAAGAATGGCACCATTCTTTGGTACACAGATGGATCTAGAACACAAGAAGGTACAGGGGCAGGAGTATTCGGTCCTGGAACTAAATACTCAGAACCCATGGGAAAATACACCAGTATTCTGGATGTTTTATGAAGAGTAAAGTTTACAATACGGAAGTACCAAACGTTGCAATTTTAAAGCAACGGATCCTGTCCGCTGCTGAAAAACCTAAACTTAAATTAAACTTTCGAGTTCTTTCCACCTTTTAACGTTGTTTTCAATGGTATCAACGGATTTGTCCAAAAAAATTAGTTTTGGAGTTATCATTGTTTATTTGGAGCAAGGCCGTGAAATCGTAAAAAATCAGAAAAAGGGGGATGACTCCGAATCTGTTGACATTCAGACCACAGTTAATTAATACATTTTGGTTATATTTTGAACCTAGAATCTACTGGCAAATTTGTAACACTACTAGCAGAAGATCCTGTATACAACTTGAACAGATTTGAACTTACCAAAAAATAAAGCGAAAAATTTTTTTTTAAAACCCAAATAAAACTTTTTTTTTCTAATGTCCGATTTTGCCGTAGTTAATGTCTCTAGAAAGAACCTAAACACATTGAAAATGTTATTTTGATAAGATCGGCATATGTTTTGTTATGATAACAGAGAAGAAAAAACTTCAAACTGGTCCGGGTTCGCAAGGTTACATATTCCGTGACGCACTTACCGATTGCAAACCCCACTTTATCAATAGGGATCGAAATAGCCTCGGCGAAAGAAAAATGGACCGAAGCCCGGAAAGTTATCGGCTCGCGTGAGTAAAGGATAGTACAATTTAATGCGCAAATAACTCAGGGGGTCAAACGGCCGGGACCCCGTGTTAGGACACGATTTCCTTCACGATCTCCAAACAAGAGCCAAGTCCAAAAAATAAAAAAACACCTTTCCGTTTCGTGCTGCCCCGCTAATTTGATAAGTTCTTAATGGTATAGCGAAGGCGGTCTAGTTTCTTTAAAAGGAACTAATCTATTTCCAGTTGTTTTAAAAGGCGTAAGTGCAATGTTCGAATAAATAAAAAATTGCGATTTGCAATTGGCCTTTATATTTGTTCTTAATTGTGACCGACAATTGTGAACGACTTGGACACAGGGTCGATGATACGGATCCCAGCCTTTGGAATACAACTTTTAAGAACTTACGGTGATTAGGATTAATTTCAATACTTAGTAATTTACGATCATCGGTTGGTCTATACTTGTCCTGGACATTTCCGACCGTCCTGATCCGCCTCTTCTCGCTCTGGTCATTTCTGAACATGCTGGTACTTCCTTCCGCGCTAGTGATCATTTCTAATCATCCTCGTCCATCCGAAGTCGTGGTCATTTCTGATCATACTGAAACTTCAGTACTAACTATGGCTATTTCTGTTCATTCTGGTTCTTCTGTATTAGATCTGGGTATAACCGATCATTCTGGTCCTTCTGTATTAGCTTTGAGCATATCGAATCCTCTACGTCCATCTGTACGAGTTGTAGTCATTTCGGATCATCTTGGACTGCCTGTACTTGCTCTGGTAATTTCCTATGAACCTGGTCCTTCTAAATTCGTCCAATAATCCTGAACCATGAGTACTCACTGTGGTCATCTCTAATAATCCTGATCCTTCTGTACTAGCTCTGAGCATATTCGATCGTCCTCATCCATCCGAAGTCGTGTCACTAGCTAGGGCCATTTCTGTTCAGTCTGGTCCTTCTGTACTAGCTCTGGGTACATCCACCCATCCTGGTCCTTCTGTACTTGTACTAGTCATTTCGTATTATCCTCTCCTTCTGTACGCGCTATTATCAGTTCTAATTATCCCGGTCCTTCTGTATTAGCTTGGAGTATATTCGATCCTCCTCATCCATCTATACGAGTTGTAGTCATTTCTGATCATCTTGGACTTCCTGTACTTGCTCTGGTAATTTCCTATCAACCTGGTCTGTATACGTCCAATCATCCTGAACCGTCAGTTCTCACTGTGGTCATTTCTAATCATCCTGGTCCTTCTGTACTCGCATAGGTCCTTGGATTTTACCAATCCGCTTGTATTCGCTCTCGTCATTTCTGATCATCATTTTCGTCCTTTCCTATTGTTCTAATCAGCGTACTCGCTCTTTTAGACGCGTTTCGGCCCTTTTTTCAACTTCTGTGGTGGGTTGTTTTAATGCATAGCGCAGCATAAGTCCCTGACCTTCGACCGGTATAAACAATCGTAGTCATTCTTGATTGAATTATTGATATGCAAAGATGAAAGAGTTCATTCTTTAATTTTTAACTTTTGTAAAGTACAGAAAGCTTCAAAATATATTTAAACTATAATTTATTTTCCTAATTTTGTCTTATTTTCACCATCTATTGTGTAATTTGTGATTAATTAAAGTAGAAACGTTCATGTCAGGTTTACGGCAGGAATAGGAACACCAAATATGAAACAACAAAACTACGAATTCTCTACTGGGTAAATATTTTTGCAATGGAAATAAATAATAATTCTTCCAGAAATTCAATTAATTCAGAATTCTATCCTTTATGACAAACTAACAAGCTCTGAACTGTTTCAGCGGTATGTACGGTTTATTATATCATAAAATAATAATATATGTAATGCAAATAGATATTTTATAAAAGTTTTTTTTTAAACGCTAATGTGCCAATCAAGGACCAAAGAAAGTAAGCGTGGTGTTAAATAGGAGGCTGAACATGCAAATGGCATGTTTATTTTACCTTTTCACCACGAATCAAACAAGTATTTAGAAGGCGTTAAGATAATTATTTTTTAAAACAGTTTGCATGTGGGGTTTTCAAAGCACCTGGCCGCAGGAACAATTACAGGACCCTCTAATTAACGTCCTTTGAAGAACAAACCCGAGATTAATTCAGACCGGAAAATTTTCATTAGCGACGATTTCCTTGTTTGTGAGGTCCGACGGCCCTAACTAATCGTGAGCCAGTACATGATGTGGTCAGTATAAGTATTAATACTTTGTTTAGAGATATCGGACACTGAAGATGACGAAAGTCAGAATTTCGTCGGACAAACTAAATAAGCGAGAATAGACGGATCAGAATGCAAAGAGACGATCAAGCTTCATGAACAAGTTTAACAACTACCAGACCACCTCACTTTTTTGAAAAACTATAACCTAAACTACAGAAAAATAAATCTTTAGACGTTAATTAATGAATAAACCTTACGAGTATATTCTTACATTAAACAAACACGCTAATAAAATTTCCAACTACAAATTTATAATATATGATCACAATTTTCAACAGTATGCCGTTTTATACAAAAGTGGATCCATTTTTTTTATGTCGGAAGATTAGATTTTAAAAAACCGCAATTAACTGTCAAACCGACTCTGATTGTTAGTTACATTTTAAAAATCAAAATCAAGTCAATAAAACCTGGGTGACTTGAGATTATCAAACTTCAGGCTTTTAACTGAACAGACTTCACTACAGAGTTAAAAAATCTAACATTTCCATTTGTTTATTAATGAGGAAGTTTAGGAGTTTGCTTACATCAGGCTGGCCAATTACCGAAAAATTTACAATAGCACAGTCGTTTCCGGTCATTTTGGTCAGCCTGTCTTCACTTTTCTGATCTGTCTGACGTGTTTATATTGTAGTCTTCCGCCATCATGAGTGGTCGGTTAGTGACAGGGAATCTCATAATTTACAATACTTTATGCCTCGATATCCTAAATTTCTTAATTCGTTTGAAGATCGGGTTATGGTAATATGATGTTATTTACAAAGCTGAATTATAAGGGCATAATTAGTTTACTCTTTAATAAACTGTCGAACTGTCAGACCAATTTGGCCGTTTTCCATTATCATAATTTGTTAATTGTTATATTTTATTTGGTTAATTATTTATAATTATACAGTCCATACATCAGTGAGCTTTGTGTTTATGCAATGTTTCGGAATAATAAATTAGATAAATTCTGAAATTTCTCTTAAAATCTGCGGGTTGATGGACCTACAGTTTGTTCCTACCATTTCGACGCATGAGTGTTCACACACACACACACACACACACACACACACACACACACACACACACACACACACACACACCTTTACTCAAATGATAAACCTATAAGGTATAATAATAAAGTAAATTTATTATCAAATAAAATAAAGAGAATTTGAAGGGTATTGTCATGAATCGAACACTTCAGTCAGTGACGTATTCGATTTGTAGTAACAGACATTCAATTATTTCTATTAAAAATTATGAGAGTAGTTATGTTCATTTTTAATATACCATAATTAACTTGACACTTTTTGATGTTTAAAAAAAAACTAAAATCAGATAATCAATGAAAACAACGAAACGACCAAACAAACCTGTCATGATTTCTATTTATCACATCATAAAACCCATATACTTGGGTACACATGTTAAACATATTTTACTGTACAAAAAGTCTTTGTTTTAATTATATTGGGGGAAAGATTCAGATAATTTTTTTAAAATAATCCATTAAATAAAACAAAGTTAAATTGAAGGGTAAGATAACGAATTCCACTCACGAGGGATAGGCTTCGGACGTGGGGTGACCGATTTTATTGAAACATTTTTCTATGTTTCAATTTATCGAAACATATTAGAATCCCCGCCCTAGGTGCCGATTTTTCTTTCTTAAGTGATTAAAATACCTTTTTTTAAATAAGCGATTTTTTAATTTTGTTCAGTAAGACAATATACTAGAAAATTTATGTTAAAAACTAGGTAAGTGCCGGTGAATAAAAAGTCAAGATATAATAATAAATTAAAAACCCCATTTACATACATTTAACTTGATGAAATGTACAATAAAAAAGAAAAATAGGCCAGAAAGTTTTTTTTGACGAGGGTATTTAAAAGACGACAACCTCGGGGTGCCGGTTTTTTTTATTTTTTTATATTTTATTTTAAGGATCCCATTTGTAAGCATATGTCGAGTTTGAGTGCAGGGCTGCTGGATTCGAACCCGGGATCTTTACCTTGTAGTAAGATCCTTGTAAAGCCTAAAACTTTGCGGCCACGAAGCCTTATAAATAAGGGATTAAGGACTCATTTACACTGGATGTGATGTGGTGGGTTATCTCGCGAGTAGAGGCTGAAATCGAAAAGAAAAAAAGCTCTCACTGAATTTGCGACCTGTTTACACTAGCCGAACGATACCGTGCGATCTCGCACTATGAATTTTCTGTAATCTGGATGAATTTCGTTTAAATTTTGTCTACTTAATATCTACGTTAAAACAGTAATTATTAATGTTTGTCACGTCCCCTACATTCTCATATTTTATCTATACTTCGATTATGAAGAAATAAATTTTAGGCATTTTTTAAAAAAGTTTCTTACTGTGATGAATTATAAATTACACAATTGCGACCGATAAACTCTATTAAGTTTAGACGTGACTTTTTAGGCTGCGTTTTTTACTTACTCTCCTAGAATAGAAAAGTGTTGTTCCAACAAGGCAATTGCTGGTTTATGTCCAGTTTGAAATTGTACAGAATGGTTCCTCGACCGGGTGTGTTTACTACCCCTATTTTCGTACCGCGAGCCATGAACACTCAGTTGTATAGCGTCGCATCGAGGGCAATGTAAACCACGCCCATGAAAGTCTTCGGTTTACATGATTTTTATGAGTATTACATTATTCGTTTTTTGTAATCTAAGATAAGGAAAAAAGATTTTAACTTTCGCTACGTCGCTCGGTCAATTTAATTGGAAATTTTATTGGCAGTTAGCCTGGTATGGTATCGTAGATATTGAAACATAATAAAACCTTCGATAAAGATATCTCTTTAGGGGACAGATCCGTTAACAGGAGAGTTATAGATGCATTGGCTTGGAAGATGCATTTTCTATGTATTTAGCAACTTTACATCGGGGATACTTTGAATGAAGGACAAGGAAATCGATCTTCAATATGTAGATTCTCTGAATAGGGGACAGGTTCTTTTGGTTTTGTTAGATAGCATAACACGACTTCTAATTATGTTTACAATTGATTAAATGAAGTATTTTCGTGCATTGGCTAACTTCTCTTCTCCCTCATACAATCTTGATTTATTTCCGATATTGTTTTCATTCCCTGATGCCAGTTTAGGTTCAATTTCTTTGATGATGAATGATAACCTGTTTCCGGCATAAGATTGACTCTAAAAGAAGGAAAAGAAGTGCCTGATTCTTATTAAATGTTTAACCGACCTGGAATAGGGTCCTTAGGTGATAAATTTAACCTGGTGAAACGCTAGAAAGTAACATTTCAATAGTTATTGAAATTGTACATAGAAATCTTCATCTCTAATGTTTTGCATGTATATGAACATACATACACGGACTGCTATGTGTTATCAGATCTTTCTTTAGAGAACACCTCCCGAAAGCGGACAAAGGACTGTCCCTCTTATATCAGATCGAGCTTCGTAGCAAGAAACATTTTAGGAAGAAATAAAATAGGTATCAATTTTTTTTGTCCCAGATAAACTCTTCCCTGCCATTTGTTTGGAAATTTAAGTTTTTGTTTAATTTGAATCCCTTCGTCTTCTTTTCGATAATCCCAAATATAGTGATAACGTGTGGTGATTAGTGACAGTTAATCGATATTTATCGTAATTCGAGAATCGACATGACACGACACGCAAGAATGGTATAATTACACAGAAGACAAACACTTTGAGCCCTGAAGATGATCTCAATAAAGATCGAAACGTTGGCATGATAAAGAAAATGTTTTTCTGAAACCTACATCACACCAGACCGCATCTCACAATTTCTAAACAAATATAGTGATAACTTTTAAACAACTCTAATGATTTTTGTGAGAGTTTTGAATTATACATATAACGCGTAATAGGAGAAATCCGTCCATCGTAAATAAATTAGCACCTGGGGTTTCTACTAAAACGGATGAGAAGATTTTGTTTATTTCACCCTTTGTTTGGTTTTATATTCGGGAAAAAAAGATTTCATTTTATTAATACCTCTTTTCTATATAAACACCACCCGAGATATAATCTGCCTAACGACTACCTCGTCATATTTAAATCTTACTCCGTCCATGAAAAGTAACGCCTGTTTTTTATTGAACCCACGTTCTTTTAGAACCGCTAAACTATACGCTTGTCGTTGGAATCTTTCGAGACGACGAAAATCCACACAGCAAGACGTGACTACCGCCGAAAGTCTTCTCCTCCGCCTCTTGGCTCCTTCGCTTTCCGCCGGGCAAATGAATCCTGAAAACTGTTTCTTTTGCTATTTATTTTTATTGGTTTCCTGTCCAAGTTATTTTTATCAAAATTTCAATTGAAGTTTTATGTTTATTAAATCCATTTTATTTCGAGGTCCGATTGACAAAATAACTTCTATCAATTAATTAATCTTTATGTAAGGTATTGGTTGAAATGAAAAAGCCGAATGTCGTGGGTTCGAATCCCGCTCGTGACATAACTTTTTCATTTTAACCAATACTTTTCATAAAGATTAATTAATTGAAAGATTTTATTTTTATTATTTTTTCCGCCTCCCGGTCCTGCTTGTACATATTTATTTTCCATACTTATATTGACATTAAATATAATCCTGCAGACTATTTTCTCAGCTTAAAGGAGTTATGAATTTTAAGTAGAACACCAAACTTTGGAGAAAAAAAATTGCCCCCTGCTAATCCAACACAAAAATACAAAATCTTGCATATTAATTCTTTATTTTACGTACAAAAATCAATAAATCAAGCGATACATTTTCCACACTTATATTGCCATTAAATTTAAACCTCGTTGACATGGTATGAACTAAGAAAGACCAGGCTTTACGACGGTTGTAGAAACATTGAATTTAAATGAACTCTAGATATGCAATGCGTTTTTAAATGGAACACTGCGAGAATAAAATGACGCCGACGAATACAGTCAAAAATAACTATTTTCTTATGGCACACAAAATATCGTATTTCAGGGTTTTAAAGAATGCATTATCATCCATCATTTTTTATTTCTTTTGCTTTGGCCTACTTTACTAAAAACGAGTTCATGTTTTTGTAACGTTTTATATATCATTTAATACAATCGTTGAGACTATATTCTTACCTTAAAGGAGTTATGAATTGATAAGTGGAACACCAGTCTTTGGAGATAAAAAAATTGCCCCCTGCTGATCGCACCCAAAAATACAAAATCTTGCATATTAATTTCTTATTTTACATAAAATAAAAATAAATCAAGTGATAATAACTTTGAAATGCGTGCCCTATAAAGGCAGCCAATTATATTTAAAAAATTACTTAAATTAGTAATACTCTCCTAATCAGTAACTTATTACACGTACTTATCACTACGTTAGACGCCCAAACCGTTTTGATACCAACAACTAATTAGACCATTTAAGATTTGTTATGGATCGCGACAATGACATTGTTCTTTCCAAAAGGCAGACCAGTATCTGTTCAAATCTAACTTTTAAAATCCCGATTAGGCGGGTTTGCCAGTGGCCTGCTGTAAAACAGGAGAAGATAGGGAATTTCCATTTCGTGCAGACCGTTTGAAATCGGATGCTGGTTGCTTGAAACTGCTGGCTGAACTGTCGCATTAGAATGCCAGCTATAATCCAGAGCTATAGTGGTCGGTTTGCGTTTTAACGATATCAGTTTAACCGCGATACGGAAGAATCCTCGCGAGTCGTTAGTTCTCGCCGCCTTCCAGAGAAATCGCCTTTCTACGAATGAATGCCATACCGGCCGTTTTGAATCTCAAGACTAGAAATTTCGATATCTGCATACTTCACTCGTATCGGGATTTTTACAATATTAAACTTGACTACTCGGAAATCACCCAGGCCCCTACATAAGGCAGTATCTACTACCATCTACTACTAGTAAAGTACGATTGTTAGATACAATCTCATTACTACAAGAATATTGAGGCGCAGACCATTTTAACCTTTGAAACGTGTAATTCTTCACTTTTTATTGATTTTATATATTTATTTGCAGTTATCGATATTTCAGCGAATAAACTAGGATCCTTAGAATCAAAGGGTTCACTTCAATCATACAATTTAACAGACTGGAGAAATTATTTTCTGGATTTTGTTTGATCGTGCACTAAACGTAATAATCTTGAGGACAGTGGTTTCGCCATCGTCAAGAATATAGTCAAAACCAATGTCAAATTGGTGGGCCAGGCAGTCCATCGCCGCCCCCAGGGGAAAAGAGAAAACGACGAAGTAAACGGCCTCCGTCGTGCTATATACGGTCGAAAATGTTACGGCAACCCGTCGATAATACATATGCATCTCGACCGAAAGCGGACCGCCCTGGGGAAAGACAGACGAGAAGGGCTCGTCCGTCAAGATTGGAAAGCCAGCCGGGGCATTATCTCTCCAGCATCGGATAGGGGTATCTTCGGGGATGAAACAGCTTTCTCTTCGACGGGGGGAGCGGCCGATGGAATATTTGCTGTCTAATATTTCCGGAAAGCGATAAATACAAATTCGACTAGCCGGGGAATAGTTTTTGGGCGAAGGTTACAAACTTACAAGATCAGATTGTCTAAATCTTCCTAAAACAGTAGATTTTAACTGTTCACTCAGCCATTAAATTATGTAAAGTTTTCAGGCGGAAAAAATGTAACATTGAAAAACATAGAAAATTATGAAAACGAAGTGTGTATTTTAGTATCAGTATTAAAAAAGAGAATGTAATGAAACCCCCGATAACGGAGTTGTTTAATTTGGGGATACCTCCGTTGAAAGGACAATTAAAGATGCGCTAACACGAAAGATTCAGTGAAGTATTTAGTGACCGTTAATTAATCTCAATAAAGATCGAAACGTTGGCACGATGAAGAATATATTTATCTAAACCCACATCGCATCTCACGATCTCTAAATATTTATATATTTAACATCTCTACTTAGAGGACACTGTCGTGTACAGCCAACAATACAGCCTCTGAATATGGGCGTTTATTTATAGAAATAATAAACGATATTTGAGTGTTAAAACATCTAATTATGTTTACACTAATGTATTGATTAATTGAGTCTATCTGTAGATTTATTAACTTCTCCTTACCCTCGTCGATATTTTCTTTCCAATTTTGATTTCAGATTAATTTCGAATCTTTTAATGTTACCATGGTTCAGATCTGCTAAAGACCTTAAAACTTGAATTTAAAAGTAGGAATGAAGTGTTTGATTATTTCACAAAGTTTGGGGGATTCTAATGTGAGATTATTAGATGACAAACTCTAGGAGGTAACGCAGTCATTAAAAATATATATATTATACATCTTATGTATACATCTCTTATGTTGTGGGACTCGATATAAAGTCTACGTTTGTTAAAGAAGGAAACCTCAATTATTTCATATTCTGTTGATTACAATAGATCACCGTGATTCGCCATAATGTTGTACGTTACAGATAATTGAAGTAGGAAACTATATCTTGTTGACTTTTATGGGTTCAGTTTTACATTGCAATACTGCAGTTGAGACAGGAAACCTAAGCTATATCATTTAATGTTGATTTTGATAGATTTACCTTGACTCGCCATGACGTGAGCAAAAATATCTAATTTACAGGGAGTTGAAATACGACACCTGTACTTTTACTGTACTTCGATAGGTTCACTTGTACTAGCCATCCCAGTAGTTCTAGTCTTTATTGCACAGAAAAGAGTAGATGCCTACTCTATTTTCTATACTGTTCATAGATTCTACTTGACACAGAAAAACTGACTAGTTATAAGCAACGCAGCACAGAGTTAAGGTACGAAACACAACCTTTTTCCTTTATTGTCAACTTCAAGAGGTGACCTTAATTTTCTGAAATTATCTGCTTTGCGTGCAAAAGTATACAGCGCGTTGTGTTTCGCATTTTTGTAAAGTTGAATCTTCTAACTAGTGTGTTATTATGAGCAGTTTTTTTTTTTTTTTTTAATTTGTGTTTTTGCTGTTTTTCGGTGTAAACCTACAGCGTATGCTTATATTTTATTTTTTTATTTATCACATTATTTGTTTTAATAAATTTCTAAATTAATAATTTTTTTTTTCAACCACAACAGGTCCCCTTACACAGATCTTTAGCTGTTATAATTATAATTATATTATAACGTTTCCAGGATGGACCGCTGGGCGGCGATCTGGTTTTACAAGTATTTTTTCCCCTGAGAGGTTTTATAACAATTTTTAAAGAGAATTTTTGGCAGTTAGAACATTTTTAAACAATATAAATAGACTATTTTGACTAGTAATAAAAACATGAGCACAATGAAACGATTAAATAAAAAGATTGTTAAATAGATCTTACTAGCTTAAATAAACCCGTTAGACTATATACCTTTATAAATCTAAACAAACATTTCATATAAATTATTTAAATATTTCATATAAGTAATTCAATTGTATAATCATATAAACATGAGAATAATGAAAACAAAATAAATAACTTAATTTACTAAAACATGCTAGCTTAAATAACCTTAACGGACTATATACATTTATAACTTTAAATATAACTTCTCAAATATATAATTTAACTATGTACATATATATAACATAAAAAACAAGACATTTCATTTAAATAATTCGATTATATACATATACAGTTATTAATAAAATGACTATATTGACTAGGGAATTAATATAGTGATCATAAAAACTAACTAATAATTTAACTATATACATTCATAATTTACACCATCAATTCAAATAAACAGTTCTCTAAGAGTAATTAAATTTGTACATTGAAGTTCTTTATTTACATACATAAAATTAAAAGCCCTTGTGGGAATTTTTTATTATCGGTGATTTTCATTTTGATTTTGTGAACTGTGTTTAGTTTTTTTTTTCATAGACATAATTTATAAACTTTATAAACTCTTTATAATCTCTTTATAATTGTGTTTGTCCTTTGTCAGTTCTACCAATTTACTTTCATCATCTATTTTTGTTTTTATTTCCATTTCTAGTATTCTTCTTTTATGGTTATAAATTTCGCATTTCGTCACAATATGTTCAGCATTTTCTATTTCCCCACATTGGCAGAAATTCGTGTTTTTTAACTTGTAATTATATAAATATTTATTAAATTCTCTATGCCCTGTTAAAAACTGGGTAGTAATATAATTTGGTTAATAATACAATAAATAAAATGAGCAGGTTTACTTAAGGGATGTTTTCCGAGAATTACTACGGATTTTACATGATTCATATTAGGCGTTTCACTCACAGGGCAGAAAATCTGTTTTGAAGGCAAACCACATATTTATTACAAAAATTATAATTTTGGCACTATCAAGATGGTTGGTTTTAGTTCAACACAATCCTTGAAAGAACCCAGTTTTTCATCCGATGGAGATGTTGAGAGTTTGAATGCATGTTTCTTAACCAAAACTGATCTCCTGGGAGCTTATTTTTATAAATTTACCTATTTCGGACATGCTTTTGTACAAGGAAGTTTAAATAAGCTACGATCGGCTTCCATGTTATTAACTTGGGCGTAAAAATCTACCGGTCTGGATTTTATGGAATACCGTATGATATAGTTCGCCTTTTTCAACAAAACAGAGGGTCAGGCTGTACTGCCCAATTTCACTGGTCAGACTTTGGTGAAGTTGGGAAACTCTCTCGCGTAATACTAAATGAGCCTAATTGGTACCCTAAAAGGTATAAATTGGATAAATTCCCATTTTAGGAGTTAAAACAGTTTGAATAGACGCAGTTCACCTAGAGTCAGTCAGATTTTAGTGCACATCTTTAAAATAAACGAGCAATTTTATAAAAATTACATGATACTGCCAATACTTCAGATTTGGTTTACTGTGTGCTAAATTTCATGAATGCAAAATGAAGAAAATCAACACTACCATGAATTCCAATAACGATATAAATGTATATATGTACATAAAAATATATATAAAATATGAAAATAAGAAACCCGGATTGCAATGATGTCCGGGGAAGATATAAGAATATAAATCGGAGGATCTCTGGTAAAAACCGTAGGGTGGGAAATGCTTGTAACCCGGATGATAATTTACATTTCATAACTCGTCGGGTCCTTATCTTCTATGCGGATTTGTAAGAAATAGGAAGAAGGATGAAGAAATGAGACACCGTGTGGGTCATTTGCATATAGAATTGTGTCAGGCGCAGCAAACATGTTCGACTTGTTTATTACTGTAAATACACGAACGCATTATAATGTTAATGACTTTCGAACTTAGTTGAACGCAACTAACTTATAATACGACCCCACCTCGTGTTGTATTAAGTGTTGAAATTTGTATTGTACCATTGAACAATAATAGTTGTCATTAGTAACATTATTCGTCTGATTTATTCCGTCGGACTTTCCGCAAAAAACCTCATAATTTAGTTGGTTAATATTATCGAAAAAAGGACATTTTCTTGCATTGGAGACTATAACGATGGTATAGAATAGAAGTGATATTCGAAACAGCGCGAGTATCACTATTTTTTCTGTGTTCTTTTTCTTTGTTTAATACTTTATTTGCATGATTCAATAAATTATTACATGCTTAGTACATAACGATCATTTCAATTTGTTAAATAACTTACAATTATTATGTGTGTTGTGCTTGATTGCAATAGGGATAGGGATAAAAGAGACATTCTGCTCCGAGACCAGAAGAGATCTATTAGGCTTTTTTATTTTTATAACTCACTGGTAAGCTTTAGGTTGTTAATCAACCTCCACAGACGCGCCAGAGGTTTTCTCTTTCCTATTTGCAAGAATCTAAGACATCTATATAGACCTTCACAAAACCATAATACGCCTCCTTCTTCCTGCAATATCTGCACAGTGTTTTTTTCAGTCTGTACTCCTATTTGGAGCATGTGCCTTCTTAGGCGGCAGTGCCTTGTCAGAAGTCCAACAAGAATACTTGCACTTATCCGGTAACCTTCCAGTAATGCCTTGGAAGAATTGCGGACCATTCTATGAACCTCATCATGTGCCTCATGCTTGGTGTATTCTTACATCAGGCTTTGGACTCATGAAGGATCCATTTTCTGATGTATCCTTTTTTTGGTAAGATGCTAGGCCATAACACTTATCGAAGTCAACAGTACAGAAACCAGAATGGGTTTGCTCTCTTATTTTAGCCACGCAGCTGAGGGTACCTAGAACGCAGTAGGATAAAAGAATGACGTGAAGTAAGAACTCCTTTCGAATGCAGTGGCACCATTATTTAAAAACTCAAGATCAATACTGCACCTTCATGGCAAAACTGGACACATCAAAACATACAACTTTTCTTGATTCAGTAAAGTTTAGATCTTCGGTGAAAAATCAATTTTTGTTGTAACTTTTGTTACGGTGCTCACATTGCATCAAATTCAATGTAATTGTCCGTCAATAGGTTAAGATTTGTTTAAAACTAAATATCCACCAATCTCATTCTGTAAATATTTCTCTGATCCAGTGACGCCCTAAAGTTGCAGAATTCTTATTCACCAAACCAGTAGCCTAAACACGAAATTTCTTCAATACTTGGACTGTACTATGGTTTATGGTCAGTAGGTATCAGCTTGGGGTCAAAAGAATCCAAATCTTTCAGAATAGATTCGAGGTTGATCCAACCTACATTTTGTTATGCCTTCAATTGACAAGCAATACAGACACCCCAGCCTCACAACTGTTGAAATATGATAAAAACATTAACCCCAGGCAAAGTTATGAAAATTTACAGACAATCATATAACTCTGTCATGCATTTTCCTATAGCCAAAGCGGACCAATAGTCGGTTCAAAATTCCTACAAGACGCATTGACATTTTGGCTAATTATTAGAATTTAGAATGTGAGTTGTTGTCATCTTTAAATGTCATGTCAATGTTTGTTAGTACAATAATATATTATTATTATTATTGTTACATTAATCTATAGGGTTATAAGCCAAGGCAATATTTAGGGCCTACTCATTGTATATTAGCAATAGTTTGGCTGAGTGTTATCTTTATACAGTGATGTCCACGTTGGCTCCATTTGTTCTTTGGGTATGCTACGCCTATTTTCGGCTTTTGTCATTTTAAGGATTTAGGTTCTTATCATAATGATTGACAAGTGTGGGTGCACCATCAATGACGTTTCTCAGGTCAAGTAGCGCCCTAAATTTCTCGGTAACACACTTACATAATTACTCAATTGCCACCTCATAATAATTTATGATTATAACCATCAATAAAAGAGAGGTTGGATTAGCAAAGAAAATTAAGAATGTTTCTCTGTTCGATGGCAATAACAGGCCAATGGGAGGTTAGAGGAAGTGGAGATGAGCCGAGGGAGTGAAAGCACATGTATTGACCTCCCGAACCCCGGGAGACTATTAGAATATGTTAATGGGCTTAGCATAGTTATAGTTGTTGGCCGGAGGGTGAGAGTGGGTGGCAAGGGGCACCGCCCCCACGCACGACCGTTGTTAACGTCGTGCCGATTCGCCGTCCTCTCCGGCTATCCATTAGCATAGAATCGAGAGCGATACGATTTTACGCCCTCCTCTCTCATAA
Source organism: Cimex lectularius (assembly GCF_000648675.2). NCBI lineage: Eukaryota > Metazoa > Arthropoda > Insecta > Hemiptera > Cimicidae > Cimex > Cimex lectularius. The sequence goes on along the minus strand of NW_019392771.1, from coordinate 107,097 downwards.
TTTTTCCTTCTCCAAATGCATTGTTCTAATAGTAAATAATAGGAAACGACAATGTTAATTGCTATGGCAAGTGATTTTAACTGATTATTTAAATAAATACACATAAGAAACCTGGACTGTTTTACATTAACAGAAACTATTATTGCAAAGAGTATTTCTTTGTATGTAATGTAAGGTTTTGTTTGAAATGAAAAAGATAATGTCACGAGCGGGATTCGAACCCACGACCTTCGGCTCAATATGCCACTGCTCTCACCATTTGAGCTATCGTGACTTCGATTCACTCGGACACCAACTCCTAATCTCAACCTACAACCGTTCGAATTTTCCCTCTTTTTTACATTTTCAAATGTAATGTAATCAGAATTGGATTCTCAGCAACTAATGAAGTGACTACGGGGAGCTGTTTTAGTGAAGTGATACTTCTTTTTCTTATTAAATATTAATCCATTAAACGTTTTATTCGTCAATTGACCAAGTTATTTCTTTCAATTAATTATTCTTTTTATGATAGGTCTTGGTTGAGATAAAAAGTCAGTGCCATGAAAATGGCAAAAAGAGGGAAAATTCGAACGGTTGTAGTTGAGATGGAGAGTTGGAGGATCGAAGCACGCGTATTGAGCAGAAGGTCGTGGGTTCGAATCCCCCTCGTGACACTAACTTTTTCATTTCAATCAAAACTTTACATAAAAGGATTAATTAATTGATAGAAGTAATTTGGTCAATCAGACCACTAAATATAATGGATAAAATATCTTATTTTTGAAAACCAACGTAATAAGTTAACCGTTAACGTAATGATGTAGCTTTTCAGTTGAGATAAAAAAGTCAATGGCACGAGCGGGATTCGAACCCAAGATCTTCGCTTGACACGCCTCTGCTCTACCACTTGAGCTATCGAGACCTCGATCCACTCGGACACCAACCTCCCATCTCAACCACACCTTTTGAATTTTCACTCCTTTTTGCCATTTTTCAAATGTCGTATAATCAATTTGATTCTCGGCGACAAATGAAATGGCCACGGAGAGCTTTAGTGAAGTATACTTCATTTTAAACTTATTAAATTCATTAGTTTCGTGGTACGCTTGACCAATTAATATCTTACAATTAATTAAGGTTTTCAGTTGAGATAAAAAATTCGAATCCCGCTCGTGCCATTGACTTTTTTATGAAAACCTTAATTAATTGTACTAAATTAATTGGTCAAGCGGAACACGAAAATAGTTAATTTAATAAATTAAAATGAAGTATACTTCACTAAAGCTCTCGGTGGCCATTTCATTTGTCGCCGAGAATCAAAACCGATTACACGACATTTGAAAAATGGCAAAAAGGAGGGAATATTCAAAAGGTGTGGTTGAGGTGGGAGGTTGGTGTCCGAGTGGATCGAGGTCACGAGAGTTCAAGTGGTAGAGTAGCAGCGTATCAAGCCGAAGATCGTGGGTTCGAATCCCGCTCGTGCCAATGACTTTTTTATCTCAACTGAAAACCTTAATTAATTGTAAGATATTAATTGGTCAAGCGGACCACGAAACTAGTAAAATTAGTAATGATGTAGGTTAGAATTTGAAAAATTAGAAAATTCCTGTAGTAGAATCGTACGCTCAAAATTATCAAAAGCTTTTGAAAAGTGGTATGATTTGGTAGCAGCTGAAAAAGGCAAAATATCAGTCAATTTTCGTAAATAAAAGAAAATTAACTATCATTCTATCTCATCAAATATAATAGTTTTATTCATTTGTATGTTGTACGTAGTCAATATTTTTTTAGAAAATCTAAAATTTAATTTGTTAATTTGAAAAATAAGTTTCAACCTGGAAGGACCATTGCACGAGTATTTCCTAATCTCTATTTTCTACATGTTACTTTTTTGCCAAAACTAACGAAGGACTCGTGTTCAGGATCGAGCCGGGGCAGGAGACAGCGAATCACCCCGAGGCCGTCTGACTCTCACTCACTCTCTTTCTCTTTCTCTCTCTCTTTCTCTTTCTAGGAAGTCAGTCAATTTCGGCCCCTTTAATCTCATTTCTTGAGATGACATGATGAAGTTCGAATCCGCGGTCGCTCCTCGGGATCCGACATTAACCTATTTACGTCCGAGGCCGTGGATAATGAATCCAATCCGAAACTAATTCCATGAGGAACATCTCGGTCTAATGCCGGTCTCTGATCGTTACCTCATGCCTCTGCCGACTAATGAACCTTTTCTAAACAACTTGGTTAAACCTCTAACGGCAGCCGAGCTCACTTGCGTAAAAATACATGCCCTAACTAATTATTTTATAGTGCATAAAACAACAGGTGGGTGTTGTGGTAACCACAGAGGCAAAGACAACATAAGTGGTCTTACCTAAGATTTCTTCTAATAATAATATATATTTCTTTCTGAGATGTATGTTCAACAAGAAATTATGCAGTATTTAAAATGATGTTGTTTTATAAGGAAACTCAACTGTAAAAAACGGAGCTTTTCAAAAAACGTCCGAACCGAAGACGTACGTTTCAAGTATTCGATATCCTTAAAATTTCTTCCGAAGTTTTAATACTGAATAAACATTAACTTGTAATAGTAAATTTTTTTAAGCAGTTTCTGGGTGGCCCGTGCTGTTATCGTATCGTCCTGGAGAAGCCGTCGAGCAGTTGTAGATGACAGATGATGGCGTCCACGATCTTCATCCCTCCTAAATCCCTATTCCAGCGGGATAATAATGCATCACACTGATCTTCACTCAAAAGCCCGCCTTAAAACTGTGGGAATTTAACGGTATCGAGTTGTTTAACAGGGGGATTTTACTATCTTAGGCTTTATTCCAGAAGATTCCCGGAGTTGTGCCAGTTGCCAAAAGGATGATATTCTATTTTCTTAAGGATGATATCATTTCTATTCTTTAATTTAAAAAATCAATTTTTAATTCTTAATATTTCTTATTGTCAATTGTATATTGAATTTCCATATTTTATTTGTATTATAATTGATTAAATGTTAGTATAATTAATTTTCAACATACAATGTAGTATCTTTTTGAACAATGGATGGATAACTATTACGATAGTTTTTAAGTGGTGATAATTATGTTTTGTGTACGCTCAACTATTTCTCAATATTAATTTATTTGTAGGAATCCTATGAAATATATCTAACGATTTTTAGAAAAAACCATCAGCATGTAGGAAATCATCGCAATTTGTTGTACTATTATTAAAAAAAAAAGTTGCAAAATGAATTCTTATTATGTAATTAATTTCAGTTGAGACTAAGTTAGACTAACTCAGCTCGATGATACTGCTTGGCGGAAATATAATATTTACCGTTAAATATAATAAAATATATTGAGTGGTTTAACATAATCAGTTGGCTATAAATGCTCGCTCCGATAAAAGTAACTAAGGTCGAGTTTTATTTATAGTTAAGTAAGTGAGATTTACGAGGTCATTAAATGTATAGTAAGTTCGCATTGGTGAGCATAGTGAAAGTGGAATATGGGAAATTCATAGCGATAATTAATTAAATCGGGCACGATAAATTACATTAAAAACTAGATATATTTACAATTAATTAACTACGAATACGCGACATGATAGTGGTCCAAAAAATTCAAAGTCGTGTAGCAAACTTTTATGACTTTTCAGTAATTTGCTTTATCAAAGTTATGTTAACGACAATTAAGACTATTCTAATATCTTTCAACTAATTAATCTCATCGTATTGGTTGAGATGAATAAATAATAGGAAACGGCAATGTTAATTGCTATGGTAAGTGATTTTAACTGATTATTTAAATAAATACACATAGAAAACCTGGACTGTTTTACATTAACAGAAACTATTGTTGCAAAGATTATTATTTTTTTTTTTTACTTTCCAATAAGGAATAGCTCTAAGTGATTCATTTAATTTATTTACGGCTTCCCAATTACAAATTTATACAATAAAAGTATAAGGTTATAGGGATGGTTAGGTTTAGTTAGTAGTTAGTTTTTATGTTTAGGTTTAGTTATATGAAGGTAGTTATAATATACAAAAAAAGTTATAACTGTACATGTAATATTTAATCTGTAATATTTATCATAATAAGAAAATACTACAATAAACAAACAATTTCTAATAGAAGCAATTTGAAAATATATTAAAACTATATAAATATCAATTATTAATTATAACCAAATTCAACATTAATTATATTGCAATTAATTAAGGTTTTTAGTTGAGATAAAAAAGTGAATGGCACGAGCGGGGTTCGAACCCACGATCTTCGGCTGATACGCCTTGAAAAATGGCAAAAAGGAGGGAAAATTCAAAAAGGTGGGGTTGAGTTGGGAAATTAGTGTCCGAGTGGATCGAGGTCGCGATAGCTCAAGTGGTAGAGCAGCGGCGTATCTAGCCGATCTTAATTAATTGTAATATATTAATTGGTCAAGGGGACCACGAAATTAGTGAATTTAATGATTTAAAATGAAGTATACTTCACTAAAGCTCTCCGTGGCCATTTCATTTGTCGTCGAGAATTCAATCCGATTACACGACATTTGAAAAATGGCAAAAAGGAGGGAAAATTCAAAAGGTGGGGTTGAGATGGCAAGTTAGTGTCCGAGTGGATCGAGGTCACGATAGCTCAAGTGGTAGAGCAGCGACGTATCTAGCTGAATCTCGTGGGTTCGAATCCCGCTCGTGCCATTGTCTTTTTTATCTCAACTAAAAACCTTAATGAATTGTAATATATTAATTGGTCAAGCGGACCACGAAATTAGTGAAATTAATTATATTAATATCACACTATTTAATTTTGTAATAATAAAATTTGCTTAAACTGACATTAAATATATTAATCTTTTTATGTAAGGTTTTGTATGAAATGAAAAAGTTAGTGTCACGAGCGGGATTCGAACCGGGCTTGACCCTTCGGCTAAATACGCCGCTGCTCTACCAATTTGAGCTATCGTGTCTTCGATCCACTCGGACACCAACTTCCCACTTCAACCCACCTTTCGAATTTTCCCCCCTTTTTGCCATTTTTCATCTCAACCAATACCTCATATAAAGATTAATTAATTGAAATAGGTTATTTAGTCAATCGGACCACGAAAGACAAGGAATTATTGTGATATTTCATAAGTTGGTTAAGGGAATATGCACGGTGGGACAAGAAAACAAACCCAACCACAGAAAATAGGCAGACCTGAATGAAATGAAAACTAAACTATATTCTTGGTCTTAAAGTCCCATTTTTATTGTTATTTTATATTTTATCATCATTACATGGATAAATGTTTTATTTATAATCCGAAAAATGGTATTATAAATTACATAAAGGCAATTAACAAAATAATAAATAACCTTATACTTACAAAAAATTTACTTTACATTTAAAATAGAAATGTACTTTATATATATATATANTATATTATAGAACATATATTAAATACATTTCATTATTATTATTTTGTGCGTGTTTTGTTAACAGGTCTGTTTTAATAATGTTTATTATTCTAAATAATGTCAATATATTATATAATATATAATATCTAAATAAATTCAACTACCACGAAATATCTGATTTCTTTATATCTAAATATTCATCATTATAAAAGCTTTTTCTATCTCACAGTGAACTCAACATTATAAATATTATGCTCCCTTGTGAGTCTCCTGTGCTCAACATATTCGTTCACAAAGTTGAGAATTAGGGAGGAAATCAGGACTTTACTCATGCTAAAGGGAAGAAGGTGACCGTCACAAACATGACAGGAGGGTGAAAGAACTGCAGAAATTTGGGTGAGATGGGCTTCCAAGACAAAGCCAAGGATTATCCCAAGGTTCTTGGCACTGGGATAGAAGGAAATATAGTGATTGTTAATTAACGGAGGGCTACGAGGTACGGAATGGAGGAAGGAGCTGCTTAGAATTTGATTGAATTTTGTCCTTTTGAACACTTACAATTACAGCTTGCAAGTCAGGAGATGGGAAGGAATGTGAATTTGTGAGTCATCTGATTAAAGCTGATTTGAGCAATATTTAATGGATTTAGGAAAGGGGTTAATGTAACAGCAAGAAAGGGAAGAGTTGTTTAAACTTTACAGGATTCCAGAATGAAAAGAAGATGGGATTTATTTGAAGGGAGATTACTTGAGAATGATAAAAAAAGAAGAAAAAATGTGGAACCAGTGAAGCATGACCGAAAACGAGCAAGCTGTATTTATTTGGGCATTATACAAACCAGTGGACATGGTGAGAAAACGAAACTCGCCCGAAAGATCAAATCGACGAATATAAATAGAACAAAATTATCAGAAGCGACCAAACAACAAAATATTGCAATGGAAAATCGAATTACAGCACGATTTTCTAGACATAACTGTATATTATTTAAGTCATAACTCTTTGCTGGCACAGGTTAATTAGTTAAATCAGAAATTGAGATTCTGAAGCGGATTACAGGTGAAACTGGTTTCGCCGACGATCTGCCAAGTTTAAAAAAATTTGGAAACAGTTAGCAAGATGTATGCTTTGAAAGGGGCCTCTCTCTCATCGGATGCATTCCACCAAAGGCATCTCTGTGAAATTTTTTTAACGACACATAATTAATTTATGTAGATTCAGCCTTGGTAGCTGAGGTGCTACTGTTCTTTACAAAAACAAGAATCTAACTGTCAACGGTTTACTTATGGGCGAATCTCTCACATATTTCAAGACAAAATCTAGGACATTTTAGGCATTTAAAAAAAATTTATGTTGACATATTGAAATCGTTAGTGACAGATGAAAAAATTTGTTGAGGAATCTTATAGGATTTATAGAATTGGCCGTTTCCAGTCAGTTTTGTATGTTCTTTCCTCAATATTTTGGCCAATCCAAAGTGGCCATGTAGTACGTTACTTTCCCTCACTTACTAATATACTTAGTTATATGTCCGCATTTCGAAAATTCTTCATTGCAGGTTTAGAAGAGGAACAAGGTTAGACAAGGAAACCAACCTACCATTGAAAATTTTTTATTTCGCACCTGACTAAACAAAACAGCTCGTACAAAGAATAAACTACAGAAAATACCACTCTACAACTTTACTACAAACAACACTTACAACACTACGATATGCTTCTAACAAACGAAATAGCAAGGATAAATAAGGAATTCAGAATCATCAAAACGACCACGCTACAAACTTGTGGTATTGATTTAGTAAAAAGGCAAAAATCGATCTAAAACCTTTTCCCCCAAGTTTTTTGCCTAGTTAAAGATATGTGGGAGATTGTATGATCAATAAAGTGAGTTAAAAGTAAAATGTCTAATTCTAGTGAGAACCTTCACATTGGTGACCCCGACGTGATCTGAAGTTCGTAAGTTTCTCCTTTGACATCGAATATTTTTTTTACCATGCTGGACGATGGTGAAGATAAAGCTTCAACGTCTCATTAGCAAGTGGCTCATATAGTGGTGAAGTTATTTCCCTTTTGGACAAAAGACGTGGTCCTCTGGTTTGTCCGAGTAGAAGCTCAGTTCGAAAATAGCCACATTACGAATGAGAAAACAAAATTTAATTATATTGCGGGTGCTTTAGATAATGATATTTTACAGGCAGTGCCTGTCATTTCTCCTCCTCACGAAACACCATATACGGTGTTAAAAGCAAGATTACGTAAAAATTATGAGGAGTCTGATGCTATTACTATCAACAAATTGCAAAAGGACTTCCCTTTCTGAGATACTAAACTTATAAGGCAAGATTCATTGCGTCCAGCTATCAGCCAACCCTATAGTGGACCATTCAAAGTTTTAAAAAGTTATCAAAAATTTTCCTAGTTGTTGATGCATGGTGGGAAGAAACAGTCGCAACAGCCTCAAACCTGTATACCTATTAGACCCACCCTGTGAACATATACCTCCCCACCAATTCGACCCAAAAGATGCGCCAACTACATCAGGTAATGCTGCACACACGAAGACCCTGAAAGGGCGGATAGGAGTGCATTTTGAATTAAAGAAGTCACCAGCTACGACTAGAAGTGGAAGACGCATATACCTATAATTTTAGAACTGAACTTGAAGTATTTTCTTACCATTTGGTTTGTTTTTTATTTGTTTAGTTCTCTAACTTTAATAGTCAAATTAAATTTTTTTAACTACAATTGTTTTTTGTATTTAAAAAATGAATATGTTTTTATGTGCTTTAGAATATGTCAGCTTAGCATCGTATATACTAGTATGAGAGGCAAGTTGATCTTAATGTTCTTAATGTGTGTAATGATTTTTCTCTAATATTTTATTTAATTTCTTCGGTTTATATATATATATATATATGACGCCCTAAAGTTGC